>NC_082602.1:36646232-36948107 GCF_030936135.1 Gavia stellata
TCCTCAGCAGCTTGAAGGATGCAGAACGGATGACCTTTAAAACACCACAAGCACATGGCCACTGATGCCAATGCTGGCTGTGATGCCCTCTCCCACTCCACCGTATATCTCTCCCTGTTCCTTATCAATATGCAGACTTTTATGGGGATGACCTGCTGGATGGGACAAAGATGGAGCCGTGCCCTATGACAGGAGATCACCGGGGCATGGACATATCTATTTCAGGTGACTAACTTCTTACTCCAGCCTCCTTTTCCTTCTCTACCTCCTTCACTGCCACTTCACCCTCTGAAAGGGACACTTGCACCTGAGTAGCCCCTTCCAAGACTGTCCTCTGCTGCTGGAAGGATGCCTAGACTGGGGTGTCAGAGGGATACAGGAGCCAGTGGTGCCAAGTCAAAGCCTGAGCTCATAACTCTAGGATCTGGGTGTAAATGAAAGCTATGGGATATCCCCATCACCATACTCTCTTGGGTCAAGTGAGATGTGAATCTGATTTAAATTGGGCTCACATGAAACAAAGAATCCAAGAAGTTTATGTTTGAGACTGGTCATCATCGTATCTCACAGCCATAGCGCCGGTGAGATAAGGCATACAGAACCTCATCGGCGTGCAGGAGAGGGGATTTTTTGGTAAGCCTGGTGGGTGCAGAAGTGGGGACTTACACTGAGCATTTGCTCTCAGTAATTCCAACAGCTGAGTGCCTTTAAAATATACTGCTGTGCTCATAATGTCTTGCCAGTGTTTCACATTAACCTTTAGACTATTTGAATTTAACTCTGTAGGTAAGCTAGATAGCTTTCTAAAATGGTAGATAATATAACAAAAAAGGTAGAGACATGAATGAAGATATGTGAGCAAAGCAGTTATTAAAATTAGAATGATTTATGCTATAATATTCTGAGGTATCCTACATGTGGAAATCTGCGTGGCTGTTCTCTTTAATTTGTACATGTAACAGCTAATTGTGGGGCACTCAGTAGGTAAACTAACCCAGGCTACAAAAATACACCCAGGGAAACAGGAAAGAAAAGACTGCCTCTTTGATATGCTACAATGCATTGGAAAATGCCATTGGCTCCAAATTTGTTAATAAAATCAAAGAGTTAATCTTCTTTGTTCTAGACTCACATGCAAAACATGAATATAAAAGCGTTTAGCAATGAACTTATTTGTGGCAGCATGTCAGAGACCACAAACTTTCTGAAGGGATCCAAAAACTACACTAACAATGTATGTGTAGAAATCGAATCAGGTTTCACACTTCTGAATTAATTGCACCCTATACATGTGTTTACGCTTCTCTATGCCCTTTGAAAAGTTGAAGACCTACTGCTTCGTAAGTAGTTAACTGGGAACATCATTACATCACATCATATTCCACTTTACCCACATATTTTTAAACCAATTTGGTCATTGCAATAGAAGCAGAACTTAAACTTACGGGGGCATATCCTCTTGATTCATGAACATAACTCCCATTAACGCTAATAGAAGTTATGCACTTGCACTGAGAGGAGAATATATCACAAAGAGCTGATGATCATCTTAGGCTAACACAGTAGCATACCGAAATTTCTCTCGTACAAAATATGTCCTTGCTTTCCTCCTAATTCCCTGATGCATATCACTGCCAGCCCAGAAACACACGCGCACGTACCAGAAATGATGTGTGGCAGCAGCAACTGGCAGAAGTTATACTGATGAGAAGCAGAAGCCACAGAGACATCTTGAGGGGGACCTCACGGAGGAGGAGGTTTGAGGTCAGCTTCTTATTTATACAAGAGATAATGAAGAGAGAAATTGTCACCTGACAGGAAAGACAGAATAGAGAAAATGAAGCATAAAAGTTTTCTAGTTTACTTATTAGTACAATATGTAATTGGATGGAAGTAGCAGGTTTCAAAAATTTGTCTTACTATAATGACTATAATTTTTTAGAGATCGAAAATGAATCTGACTAGAAAATACCATTAAACTACCAACTTGCTTAAAATTTAAAGGGTAATTCACATATAATGCTTTTATTTAATAGCCCAATTTACAAAACGTCTAAAATTAATGCAGATCTTTTCAGGACAAAATCAGCTGTAACTGCACCAACTAATTTTTGCTCATTTGAACTGAATTATTAATAAGAGAGAAATATACCATATGTTCCCAAAAGAGCTGGATACATTTATTTCAAATAAAATTGCTGTGTTTGGTGGAATATAAGAGGTTTAAATGCTTTCAGAGAAATGGGTTACTTATATACTGATTTAATAGAGTATAAATCAGACTGCATAATTAGGGACACAGCTGTTTCCTAACCTAAAGCTGGCAGCTTTTGTTGGTTAAGTTCCTTTATCACCTGCATGGCTTTAATCAGCAATAATTTGTTCTTCTTGTGGAGTAATACAAGTTAATCAATAATTTTGCTGTTTGTACTGTACTGGAAAAGGGCTTTTATGGCAGATTTAGCTTAAACTGGGCATACGTTCTCCTGACTTGTTCACTTGATTTATTTAATTTTATTGTGTTCCTGATACTAATTAAAATGAAAGTGAAGGGTATTTTGGTATTTGGTACAGAGATATAGTCTTTTAACTTTTTAATGCGCCTTCTTAAGTTTGCACTATACACACATTTGGGCATAAAACCAAAATCCTGACTTTATAAACTAAAATGCCATGAAAACGTCTCCCCTTAGAGCACATGTGGAGATTTCCATTCTGTCTACACCGCTTTTATTTGGTTTAGATTTTAAGAAGTTTTTTGACAAGATATCAAAACAAGAAGACCCTGTGCATGTTTAATCTACAATTGAAATTTAGTCTTAACCAACACATCTATGGCAAAAGTTTGTCTTACAGCCCTGGCTTTACTATTAGACGGTCTACTGAGCAACAAGGGATAAATAATCATTTCAGCCCCAAAAATGCACGTTGACTTACTGACCCCCTTGCATGCACAGGCCCCCACATGCATGGGGCTGGGAAGGTGACACTAGTAATCTTTCAGAGCTGCCCCTCTGCAAATCTGGGTGCAAATTTTGAAGCCCTGGACTTAGGCTAGGCTCTGAATCATCAAGGGCAGTGTAAAATTTTAGCTTAGGTCAATGTGACTTCACGCTATCCCCAAAGGGACAGTCTGGTTCTCTCGCAGTCCTCAGTTGCTTCCACCGCATCAGGTCTAAACCCATGGGATAGATCACTTGGTCAGATCCAGTGGAAAATGTTGATCGACTGATAACTGTAGATATCCTAATTAGGTATCCCAGATCTCCGGAAAGAAGAATCCCCAGGTGTGGTAGCAAATTTTTATAAGTGAGTATTTTTTGCATCTGGTTTTCACTCATTTTGTCCTTTAATATGAATCTAAGTGAACAAAACAGTTGAATTTGAGCAATACATTATTTTGAAATGAGTTATAGGCAGGTGTATACTTTTTAAAAGCCGTGTCCGTGATATGAAAATGAGACTTGCAAAAGTCCTTTGACATCTAGTTGAGCTACATGCGCAGGGGAGAGCGATGCAGCTCACGTGTGAATGAAAGAAGCGAAGTTTAATTTGTAAAAGTTTTAATAGTCATACAGAAATGTTCATAACTCAAATTTGTCCTCCTCTTAAGAATGTTATAAAACTTAACTCAAATCCCAGGAAAGTTAATTGAGAAATTCCGCTTGGCGTTAGTATCTTGGGATCAGGGTGGAGACTACAGAATGTCTACTTTGAGTTGAGATTTATATAATATATAAAATATACGTATAATAATACAAATACTAATGTCTAAAAATATGTAGACATATATATGTATATTCTCAGGTGTTTAAACATTAGAGTGTATTCATTTTAAAAGTCTTGATGGACAAGCTGTAGAATGTGACATTTATAAATGAATATCTTAAAATGTAATTGGCCACATGAATGCCACTGGCTGTTTTCAGCTACTTGTTGAATATTCGAAAAAAGCAGTATACAATACCAATTTAAACAAATGATGTCTGAATATTTTTATTTACATCCAAGATGATCTCTAACTAATGTAAGCCTAGGAAAATTCACCTCTGCAAAAGGGGTTTAATTTTCCAGGTAGCACTGTGGGGGCTCCAGTAGCACTAGCTTTGAGTAAGAGGATGTTCTCTAATTACAAACGTAACAATATTTTTATTTGGGGGTGGGGGAAGGAGATGGAATGGGCTGTGCGTAATTTCTGACACAAGGTTTTTATTTTAAATAGTTATATTTTAAGTGCATCTGCTACTTCCAGTCTTCCTCCTCGGCTTCCACAGGCTTACACATAGATAATCACATTTCTTCTTTTTAGAGCCAGAATACTCTTTTAAAACCCCAAAGAGGCAATATGCAACTTAAAGTAGAAAATTAGCTTCACTCACAAATTATGCATTAAAGAGACTTTGTATCTCACTATATGTCTTGCTCAGAGGGAAATTCCATGTTCACAGATTCCAGCTGTGCAAGCTATAAAAATTTTATGCCGTTACTTTTACAGAAGGAGAAGGAGTTTCTCCACAGTTAGACTGGTTCAAAGGAGCTGCCACTGAAGACGTTAGCTCTTTGTCCTGATGACAAGCAGAGTGCCACTGAGGGGGAAAATCTGAAACTTCTGACCAGCTAATTGAAAAATTTACAAATTCTTCTCCTTCCAGTCAGGATAAAAGTTGAATACATAAATCCCAACAGCCATGGAAGTGACGAAAACGAGTTTTGCAGCTATGGGCTTTTCTTTCCTCCTTTGACAGCTCACGCCTCCGCCATCTGAAGATTTCCCTAACTTGTTTACACCCAGTGCCTATGGTTTACTACAAATAACTGCCCCCTGGTTTGATGCCAATATGGAAACCATAGAGACATTATGCCCAAACTTATTTTCCACATCCGTGTGCTCCATAACACAGGTATGCCCACGCGAATGTGAGCCGTCCATTGCACGGGCCATGTACATCAGCAGATGCTCCAGAAGCATCACTCTGCAATCAAACACATACCTGAATTCCTCTAAAAAGCCCCTACCCTGGGGCAGGGTTGAGGTTTTCGTCAACAGACCTAGTCCTTGGCTCTCCCCGTGGCTGATACACATGAATTTCAGATAACTTACCTGTTAAGCTGTTCTTTCTTCTCCCTGAATGCTGCCTTGTTCCTGCAGCTTTATTTCAAAGGATTTATTCAGATTTCTGAGTGGGCTTTATTAGACCCAAGTCCACCTTAGCAGCCTCATGTAATGGTCACATTTTTCACCATTAAGAGTAAAAAAAAAATTCAAGCTCTTTTGTAAGTTTGGGTGTCCAGAGATACTTCCCTCTACTGATGAGCAAGGACTCAGAGAAGAGAGGATCTCCAGATCTGGCTGATTTTGTTTATAATTAATTTTCATTTTTTAACTCACTCTTCCAAGTAGCACCATTAACGGTAATGAAAAAGTTATTTGGGAGCATTTGGCTTATAATGTTTACCTTATTGCTCTCAATATATGTTATAGTTTTAAGTCAACATATGTAAGTAAAGAACTAGAAATTAAATAAGTGGTGCTTTTTATGCACAAAGAATGTGACTTTTCTCCTTTGTATCCAATATCAACTGCAAATGTATGTGTAGCTATGGAGGTACGACCCCTAATTCTTAATTTTGAAATGTTGAAAAAAATTGATAAGGGCTTGTAAACAAGATATATTTGGCCATTCTTCCAGCATACTTTGATCTATGTAATAAAGGTCAGCGCTCAGTGCTTCATTCTACATTCTCCCAAATATCTAATTGCCTAATTATTGCATTATTTCACAGCCAATCAGCTGGAAGGGTTTGTATGGGAGTATGGCAGAATAAGAGGGCTGTCAGTCTTTGGTTATGGTCCTATAGTTCTAATTCAAGAATTAAATATCTGTCTTTTCTAAAAGTCATTACATGATTTATTGGAAAATTGGTAGAAACAGCCCTGGGGGGGTTGTGCTCAAAATCTGGTTTAGAAGAGTGGCTGCTAGCTATGACTTTTGATTTTCTTGTCTCAAAATGAATAGCGCTGCCTGTTTTTATGCAAATTAAATGTTTGAATGTATTTTTTAAAGACAGATTATATTTGTTAATTTAATTGTATTTCTTATGCAATGGGGTGATTTGTGTTTTGATCTTTCTTTCTTGAGGAAGCAAAATTCTCCTCTTTTGCTACTGATTCACCAGAAGTGCAGGACTGCTTTTTCTGTTGTTTGATAGCTCTAAAATGTCTGCAGAAATTGTAGGTCAAGAATTACAGCCGTGGTAAATCATGCCTCATGAATGAGAAGTCATCTGTGATTTCTCTAGGGTTTTTTTTTTGGTCTGTCTTTAAAATGAGCATAATATTCAGAAGAAAATAAAGGCTTCTTTAACATATTTTGGCATAAATATGAACCATGCCAATATATGCATATTTATGACATTCAAGCTCTGTTGACATCTAGATTTTAGGCTATATCAAATAGAGAAGAGCCTCTATAAATAACCTCGAGAAAAAATAACATTTTAGCAAGCGTTATTCCCAGTAATTATTTTTAAAAATGTGATTAAATTTATTTTCTCACATAAAAATGATGATTACTTCCCACCATGAACCCAGAGGTGGGCCCACCCTCTCTCCCCTTGCTTGCTGAAATGTTGCTAGTGAAGTTTTTTACTTTATGGAGCTTTAACTATTTTTTCCCTGCCACAGGACCTGAGCATGCTAGTCATTCTTTTTGTAGGGCAGTGACTCAGCCCTTTTCTTCTGCTTTAGGACTAAAACAGGAATAGGGGGCTCGGAACTCCTGGGAGCGGTGGAGCTAGGGACACCCGGGGGTTGGCAGTGCTGGGGGACACCATGGGGACAGGGCAATGAAAGGGTGGTTAGTTGGTTCTCTGGGGGCTTGGTAGCCCCAGCTCCTTTGGTGTGGGCCAGTAACTTTATCTCCATCACCCGAGTTACTTCGATACTCTGAAATAATTGATCCACTTTTGTAATGTCATTGAACAATAAAAGCGGTTCCCTTTCGCTGCCATTCCCAGAAGAGCTGCAAGAGATAGACAAGGACAGGCTTCTTTGTGGCTTCGTTCACCTCCTTCTTTATAGGAGGCTCCTCCTATTTCATGCTTTCCAAGCTGAAGGCTCAGAAAAATCAATAACTGCTCCTGCCCTTTCTCCCTTTTTCTGCCAAAGTGTCTGTCAAAGCAATAATGATTGTGGCTAGAGGAAAAAGTCACAAAAACGCATGTTTAAAAGCAAACGAGGGGTTAACTTCCCTATTTACACACTTGGTAGTTTATAAGAATTTTTTGCATGTATTGTCAGCAGCTGGACTCACATAATAGCCCTAAAGCTGCAAAGGGCAAATAACAGGCACATCAGATGCAGCTGGACGGATACAATAGATTGAACATCTCCAAAGAACTCCCATTAGAGTCCATTGGGTCAATAATCCACAAACTGAGAAGGATTTACATGATAGACCATAACAGCTGTTTTGGAGCCATTACATTTTATCAAGGCAGAATCTACTTTTAAAACTATGGTAATATACGTATTTGTGTGAGAGGTCTTGCTGCCTGTGAAGCTGCCGTTCTAGGTTACAGCATAACAAATATATGGCATCAGAATTAGTAACAGGGTCATAATAGGTTATTTACTTGATTCCTCAAAATATCTCTCTGACAGCCACTGTATTTCGTTGAGTGAAACCGAAAACTTAGAACAAAGCAGTCTGTGTACACTATGTAGCTATGAATAAGATGCACCTTTACTGAGAAAAACAAAGACAAAAATATATTTTCTACATTACTCTGACATATTGTATTCAATAGTGATCAAGGAAAACTTGGAATAATATTATGACTTATTTTCAGGTATAGCCAAACTGGATTGAATCTGTGACAGGAGGATGGAGAGGAGATGCTAGTCCACCCTCTCCTTCCATCACTCTTCCCTCAGGGTGCCCAGAAATTAATTTCAGCTTGGTTAAATTTAAAGCAGCCTCAAAATTCCTCTAATTTGTGCCAGTGAGAAGGACTTTCTGTGTATCAGTTTCATTTTTTCCTTTGGCAGAAGACTACACTTCTGCAGAGAGAAGCTTGCATCAATAGAAGCAACCAGGGAAAAAATGAGGGGAAACTCCCAGTTTTTACCGACCTTTTCTTTTGTGCCAGGACCGTGGTATTAAATGGATGTAGAACATACCAGGCTCTAACTCCTTTCCCCCCAAAGTTTGTACAGTAAAAAAGCGCTGCAAACATAACACATAACAAGAATATTGTTGCAGTTACATGGTAAATCTGCAAAAGACCTAAACATTAAAAATTAATCTCAAGACTTTATTATTCCTTTGTAACTCAGCACTGCAAAGATCTTTGTGTAGTGGAGATCTCCGCAGCGCTCATATGTGCTCTTATGCCTAGGCAGAATGCCATGAATTAAGGATGGAGCATAAACCTTGCCTTTGAATTTCCTGGCTTTTGTTAGTTTGTGTCATAAACTCAACATTATTCAAATCTGGGGTTTTGTATTTAATATTATTAAACGCCTCCTCATCAATGCCAAGTCTGTAATTGGTCACAGTGAATAGGTGATTAGACAGATAAAGTGCAATTGTGATTGCAAAAACTATCACCAGGTTTGCAGAGGACAATAATTATGTAGCTTATAATGTTTGAAAATATTGCCTAAATCTCTTTCCCACATGTTGTTTGTGATGGAAAACAATTAGACAAAGGATTCTTTTTCTAAGCTGCCTCTGATTCAGATTTGCCTGATGAATGGTCTTTATACTGAACCCAAAGCATTTGTTCCAAGTAAATTATATGTCATTGCAAATGCAAAAGGTCTGCTTCACAATGTTTATTGGGATAAATTAAATCTTCTAAAGATGGTAAACAGAAGGCCTCAATAATTATTCACTTCTGTATAGTTTAAACTGAAAAGGATGTTGCAGTTAGAAGGATGGAGATGAGGCAAACAACACTCCCTGCATTGTGTTAACAACATAAGAGGTACAATAGGGAAATTTAATTTGATACTGATCTACATGAGGCATAACACAGCAACACAGTTTCAAATGCTACTTTTCTAATGGCAGCTTTTGAATTGCAAATTTCCACCAAAACCGCCTGATTCATTACTTGAACGCGTTCCCAATCAAGTCAAGGAGTTGTCTCTCGTTGGCTTCAAGAAGGGCAGGAGCAAGCTCTGCTTCCTTATAATTTCAGGAGGTAGATATAAAACCCGACGGATGCTTTACGTGTGAAAGGCTTGAGCCTGCAAGGTGACTAGCTCACAGGCAGCCTATCTAGTGCTCAACAAAAAAGATGCTTCTGGGCTTTGCTGCGGCAAGCCAAATTCCTCCTTGCAACGAAAGGTCAAGTCCTAGAATAGTCTGCAGCTCTTTCGTAAGCGCTTGCCTTGTGCTCAGAAAGGATACTTTTAAAAGTTGGCAGGGATTTGAAAACGTTTTGTCACTTCTGTGGGCCATCCAAAACCCGCTAAAAGAAATGGCAATCTTTCATTTAATGTTATCAGGCTCCCAACGGTAAATTGCTCGAAAGATGGCAGAGCCCTTCAAACAGAAGAGTCTTTGGCAGATGCCTCTTTTGCTGCATCTCCGGTGGCACAAAGCTGTACACCACGTACGAGCGGGGCACATAGGCACAGCGAAAAGCTCTAGTGCTTTCTCACTTCATGTGAGAATGCCGTGATTCAGCCACTTCATGTGTGAAAAGGTACAGGGGGCCGTCTTTGAAATTATATTCTCCTTGAGCCTAAAATGAATATATGGGAATTTTAAAGGAGGTCAGTTAATTAGTTTGATCTAGTTTAACATAAAATTGGACCTTAAATAAGTTCTGTACATGCTGTCAGATCTTTTTAGTCACTCCAGTAGCTCACTCTTGTAACCCTTATAAATTTTCTAACTTTCCAGATGGTTAAAACTCACTGGAATCTTGTGCCAGATGGTTAAAAAATGTCCTATGGACTATTAAATGCCCTACAGAAAATTATTAGCTGTTACTCAATTACATTGTTGTCTTTGTTAGACCATTTCTAAAATTTTAAAAATATTATTACTTTTGCTTTTAATCCTAGCTCTGCATTTCAGGTGTTTTTACTGCTTGACTCATTGAAACATCCCTGAAAGATTTTCACCATCTACTTACTGTTCATTAGTATTCGCAGTCACAGGTACGCCTTTAACTCACATTCATGTGTATACTCTCAGATAAAAGCTGTATTAGTGAGACTTCATATCAGATCTTGAACGCACTTGTATTTAAACATACATGAATGTTCATAAGTATGTAAAAGTTTGCAGGAATGCCGTTACTTGAAGGTGGCATCCAATTTCCTCTTCGCTTGAAACACCCCATCCTTGATAAACCCCAAGTCTTGTGCCACCCGAAAGGACTAGTAGGCAGTCAGGAGAATTTGTATCCCCGCTGTTCAACAGGGGCAGGGCCAAGAGGATGTACAGCAGAGCAGGTCTGAGGGAAATACAGAGATCTACGGTCACGCACAGACATCTTCAGGGACAGGCCCAGACAAGTAGACTTGTATGCTTCGTTACTTAGTCCAATGCCGGTAAAATGAAGATAAGCACATATTACATATTCACCTCTGAGGATGGCACAGATAATATAGACAAGATGTGGATACTCTCTTTTAGTGTTTGCAGTAGCTTGTAAATGAAAAAATACCTTCGTGAACTTGAGGTTTTTCTCTGCTTAGCAGATGGCCAAAGGAAGCAATTACGCTGTGTACTAAACAAGCAGGCTTTTCTTTGCAAAACAAGTCACTAAAATCCTTTATATGTGAACAAGCTTTTATTAATGACCTTTTTGAATTTTACTAGTGAGCCTAGAAATAATACATGGGTATTGTTAGAAATGTAAATGTAAAGAGATAAGGAAATTTTCAGGCAAATCTATATTTAATTTCAAAGAAAGCTGCTCATTTCTAATGACCCTGTTTGCATGGATATCTGATGGTAAGGCTAGGGGAGGGTCACAGCAGATAAAACCTAACAGGATCATTGAATGCAAAACAAATATTTATTTTCTCTTTGTCTCTTTGGGACTCATTTGCATTAAAACTGCAGCATTTCCAGAGACCGTTAGTGAAAAAAACCCTCATTTATGCATTTAATATTAAGAAAGCTCTTTGAGATTAAGGTTGTTTAATAACTGATTCCACTTTACATACTCGTCTTCCTACAAAGAATACCAAGCTCAGACAAATGGTACGGATACTCAGTTTGTTGTATACCTCAAATTTGCATTTTATTGCACCTATGTATTTTTATAACTGTATTATCGATCCCATTGTCACACTCGGTTTCTTTGCTGAATTCCAGCTCCTATTCTACAAAGCTATTTGTCACTTATTTTAACCTTGAGCATGCAAAACTCCTCACAGGCTTAAAATTAAGCGAGAGCTTACATGAAGTGCCATTTCAGGCATTCAGACAATCTTGCCTGACTACCTGAAGCTCTTTAGCTCTGGCAAAAGCTTTTGTTGTCATTCCTAATGTCATCAGATTCCTTTTAGAAATGAAAGAATTGGGGGTGGATACGTTTTACTGAATAAGTTGTTATTGTTTGCTCAAGTCTGGGAAGCTCGCTGGCATGCTTTAACCTTTTGTAAGGGCAGGGTGGGCAATAACTCCCCCAAGCACCTTTTGCACCAGGGTTGCTCCCAGCAGAGACAAGACGGGCTCCCACCTGCACAGCACGGGCAGTGCCCATGACGATTGTTGTGTCCGTGCTTTCCTTATGTGGCAGAATGCAAATAGCCAAGGGGTTGTTGAAAAACAGGATGATTATTCCAGGACACTTTGCATGCTATCTTATTTCTACCATTGCTGCATCTGACCCACAATAAAACTATAGAATGTGATCAGCGCACTGAGGTTCTCTCATTTTTTATTGTCTGCTTGGTGTGAATAAGCATGGTGCATAAGCCAATTGTTTTTAACGCCTTAATCTAAAAAGCTCTACAAGCATATGTTTCTTTTAAACAAGTAGCTGGTTTATTTTTAAGCGAGCCAAGTTAAAAAGGAGCTAGAATTCCAGTTACGCAGTAGGTGGGAGCTCTTCATGGAGTCTTATATGGAATAGCATTTCACATCAAAATAATTACATCTCTATGCTGTTTAATGATTAACCTGACTCTTTAGTATTCCTTTCTGAATGCCAGCTTCAGTCTTCAGATAGATTACCTTTGAAGTCAATAGGAGAAGTCATGTGTACGTCAAAATACGGAAGTTATCTTTGTCATTAACCTTGAGAAGCACCATCGATTACTGGCAGTAAGTAAGATCTAATGGTTTTAGAGAAACAACTGCTTCAAAAACAATTTTCAAGGCATATTTGACAATGAGTTAGACGAAGCTACAAAAATATGTCATTGATATGATTTGGTACAGCTAGCTCAGAATAGCTTTGTAATGCAGTTCAGCTAGCTTTACTGGTATGCTAAAGAAGGTAAAAATCCCCATGTTGCCCTGTTTTCCAGTCAAAATCAGCATCTGCCTATGATGCAGAAATTAATAGAAGCAGAGAACCATGTGAGTGCAATGCTGATGCTCTAACAATCATTTTAATCAACAAAGTGATCACTGCTGTGCTGCACTATTCGCTTAAGCTCCTTTGTAACTCAGGTGTATTTGAAAATGTGACCATATGCTCATAACCCGACAGGGAAAAATATATACACGTGTTTTCTGTGGACTTGTGAGATATCAAAACATACTTCCAAAGAGATTTCCATCGCACTTTTTGGTTTGAAAGGGCTTTGCAAGCCTTGATAACTTTAGCTGCCTATATCATCAGGTCTTAAAACAATTCATGTTTCTTCTTCAGTAGATAAAACACCAGTAATTCGAGTCTTTTTGAACGAGCATTTGGAAAGTACAAAACTGGCTTCTGTGGGGGTTCTGCATTCAGAGCCTCTGCACCGTTAAGGACTTGCATGTTTAAACTTTAACTGGCGGAACTGCCTTTCTTTCAATTTTCTCGATATATATTATACACGATAATGCATTTTTAACAAAGGGAACTGTGCTGTCACTCAGTTTAAGGCTTTCCAAGATTAAATAAGTATCTGGCCTACTTTACATTGCCTTCATCAGAGACATCAGAAACAAAGACATTAGAAATAAAAGAAACCTTTTTGGGCCCTTTGTACATCTGTTTCCCAAGTGGATGATAACATTTTGCAGGGCACGTTCTGTCCTACCGAGCTTCAGTAGACTCAAATATTAGGGACCTGCAATTTTCTTTGTAAACCAAGTGCATTTCAGATCGCCACAGAGGTTTTGCTGATGCTCTTTTTGCATACTGTATGCATTAAGGGACTAGAGAGATATTGAGAATATGGCCCCAAACCTGCCTTGGTTGGTGTTTTTACAGGGATGTGTCAACTTAGTGTCTTGGGAGAGAAAAAGCCCATAGGAGATCAGTGAAAAAAAAGTAAAGTCAAAGTTGAGTAGTGTACTGTTGAAATCCTGCGTAAAAAATAATGAAATAAAGGATGTTGTGCTGAAATAAAAACTGATGTAAAATTGTTCTACGCTCGTGTTTGGCTAGCAGCAAACTGCAGAAATTTAAGGCCTAAGTTTATGGTCCTAACTCAGGCAAAACCTCAAATACATGACGGTTTTGCTTAAGCAAAGGTTGTAGACTTTACCAGTCTGTAGTAAACTTGGATGAGACTGACTTCAGTCATATGCATCCAGCTCTGCCTATTTTATTAAGATGTGACCCTTCTCCTGCTGCAAGCTCATCCCTTATACCATGATTTGCAGCAATTAATTGGTCTCCTCTAAGCTGACTAGCAAATCCATATACTACTGTAATTACCTGAATGTAAAATATTTAGGAAATATCTATCATGCTCTTGGAAGTCTCAGGTCATTGAAAGAAAGCCAATGAAATTGCAAACACGCTGAAGGGATTGGCTATCAGCTACCTTCCTCCCCCCTCCCCGTTCTCTTGGCTCTTAGCATTTGTCTCTAGGGCATGACCAAATAGTGGGCATGTGTCATAAAGACATTTATCATGTAATTACAGCTTTAAGATCAGTTTCTGTTGATGTGAGATGATTACTGTGTATTTCACGCCTTTCAGGTTCCCAGCTGGGATTCAGAGATTTAAGGACATAGGATATATATTTTTTAAATTTATGAGATAGCCATTAATTTAATTAATTGGACCATAAGAGTTCAGTCAGTGACCAAATAAGAATCCTGTGAAACAGAGAGAACCAGATGTTTTATGAAGTTTCGATATTTTTGACATGTACAACTTAGAAAAGCAAAGGCCTTTGTTTCCTCTTGAAGGAACAGAACGTTTCCGTGGAGTAAGAAAAATGGCATGTTCATTGTGAAACCTGATATTAGAATAAGAATACTGTTAAAATGAGACTATTTTAAGCCTGACTTAAAATGTATTGTTCTTATGTGTTAGCAATAGCTCAGTGCCATTTCTGTATGGCTTACATCAATACTTGCATTTTAAAATCTGGGCTCAGACATTGTAGCTGTGATTCCTTGAATGAATGTCAAGATTTTATGTTGTGTTTTTATTTGATTTTGCATTTTCAAATTGAGATCTGATTTGAATTATTGCGAGAGGAACCCTGTCACCAAGGTGATCATGCAGCTAGATTTCCCATGTTTTCAATATTCACTAAATTTATATGAGCTTGAAAACTGATTTCTGTTGAACTCCTATTTCTTCTGATACTGGGGTCAGCTTTTTTGATGATCCTCATAGCTGTTTAAATTAGTATATGATATTTTTAAAGGCTTCATTAAAGCAGTTTAAGATTTTAGTGAAACAGATTTAAGCTTTCTTTCCATTATCTCATAACGTGAGATACAGCAGGCAATCCAGTACAACAGCTGTGTCCAAATTACAGCTGGACAAAACATTTTATGCTTGGCCACTTCTAAGAAAACCAGTTTATCATGATTTCCTCTTAAATAATTCAGCTTGGCTCCTGCCCAAAATTCAAAATTTAGCACAAACAGCTAGAAGCATAAATTTTAGGTTAAGGATACAGCAAGATGGAATTGCATATCACGACACAAAACTCAGCAGCAAAAGCATGCCTCATGCAGAAGTCTTGATTTGCTGTTCTTGCAGGCTGCCTGGTTCCCTGGCATTGGCACACTTGCATGGGTGCAGTCTGGCGTGAAGCTGGTGTAATGGATCATGAATTAAGTCCAAAGGCTTCTTCCCGAAATGTTGTTGGCTAGCAAAGCTCCTTAGCATCAATAGACTCACATGAGAGCCACTAAGATACTTGCCTGTAGCACCTCCAGCCTCATGATCACAAGCCACAAATGTCATCAGCTTTCAAATAAAGAGCCACGTCCAGTTGTGACATACTGATCCAGCAAAACATTTCGACGCTTTTTTTTTTCATTGGGGAATGCACTTGCCTAGTGGAAATTATTGTGGAAGCATTAAAGCAAAGGGAGTTATCAAACCTTAAATCAGCAGCTCTATTTGTCTCTTCTGTTGAAGGAAAGCTAAAAAATGCAAATCCAGCAGCGGCTGAGGATTGTAAAAGGATGAGCAAGCAGGCAGGTGCGATTTACACCGGGAGGAAAACAAAGGCAGAAGTGTTGTGACAGCAGAGAAATTATATCTGGTTTTATTTGAGGGCACAGCCCTGGCCCTGGCTGTCCCAAGATCACTGCACTTTGCCAGGCAAGCTGTTCTCATGTTTAATTTACAGCTCACAAGGTTCACGTACTGTCTAATGAAAAATCTTGATGGGAACTTGCAGGAGAAGGTAGAACAGTTATCAAATTATTCGCATTTCTGCAGAGGAAGGGAGAGCTCCTTTGGCACAGAGAACTGACCTAATGGTGACTGGCACCAAGGGTTGTCATCAGGGGTTTATGATCATCCCGGTACTTTTGGATTGTAATGTTATGCTGAATGTAACACCAGTCTTCATCTTTTGCATAGTTCAGTGTCATGTTTGCAGTACAGCAGCAGTTCCAGCGGTTTGAGAAGGTCCCGTGGAAGTAAGTAGCCCAACCTTGATGCTGAGCGTTGCTTGGCGTGTGCAGTCACTTTGGTTACACCTTATGTGTGGGAAAAGCAATAGGAATTGCCTCAAGATTGCTCATATCCCTACTCAGAAACTTAACTTGGGGTTTTGGTAGTGAAATGGCTATTTGTGGTGCAAGGTAGCCCTTTATTCCTGTCTGTCTTCAATCACTTAGGGGCACTGGTTAGCTCTCTCCTCCCCGGCTGGGGTCCTCACCCTGTCCAGTGGCACCCTCTCCCTTCCTGAGGTCCTTTCTGTGACCGGCATGACCAAATTGATATGTTTATTTTCACTGCTTTCAGATGGAGCTGCTTTCTCTCCATGCGTAACCACCTGTCTCATCCGCATTCAAGAGGTGGAACAGCTTTACCCAGCACCACGTCTAAACGGCTAAGTTTTCCTTGGCAACAGCAGCAGTTTCTCACAATCCATGTTCATAAGTTTCCATGGAAAGAATTACACTTTCTCCACTCCAACTTTCATAAGTTTCAAGATATCATCCTTTTTTCCAAACTCAAATGTCTTACATGTCTTCCAAGTTCTTTGGAGCAATCTCTTTGGCAGAAGGATATTGCTATAGCTGTACCTATAGTCCCATGTAATTAAACTCACCTCTTCCTCTACAGCTTGGCTGTTAAGCATGTTTACTTCTTTTTAAATAATAAAGTAAAATATATAAAAGAAATTATTGTAAATGTCTATTTTGTTTGGCACAGGCCTCAGTAACAGAAAAAAGGATTTTACTATGCTAAAAATATTATTGTTTGCTCTTTCCTTTGATGCACGCTTGCCTCCGAGGTAAATTTATCTCCATGCATCTTTGTACTTTAAAACAGTAAGTCTCCGTGACTTAGGAGTAGGTCTAACGAAGAACAATTTTCTTGCAAACCAATTTCCATGCTCTTTTAGAAACTGATATAGAAACACTCTATATAGTTAATATTTAATACCAATATAGTCATGAAAAATTCAGCTGCTAATAACTGGAATTTATTTATTTTCTACCATTTAAATTGCCCCTACTGTCATCTTAAAACTGTTGATGGATAGACTATCTAAGTGGAAACAAATATTCATTAGTTAAGCGCTGGTTTGTGTTTATATAAGATATTTAGCTTCAGAGGTGTCCCCTAGCTTATACTGCAGCAAGAGCATTGTGGAAACGTCAGTCCCTAACTCCTGCTTGTTTTGCAGGGGACAGAAATCAATAGGGTAAGGTAAGACACATCAGTACAGTAGAGGTAGCTATCACGACTATCACTTGCAAAGGCAAATTCATACCAGTAACCCCTTCAGTGGTGCACGCCAGTTTTTGGCCTTTACTACTCCTTTCTTACCTCCTGGCACAGCGCGAAATGCATTTGAGCACATAACTCCTGCTTGCTTTCTTCCTCCTACGCCTGAATAATAGGTGCATATTTGTATTTTGTACTGCTTATTAAAACAGAACAAAACCCGCTCAGGCTGGATCCCCATGTGCTCTGGATTGCCTGGGCTACGGTCTTTCAAGGGCAATTACACTGCCCACTTAGAAGAGAGGTGTTATCATTTCCACGCGTTTTCCGCCGCATCAAAACTCACACTTGCCCTTTGAAAGCTTGCATTTGCTTCTGTGTGTAATACCCAGGCAGGTACCATGCTGGCATTTCTTCACTTCATCCATCTAGATTTTAAAAGAAAATCTCTGTGTAATGGTCATACCCTCATTTCTTTTTTTTTAAAGAGTAAAAATAACGGAGAGAGAGAGAGGCATCAGAAGCAATTTTTCATTTCCACATGCCTATGTGGTAAACCCAGATGTCAGGCTTTTTGTGGTGATGTGATTCATATCACTTCAGTATGGGATGTTAGCTCTGCATTTAGTCTTGCCTAGACTGTAACGAAGGACACCGATTACTCCGGTGATTCGAGCTAAAAGCTGCAGGAGAGGCATTAGAATACAGGAAACGTATCGGGGAATGCAATTTCAAAGAGGATGAAAAATGTGTGAGTGGATGAACATTCAGTTAGGTAATTACAGCTTAGGTTTAGTCCTGAATTTTCTTCATCCTTACTCTAGGGAGAGCCTAATGGTCATACCTGAGTTTTTAATGGCAACATTTGGGCAAAAAGTATGGCTATTACGTGAGCAAATGTAGCACTTTATCCTGGAGGAATGGATATCACCTTCAGTGTCAAAAGTAAAGAAGAATCAATTCAGCTATGTGAGCTATGAAACTTTTTGGTGGGAAATCCTAGAATGGTCTCACTCCGTGGGGAGGGGAGGAGAAGATGGTGTCCGAGTGTGGCATGTGCTCAGCACAAAATACAGAGTCATAGTGGTATCTACCGGTTCCAGCCACCTCGGTGAAGCTATTCCAGATTCACAACAGCAGGAAAAGAGAATCTATAATTTATGCAAAACCAGGCGATTCAGATCAAGAGAGATACAGAGCCAAATGGAATATGAGTGCTGTTTTCATCATCAGATGAAAGGTGTGTTTCACAACAAGCCAGTTCTTTAGACCAATTGGAATTTTAATATTCATAGCACCGGGTGTCTCTTCGGGTAAAGTGAATACTTTCTGAAGAAAACAGCTTCAGTTAATCTGTGACAGTTAACAGATTCAGGTAGCTTTTGTCAAATGGGACAGAGTCACTAAATGGTTGGAGTAAGAACAACATCGTTTCTTATCCCGAGGCACTCCTGGAGAATGTAAATGAGGTGCCTCTAATCTCCCCTATAGAGGGAAAGTTCTAGCTTTTGAATTCTGTATTGCAGTTTTTGAACCGACATCTTCCACCTTTCATAGACATGTTCTAGTGAATCTGTACTGGGGATAATGTCTTCACTGACAATAACATTGGAGCTGTTCCTTTCTGCATGACATTATTTAGACACGCACTGATGCAGACACCTGGTGAGATGCTCGCTAGTTTGCTGGGAAAAAGAATCTCCAATGAAACTGGGGACTGGGGTTCAAATTCAATTAGTCAGAGGGACAAGCTGCATTTCGGTCTCCCACATCTCAAACACTTGTCCAAAGGAGAATATTATGCCCTGCATCTTCAGTGAAAAAAACTAGTTTTACTTTTTCCTTAAAAAAAAATCCTATTATAAAAGTATACCAAAACCATCATGGCTCAAGTAAACTGTTTCACTTTACATAAAACCAGAATATTTCTTGGTTTATTCGTATTTTCAGTTATTAAAAAATAAGAGTAGAATGGAGAGAACAATGCTTGCTCTGGCTCTTCTTAATTCTAGTTCTGCAAATCAACCCATACACACCTGCTATCTGCACTGCCTTAACTGCATGCAAAGCTTTTTATGGCCAGTTTGGACCCCAAATGGAACCCAAATTGCAATTACTGCTGCATGCTTGAGGCTAACAAGAGGAACAAAGCAAAGAGTAATGGAAAGCCCTTCAGCCCTCTCATCTGATGTACAGGATGACACCTGAGATTGTCCCCTTCCAGGCTCCAACTGGGACAGAAGTGGGACAGAAGCAGCAGGAACCTTGTTTTGATATGGTTGGACTTGATGATCTTATGGGTCTTTTCCAACCTTAGTGATTCTGTGATATGACTTTTGCATGGCTTTTACATGGCCAGAGGCAGGAACATCAAGCTGTGATGCAGGAGAAACCACTCTCATGAGATATGCTGCCCCATGTGAAGTCCTAAAAGGTTAGATCATCCAGGTAAGGTCATCCAGATGTGCCTACCAGAAATGACCTCTGGTTCTTAACATTTTTTTTTAGCAGAAAGATCTGCTGTAGTGACATGTATGCACAAGCATTACATGGACAAACTTCCAGGGGTATTTCTCTTGTTATTTACTGCAGTACCTTGTATTTCTATTACCAGGCAATTTGGTCTCTCAAACAATCACAATCTGAATGTCCTTAAAGTGAGCTGATGTGCTGTACTTAATAGCCTGGTGACTTCTTGGATTAGACTGATAGAGCCGGTGATGAATAGGGTAAGTATAGTTAACAGCGATTCTTAAACAACTTTGAGTGTCATTAATTTTGTTATAGGACAGATTAATCTGAAATGTCAGGACTTGCTGTACTAGACCTAAAATTGTATTTTCAAACCAATTTTAACAGATTGTATTTCACTCTTGACACAAAATTCATTTACTCGCCTTAGATTGCGGCTTTTATTGTAATTGTATCAAATTAAATCAGGGCATTAGATCCATAGAAAACTAAGTTGAAGTTAGAGGAAGATAGTTGCACTAGATTTCTTTCTATTTTCCTTTTTAATATGTTTTTCTTTTTAAAACAAGCTCAAATGGATGGACACAGCTATAGGTTAGAAAGAGATTTTAATTGCCCTATGTCTTGTTATGCAATTCATGTAAACCGTATGTAAATCATACCTAGACATAGGACAATACCTATTCTGTTGGTTGCCTTATTTCTATCAACAGAATACCTGCTTTTCTTTTATAAATTTAGTGTTTGTTTTGATTAGAGTCACAAACCATGTACTAAAGCCAGTTTATTTAAATCGGTTTCAAACATCCAGTTAGAGAGTGGCCTGAATGGCTAACAGTGACAAAAATGAGCAGAAGTTAAACCCCATGAAGGCAGCAAATAGAAAGGTTAGCTCTCTTGAAACCTCTGAAATGCAGTTTAGGGATGAGTTACAGAGCCTTTGAAAAGGAATGATTTCACCTCGCCCCCCAGGTAATACATTGTGGATAATAAATAGTTAAATCAATAATCTGTTCATAGGCAAACTGTACAGCAAAATGTGTTTGGACAGAAACACTTCTTGAATAATTTTGAATTATGAATAAATTCGTAAAAGTACCAGTCAGTTCACAGATAATTCATGAACTGAAATAAGGGCAAAATTTGTCGAATAAATTATTCACCACAAATAGTTCCTAAGCTCTCCAAAGTACTATCACACTTCATTTATCTCTTGCCTTAGGGGTAGATAAAAATACTCAGAAAAAGTTATAACTAACCTGAATTTTTCCCTAAAAAATTCAAACTGGAACATCTCCTTCTGCAGTATTTTTAAAGGTAAGAAGCTTGTTCAACTGCAGCTTTTATTCACCCATCACAGAAACCTGATTTTATGTCAGAGGCTTCTGATTTTTAATCTCAAAATCAGAGATAATGCGATTGAGAAAGAGCAGATCTAATTCCAGGTCCCCAGGGGTTACAGCAGTACCTGCCAGAAGACTTGGTTTATTGCAAGACCTCCAGAACAAAATGAAAAATTATGGAATATTTTGGTGACTGCTCAAAATTCTGATTTTCTTCTGGTACATGTTCTGTCTCCGAAGGGAATCTGCAAATCCTGAGCTTTTGAATGTGTTTACATCACTGTACGAGCCTGTGAAATACCTTAGGAAGTTTATTTGATGGTGGAAATGGAGGCAAACCAACGAAGAGCAGCTGCATCTGCAACTTCTCTGTCACAAATTGATGAGTGTCCCAGGGATTTTCAAGATTCTTGTCTAGAAAAGGAAGCTAGAAAAGACAGCAGAAATGTCATTAGAGGGACATCAGCTTACGTAATTCCTGGTATCAATAATAAAAAGCAGAAAAAATGCCTCTGAGGGAGTCCAGTAGAAATGGCTTTTATACTTGGTATGGAGTCAAACCAACAACATTTGTGTCAGCTATAAAATAAGGAAGAGAAAAAATACTTAAGAAAAGTCTTTTCTGGACAAGAAGGAATAGAGGATCTTTCCAGATGTAGGCAGATGTTGGAAAATTGAGGCATCTGGTAGGCCTGTGTTGGTGTATCAAAAACTTATAGAAATATGAAGTACTTGGGATTCTGCTCTGACTATTCAAGATGAATCTCGGCAGTATGACATGGCTCACCATTCAGCAATATTTCATGTAAGAAAGCTGGTGCAGTAAGAAGTAGTTTGAGCTTGTGTTCTTCTGACTTCTTTCCATTAGGCAACCTGAACTCTCCATACCAAAGCAGGGAAACGAGACGGTGAAATTCAGGCAGTGAGCAAAATGACTCTTAGCAGTGCTTTCAGGACAGGTTTCAAATCCGAAGGAACTTACATCACAAAAAGAAAACAAACCACCATGTAATTCAGAACTTGCACGTGGGATGGGTTATACTGCATTTTCCTCTTAGACCCCCAAGAAGAGAAGATCCAGGCCAGCCTATAGAGACATAGAAAAGTTTAGTCTTGTATGCTGAGGTCACATTAAATTATACCAACCCCAATCTACAACCTTTCAAAATGCCACCACGTCAATGGTCCTTGAAAGACACCAGCAGCATTCTCCCGGGGAACAAGTCGGTAGGCATTTAACTGTGTGCCTGGCTCTCTTTGCTTCATCAAACAAAAAATAAATTAGACGGGTCAAACATTGTAGATCTAATCTCACTGTGAACTGAAAACATAGTAGCTCTCCTGCCACCAGAGTAAAGCGGAGCCTGCGGTGACCCCACCATGAACTGGAGGGGATGGGAGATCTCCAGCAGGTGCAGTCTGGGAGGACTCAATGTCGCATTCAAGTTTATTCTTTGTACGGTTCTGAGAATGGCAGGATTGTGTTTTGAATCCAATACCCCAGGGCTTTCGCTTGCTTTCTCACAATTACCTGTGCAAGAAGAAGGAAAAAAAAAAAAAAGAGAGGATTCTTCTGTGGCATAGCAGAAACGGTCAAGGGCAGTTCGGATTAAAGACCATGATTGGCACAGGCTGCGGAGAGGCTAAGCCAACAAAATAAAAAATAGAACCATCCTGTTTAATAGAAACAAATTGCTCTCCACTTCTCAGTGACACAGATAGTGGGGCCATTTGTACCTGCTGCCCTTTGTTGGGAACAACGGCAAGGAAATGTACTCGTCTTGAGCGGGATAAAATTCTTTTTGTTGTATTTGGCTATCTCAGTCCGCAGAACAAGCACGGCAGTTAAGTAGTTGAGCTTCCTTGTACATTTGTTTGATTAAAGGTCTGTAACACTGGCTCAGGTAGAAACAGCTCAGCTGCATGAAACCGCAATGAATGAAGGGCTTGTTAGAGAGCAGTCAGCGAGACACGGCAGAGCTGGCTTCTGAATGAGCTCTGAATAGGACCTTGTTGTTTTGCTTGTTCACTTTAGTATGGGAGGACAAAACTGTACATTTTAAATTACATGCGATGAGATCTGGGCTAGTTTGCATGTGTATATTGGGAAAACTGCTAAAAACGAAGGCGAGCTCTTTTGCAAGTCAAGCCATGAAAACAAATACCCTTCAGATGTCCCTGAGTGCTCCAGTTAACATTGGCATTTCTAAAGGTTGGAGTGGAGTGTGTTAGAGCATATTTATGGACTGACCAAATACAAGGTTTTAATTTTGATCATAAATGGGCTGGAGAAAATCCAACCAGCTGCCCAGCTCATAAAAGAAAATAATCCAGCAGTTATTTGTGTTATTTACTAATCTTATAGAGACATGACGATGCGTGGCAGATCTCTGACAGTGTCATCTTGATTCCAACTTTAGCAATGCCAATCTCCTGGGGTCAGCAATAGCTGCTCCAGCAACCTCTGCCTCCATCAGCTCCCATCAGGTGAAATATGCTCAGTCATAAGCACACGAGCAGTTCATCTATTTTGTTGAACTGATGCTGTAGTGAGTATGTAAGTGGGCGCATGTACATACACATGATGCACGTACATATATATACATCACTTTACTGATGCTCTCTAAATGTTGCCTGGCTTCTTCACTCAGTTTCTCTGTGTAAATGGACTAGGGTAGATAAACTCTGACATTTATGCTTGTGCAGCTGTATATGGACGGGACATCAAGCTTACTGCTGCACAAATGCTCAAAAGCTATCTTGAAAAAGGTGTTAAAATGCCTCTGCTCCTAAAAGTTGGTGTCATGGCAACCAGTGTCATAATCACAACAGTTTTGATTTATTAATTTTAAGGAACTCCAATTATAACTTGTATCTTTTACTGAACATTAGGCGAGTCCCTGGGAAATGGTTTTAAAATGTTTGTGCTATGAAAGAAATGCAAACTTTAATCGTAAAGACCACAGGTGTTTAAATATGAGTGTGTAACTGTTCCCTGTTTATTCTGTTATCCATTAGCATCGGTATGCATTTGTTAGGTCATGATCATCTTCAGATAGTGTAAAATGGTCATAGACCCATTGAACTCATTGCTGCTAAAGATTTGCCCTGCAATCTCTTAACCTGTGGAGAAAGACATTTTAAAAGGTGATTCATGAACATGGAGATCACACCTTGCCCAAGTAAGTGAATTACAGTGTTTAGCAGCTAAGAAATATCCTTTTTTTATGACCGGAATTTCAGGCAGTGGGACTCTTCGTGTGTTTATGGCTGAGTATGTTTGTAAGAATTTGGTTTCTGAGACGATACTAAGCTACTCAACTGAGCCATAAATACCCATAGTTAAAATCTGCTTTGCAGAAAAATCTTTCTGTGAGTTACCTACATGTTGAGAATATTTCTGATACTCAGAACAAAATAAAATTCAGCACTATTACACATTTAAACAATTAATCAGTATTTGACACTTAATCTACCAACGGATAGACCCAAAGTGTAGCAAAGATCCGAAAAGAGAAATATTTTTGCATTATGGAAAATGGACAAAGATATTTTTTTTTTTTTTTTATTTCTCAAAATAAGCCTTTTTGGAATTTTTCACATTTCTGCTTTTCTGACAGAAAATAATTTTCAATTACAGAAGAAATAGCAGAGAACAAACTGCCAGAAAATATCACTGGGATTGCACCAGGCAAGCCCAGTGCTATTCTCATCTTATCTGGTGGCTAATCAAAACCAGTGGAAGCCGATGATTCTCTTTCAGTTGACTCTATTAGACCCCAGCTGGTCACGCATAGCTTCACTTGCAACCCAACCGGCACCAATGGGTCTTCCTGACCAGCAAAACGCATCTTAGATCTGACTTAATGTTTTCAAGCTGAAATTTTCTTTGTGAGGTACTCGGTAAATGTGCTCTTGCCCTTCTGACTTCTGGTTTTTTACAGCTGTAAACTGAAAGTGGGAAACCCTGGATGTGACGGTGACCTGGGAATGCTGTCACAGTCTTGTCCCAAAGCAAGTGGGAAAAAAAGATGAAGAAAGCCAGTGGCTTCAGCCAGAGATAGAGACAGTGAACTGTCCTGAAATGGGACTATCCAGTGGCTAGAAAGTTGAAACAAGTGGGCAGTAAGTAAGAAATTGTCGGTCAAATATCCAATCTCACCGTTAATGTGCAAAACAGCTCCTGATAATGCGTGGACTACAAATGTAGATTTAAGAAGTTATTCCTTTAAAGATATTCTGTGTGATTTTAGGAGGAAAAACCTAATATGTAATGTACAGCTCCGAAATTTTGAAATTTAGAAAACTTCAAAAATTTTCTCTGTAAAAGTAATCTCAAAATGCTAAGAAATCAGCTCCATGTGCATAAAGAAAATACAATAAAGGAACATTCAAATGTCTTTCACAATTAAAGATTAACCTAAAATAAGCTTTTTGTTAAGATTTACAAATTTTAATTATTATTGTTGGTTTTAAAACAGAGGGAAGCTTTCATTATACCTTTTACTTGCCTTCATTTCCTTTGACTTGTCAATAAAAAAAGGGGAAAATTGCTATTTTTTTCATATCTGTATTTCTATGAACTATAGGCACATAAAAAACCAGAATCTGTGTATCATCATAACTAATGGTGGACTTGGCAGTGCTAGGTTAATGGTTGGACTTGATGATCTTACAGGTCTTTTCCAGACTAAATAATTCTATGTTTCTATGATTCTATAATATTGTTTGGGTAATTTGGGAATTTCTGGTCTGCTGGGATAGGATGTGTTAGAAATCACCACCACTGAACGGGGCAGGGAGCCTTTAGGCCTTTCTGGCATAATGGATATATAAAAAGCATAGGCAGCACTCCTCGTTTCTGGTGTTCCTAGGAGTCCGACTGCAGTTACAACATCAACTAGTGAGTTAGTATGTCACTGCTATGTATTACGCCAAGTCACTTAAGGAAAATTGGTATGCATGATTAGGAAAAAATATTTAGGCTTATTGTTGTGCTGGAAAGGCCCAGGATCACGTTAAGCAAAACAGCCTGATGCTCTGTAAGAGAAATACAAGCATATAAGAACAGAAAATTTTTGATCTGTACAGGTCGTCAATGCTAGGAAAGGAAGAGTTTATATTCTGAGCAGAAAACATATGGCTGCAGGAGCGGGTTAAGGTGACCCATCTGTTGTGATGGAGGTCTGTATCCAACAAGAAGATTGAAAATCCTTCCAGAGGTCAGTATTTAATGTGTATGCTAACTTATATAAACGTATACTGAAGTACAATATTGAACTAGGCAGAAAGAGTTAAATTTAGAGAAAGATGCCATCTTTCACTTATTAAGAGGAAATAACTACATCATTAAAGAAGGAAGACACATGGGAATGGGACAACATGTTCAAATGGGCAGGTATTACTACTGCGACCGGTGCTCTGATTCCTATCTGGAGGTGCCTCCCTTGACATCAGCTATGTAGTAAACTGCTCTGAGTGGCATCTTACATTTTGAATGTATCCTTGTGAGACTCTCTTCTCTTCCCCTTCACCCCGTGCCTTTGCCTAAGTGCAGAGGCTTTGTGCTCTTTGTTTTCTGCTGGAAAATGTCATCCGCAGCATCTACTCTTCGGCAATTCTTTTTTCTCAGGAGTATTTCCTTCATTTTACTGAATGTCCATTTTTGCACTGTAATTTTTGGATAGCGAAGGCTTTCCTTCAAATTATGCCAAAAATGCAAACTATAGAAATACACAGCAGGGAAAGCAGGAGATCAGTTTGGGGTGTTTAGTTGTTTCTTGCATCTGCAGCAAGATTGTGTCACAAGGATAGTTCGGAAGACAGTAGAGGAGTGCTTAAAAAAAAGGTGATGGCATCATAAACCCATGCTAAAGAAAAAAATACTCTTAGACCCACACTTCAAATTAATGCACATTTTGAGCTGATTTCATGTTTACAGAAACTGATTGAAGGCCCTCTATCACCGCCACAGCTAATTTCAATTGGAATACAATGTTTCCTTAATTAAGCAAGGCGTACAGCTAATGGTGATTTGGTTTGACTCAGAAATGGATAATTTGTTATCAAATCCTTTAATAGTTCATGCTGAAGTTTCTGTCATTACTTGTTGCTCCTCTCAATCTTTATTATGACAAAACCTTTAAAAATGCCTAGGTAGAAAAAAATGCCCATTAATCCTTTCAAGGAAAGACCGCCGGTACCAGATTAAGTCAAGCTGGCATCTGAAACTATTCTTTTCTTTATGACACATAGTAAGTGGTCGGTAATCCACATCTTAATCTCCTTGTTGCACAGCTTGGTTTATCGTAACCGATACTCCTGTGACTGTTGCAGACTCCTATTGTGTTACCTTCAGCGTTCAGCTCTTCTTCCTGTTTTTTCCCACTGGAATGTCTGATAAAGGCACCCTTGAAGTTGACCATAGTCTCTTGAGAAAGTGCTTTTCAGAGAAAATGTGATTTCTTTAAAGTTGTATTTACGTTACTTTTGGATTTTCCCCGGACCAAAGACTCCAACAATATTTCTGCTATCCGCCAACACATGAATTTCACTGCTACTTAAAAAGAAAAACTCTTTTAAATCCTGTATTCCAGTCCATAATTTTCTCTGAGCTGCAATTATACTTTATGGCAGTGCTTAAGTACCACGAAGAAAAAGAAGAAGCTGCAAGAAGTTGAATTTAACTTGACCAATATATAAAAAATATAAACACCACACATTTTAACCCAGAATGGCTGTTTCATACAACTATCTCTCTAAGTGAAGAAAGGCAATATTTTGAACAGTTTCCCTGAGAAAGAGCTTGAAATGTAAAAATCTCACATTCCCTGCTGGTGAAGCAGACATTTGCTACAATCGTTATTTTAGAGATGAAGAAACTGAGGGGAGGTGATATAATAGTTCCTGTCTGAACTTTAGCTCCGTTTGCTGCTCCTCAAGTCAGTGGCAAAACTGAAGTGTTTTAAGAAAAAGTTGCAAGAAGCACCCAGGCCCCGATTCTTAGTATTTTCTGACACAAGGGCACCCATCTTCCTTTTTTAAAAGATGGATACCTGATCTGTCCTTTCTAGCAAATGCAAATTTTAATGAATTTTATTAAAGAGGGAGAGATTACAGGTAATTCTGGAAAATGTGTCAGAAAAGTGATCGGAAAACTCATGGATAAGTAAACTCAATTTCTGATTTCAGAGCAGTTGTACTCCATCGCCCAGACCTGGAGCACAGCAGCTTTTATAGCCCTGATGTTTCAAACCCAACAGCCCATGAGGGCCATGGCAGGGGGTGCTGAGCTAATGCTGAAACCATGGTTTGGGTTTTACTGGAGAAGAGACCACTTCCAAAGTGCTTTAGGCCTTGTTCAGGGTCTCCTGCTTGTGATGCTGCAAAGGAGCAGGAGGACAGAGCGAGCAGCAAATTTTGTTGCAGACACAGGGAGACTGGCCGTGAATTTCAATTTCCATGCTGATCTAGCCAGGGTAAGGTGGTTAATTGCTTCTGAAGTTTTTGTTCTTGCGTCTGACCTCCCCTCCCTTCAAACAAATGAGACTTCCCTGGTTGATTCCCAGAACAGGATAGTGTAGCGCAGGAACGTGTCTCTGGCATTTTGGGCAATGCAATATCACAGTGACCTTTGTAACATTTTCTTGACTCCAGTGTACAAAATTTATGAAAATTTTTATGAAAATAGAAATTCTATTTTCATAGAAAATTTCTATGAAAATAAAAAAACCCCATGATTTGATTAAGATGCCCAAATTCTGAAAAACATTATTTTTCAAGCAGAGCAGATCTGGATGAAACAGAACATTTCACCTTAGAGTTATACTGAAATGCTTTCTTACATCTGGCTGAATGGAGTGGGGCAAGAATTTGTGTTTAAATGTCTGCTGAACAGAGACAGAACTATTTACGTGGCTAAAATTATGCCTTTCTGAATTGAGGCCCCTGAAATATAGTATTCTCCAAATCTTTAGTTGTCAGCCCATGAGAAAAAAAAAGAGGTATATTGAGCTACAGATTTTGGTGCTTATAAAGGTTTTTATAAAAACTGAACATCTTGATTTGTGTTCAACTACTTTAAAGTTCACATATTTCTTATTTGAACTTTGCTAGGTGCAGTAATTTTATTCACACTCAAGGCTGGATTGGTTCTGCTTATTCAGATCTCATTAATTACAGGAAACTGGACTCATGCTCACGTATCCCATTCACCCATCCTGCCCTTAGGCCAGGCAATTTATCTGGCATTTAATGAGGAGTTTTAGATTTTGCAAGTTATCAGAAGTGGGCCCTGAAAGTGTTAGCTCGTGAATCCTAAATAAATGGGCTACTCTGGGACTTGTTTTAAAACAGACAGTACAGCAGCTCCTCAATACATGTTAAATGAGTCTAAAATGCTGTGCAGTGTTATAGCAAAGGTGCTTTTTTATTCGTACTTTGAGAATATTGCCACTATCAGCTTTAACGTCTTTCAGTTGTGTGAGAACTTCCTATCTGCCAAGGTATTTTGTGGATTTAATTACCCAGCTTTTGGGTAGTTGACTGTATCAATATTTTGTATCCCCAACCTACCAGCTGAAGGGGGCTTCATTTAACAGCACTTCCAGCAATAACATAGTACTATTGTCAGCGCTGGTTATTTGATATCTATCAGTATTAGCACAGGTCCAGAGCTAAATGAAGGCCATAACAATCTCAAATACATATCAAAATCTCTTTGAGGGGTATGTGACGTGTCTATTAAGCATATTAGCACTGTAGCGTACTCTTTAATATAAAATTAATTTCAATATAAAATAACAGCCTTTGACTGTGATGCCTGCAGCGGTTGGCTCCGTGTCTTCTCAGCGTGTGTGCCTTTGGAGAACCACCTGTGGACAGATGTCTTGGACGTAGAGGCAACCACATTTGATCAGCAGTTCCATAGTAAACCACACTCTCCTATTAACAACCGCTTATTCTCTTAATGTAGACAGGTTCCTATCTTCAGGCACTTTTCTCGAGTCTCTGGGGAAGGTGCGGGATGCTCGCCATCCATCCATGGGGTCCTCTCTCTTGTCCTACAGAGAGAAGCGCAAAAAATCCCCTCTTTGCTAGGGGAGTTCTCCATCCTTCCCCTCTATCTTCTGTTTAACAGGTTTAACGTGAGGGGAGGTAAAGCGAATGCCAGAGCATCGTTTGATTCTTCATCGCACCTTCCAGAGCAATGGTAGAACTTTTTTCTCTAGCAAAAACATTAAAAAAATGGTATGAATGATGCAATACTTTTAAAAAGTGTTAAGTGTGAGGCACAATATGCTGCTATAATGCACATGACCGCACACTATGGAAACGATAGTGCTTTGCTCACTTAAGTTAGTACAGAACTCAGTGCAGCTTTTCACATGATATTATAACTGAGCAGTTCAGCAGACATTAATAAATTCCTATGGTTATACAAGACTAGTTAATCATAAGGCAGCCCCTCTGGACCAAAATGAAGCCTGAAGCCCTGTTGAAAGTATCCTGTACAAACCCAGGGTAAAAAACTGCTTCTCAGTGCTTGTGAATATATGCATATAGATGTGCTTTATTTTTCTTCTGTAAGAGCAGCTGACGGGTTTCACCTCAGCTCTGTGCTAAGAAGAAGATTGCCATCTATAGATAACTATCCCCAACTGCACGTCCTTGCATCAGCAGGGGAGAAAGAAGGTCAGTGGGGAGATGGTGGTACGCTTTCCTGGAGTAGGATGCATGAAAATGGGCCATACTTTTCTGTCAATAACTTCTAATTAAAAATAAAGACATGGTACAAAAGTGGTAGTTTAAAAGCGGGCATTATTGAAAATTTTTTTCTGTTGTGTCGTTACGCAAAACTACTGACAATAATTGTTGCCAGTCCAGGAACATTTCCAGTTACCCACAAACACACTCTTAGATTACTTTCCATTTATTTGTATTTTCTTCTTGTGGAGACAATGTGAAAAAAACCCCAAAACAAAAAACCCACGGTACTTCTCGGCCATATCCAATTTAGAGGGCAAAAAGCCAAACATTAAGAATGTCATTGGGCCTGAGAGGATATGCAGGTGTAATCCTCAGGCAGAAATAACAACAGTGCAAAGAGATAGGTTGCTCCATGTACACAAGGAAAAGAAAAAGGAAAGCAATGGAGTTAAATCTACACACAAACATAACGAGCGTGAACATCTGTACATGCAGGTACACCCAGACAAAAATGATTATTTGCCATTTTAAAAGCACGCTATGACTAAAATAAATGCTATTTGTTTCTCATCCACTTGACCATTTCCTTCTATAGAGTGGAAACATTTTCTGCGAGTATTGAGAAGTACCAGTTTTCCCAAGGACACTGAGCTATGGAAAAGCTGGCTGGGAGTAGCAAGTATTGCCTGAACTATAAAGAGAAAAAAACTAAACAAAAGTACTTTTCAAGTGCAATATATTTTGAAAGATCTGTTACTTAAAAATCAACTACCTTTTCTTTTACCCTCTTGGAACTTTTTGGAAAAACTCTCTTTGCTTTCTGGATATACCTGGCAATTTTCAGAATAAACTATTCCAAACTAACCTTAGTGTAAACCAAAGCTGGTCATTTCAATGGGGCATGAAGAAACCTTCATATGGAGGGAGAACCCCATAAAGCTAGTGATAAAAAGCTATTTGTAAAAGAGCATTCAAACAGGAGAGTTTTAGTTCTAAAAGTGGCTGTTGCAAGAATTAAGTATTCTGCCACTCGTCTTTGATATGCAGCCATGCAGCAGCAATATGTAAAATTTGCGAACTGGTCCATCCTGAATACAAATCAAATTACTTTGGTCTTGTCAATCTACCAAATCTTTCATCTTTTCCCTGGTCGCCTTTTCTTGCTACATTTCCTTTATCTCTGCTTGCAGTTTTAAGAAGTGAATGGCAAAGAGTCATCTCCAGTTCATCTGAAGATAAAACCCATTAAGCTGTTGTATTCACATTTAATTAATGTTTTCCAACACTCATTTCCTATTTGCCTCCTGAAAATCTTGCCTAAAGTGCTATATGCCAAATAAAATAACTTGGGTAAGGGATATCTGATCCAAATGTTTCACAGGAGATGACTGGATAAGATAACTCTAAGGAGTTCATCATTTTTATTATTTGTGGACAGCCTTTCTAGCGGCGTTCATTCGCTGCAGACACACTCTTATCCCTTAGGGATGGCTGGTGCAAACGGAGCTTTTCCTTTGATTTTTCAAGCATTGCCTGATACTGAAACAATTGCACTTTTGCCTTTATTAATTCAGATGGTGGCTAGTTACTCCGATAAGTAAGGTGCTAAAATGAAATGAAAGCGTCTACTTCTGCAGATCCACCAGCACTTCCTAACGCCTTGCAAACATTAATCCAGGCAAGACACACGACATCAGCTCCGAGGCTGGGAAAGAGGGCGATTTTCATTTTACAAGCGGGCAAAGCAAGGCGAGACTGGTTCCAGAGGTGACAGAGGTGGCCACACACGAGACGCAGGGCTGGGGTCGTGTCTCCCAGCCCCGGCACGCCAGCGTGCCGGAGCTCCCCACGCTCTCGGCAGTAAATGCCAGCAGCTCCCTGGAGCTCGGGCGTGCAATCCCCTTTCTGTCAAGCAGACCAGAGAATAGCTGTGTAATTACTTGGCTGTGTTTGCCATCCTGCTGCGGCTGCCACCGAGGGACAAGGGAGAGCATTGAAGCAGCCGGGCAAGGTGACGTCTGGGGGGGCAGACACTGGGGATGGAGAGCTCGGAGCCGGAGAGCGGGGTAAAAAGCCGGAGCGATGAGGAGGGGGCAGACAGGGCAGCAGCCAGCGGTTTTAATCTCCGTCTGTGATCTAGGTATGACCTAGATGAAAGAAAAAAACAGGTCTGAATTTTATGTCGTGGTATTTGTCACAAACCGCTTGCAGGGGCGGCTCGAGCCCAGCGGTTTTGCTGGCTGTGTGTTTATACTCGCTGGAGTATCTGGAGTCAATGACAGGCAGAAACCAGCTAGAAAATACAAGCTGCTGATGACAACAGAAAAGAGGGTATTGTAGGATGGGAAGATGATGCATGGAAATAATATAAGGACAAAATATATATGTACACACATATAGACACGCACATGCATGAAGGAAGAATGCTTTTAATGCTGAATATTTAATTTTTTAGCTCTCATTGCCACAGTTGTCAACTATTTTCATTGTTTTATAGCTATTTGACTGAACCAATCACATAGAATTAGGACACTGCTAGGAAAGAGTCCAAAATCTTTCCACTATAAAATAATCCTTCAATCATCCCAGGCTCCTTCTCTTTAGATTTAGGAATTTTAATACTTTTGCAAGGAGTAAGTGATAAAGATTTGAATATACCTGGTATGACTAGGAACCTGCAAGGATTTTTCTTCTTCCTCAGCCGTTTTTCCCCAGTGATCATTGGTGTTTACATTCTTTATAACACATATTAGATTTTAATGTGAACGCTTGTTACAGAGATTTTTCACAGCATTAATTTTATCACTTAACCTTTGTGAAGTAGAATCACATTGTGTTACCACTAGTCCACATTTTATTTAAACTTCTTCATTAAACAAGAAACACTAGGTTTTTAAAATCTAGTTAAACACTGCCTAAATTATATGGGCTTTAATTTAATACTGCTTATATATTGTAATAATAAAAAAAAACTTTTATCAAGTTGTTAGGTCAACAAAATGCTTTTCAGGGCACAAGATTTTGACTTATGGGGTAAATGTACACACCCCATGGTGGTTCCTTTTATCACCATGTAGAGAGGATCAGCCCAAATTAAGCTGGGTTTTCTGACCTTGCAGAACTGACAGCTTGATTTAATAGTCATTAGAGAAAAAAACCCCAACTTTGTTCTGACTTTTGCAATTAAATATTCATTTCTTGGCAGATTTGCCTTGTTACATTGCAGCACAGCTTCCCCAGGCTGAGCTGAACAAATTGAAATGATGTGCGTGAAATCCCATTAAAACCAGCGGCTAGGACCTGATCCAACAACTGGAAATTTTGCAGATGGCTGCTGAGGTGCTGCTCAGCCCCAATACTGCTTGCCCGAGGAAGCAGCATCTTTTCCTTTCTCGGAGGCATGGACCACTCTTTCGTTATCAAAGTCCCACTCGGCAAAGGGATGGAGCAGCTTTTAGCTCTTGGCAGGTCCTCTGTCCAAGTTACAGCAGCGTGGTGCCCACCTCTGCCAGATGGGTGCCGGCTCCTGCCCCTTTCATGTACCACCCAGCCGTTACAAGACCCACGGCTCCGTCCCTGCCATTCCTTGGGTCTCCTGCTTCCCGAGGCAGCCGGGAATCTGTGCTGCGTTCGCACCGGCACGGGCGTGCACCGAAATTCCTGCCTCCTGTCGAACAACAAACTCCTGGCAGGTCATTGGAATAAACAAGGAATTATTGAGAGCTCCACGCGGTGCCGCGAGGTCATTTCAGACGAAGGGATCAGTCAGGATTTCATAAAGTATTTATTTAGCTGACAAAGGAATTCCCAACCTCCCTTTCATGTACGTTAGAGCTGATGCTAAGTTTCCGAGACAAGGCTCCGATTGTGGCTGTCACCAAACAATGACATATTTCTTTTCTTCTCTTAAATTCTCTGTATCATTCTATATAAGAGGGCAATTTGTCTGTCATGCAGCTAAAACAGGGCCCACTCACTGCCCTCATTAAACTGACAGCACAGTTATTAGCAGTAAACGAAGCCAACAGGCAATGAATTTAGCCACTGTTTTATGGTGAGCACCAGTGAGATTTTTTCAGTAATTAATTTGATAAATATATTAATTATGAATTGAGTTGACAGTACAATCAGATTGTCAGCCTTCCAGACAGGCTCTTGTGATAAGTAGCTTTGTGATGAAGTGGTCGGATTTCAGTACCTGTCATCCTCCGGTGTCAGTCTCTTATCACTGTCCCGGCCATTCACTCTGTAATTTCCTGTGTGTTGTAATTAAATGGTGGCTTTCTGATTGGAAGTGACTCCTCAAACTTAATCTCTCGTTCTCTCAGAATATATTGTTTTAAAAAAAAAAAAGACCCTTTGTCTCAGCGGCTTTTAATGTTCAAAAAAGGAGCTTTTTATTTCATGTTTGGTTATCGCCCCGGTGGGTGTTTGGGAATGGTTGTGTTGCCTTTGGCTCTGGCATCAGGTGGAGGGAAGCATCCGTGCTCTGCCACCGTCACAGCGAGCGGTGGCACGAGGAGATGAAGCCACGGGGCAATGTCCCACCTGCCCTCCCTCTCGCGCAGCTCCAAGCAGGGAGCAGCCCAGCGCAGTCTGGAGGACTTTGGGAAGGGTCACTGCTGGTACCTTTTGCCAACTTTTTTTTTTTCCTTTATGAAATTAATTAGGAACAGTGCCTGAGGTCATTTGGCGAGGGAGATACATGTCAAGATAAGATATTTCAAAAACACCTCCTTAATAATTTAATATCGGGTTGGAATTTGGAAGCATGCTAGAGGATTGTTTAGCATCGCAAATTTAAGCAAGGTAGGAAGAAGTCCTGCAAAAGAAAACAAACATCTGTCAAGATGCTATGAGTTCTTCGGTTCCTCTTTAAGCCTATCAGAAAAAACCCAAACCTGAGGACAATGTTTACCAAATGCAGCAGGTGACTGTCTGCTTCCAGTTTCTTCATGTTGGAGGGAAAGGGCGGTCGGGGGATCGGGGACTGCAGCTGGTCCCCAAGGTTTGGGTCTTATTGAGTCCTGGTGTCAAACTGTTTTTTGACCTTGAGCAAGTCAGGATGACCCAACCCTGCAAAAACTTCAGTATGTGCTGAATTTTAAGCTGAATTTTAAGCATATGGACACAAGCATACGGACACAAGCAAACGGACACATTTTAAGCACAGGGACACAAGTTGCCTCATAGAAGTCTTATTATGTATGTGCTTAATTTTTATTTTAGTTCTGTGCCTTTTTGTGTGTATGTGCTTTCATTTTAAGCACGTGTGTAATAAGACTTCTATGGGGCAACTTGTGTCCATGTGCGCGTGCTGTCCAGGTGTTCCATGCTTGCCCCAACCCAGAACACTGTTTCTTATCAACACCCCATTTTTCACAGCACAGGGCAGAGCATCACTCAGGAGCTCCAGCCATTTGACCAGTGTCTGTGCATCGGTGTAACGAAAGCGTGCTGGCGTCTGCTGGAGATGCCCGCTGCTTGCCCCAGCTCTGGCCACCAAGACGTTCCAGCCTCTGGTTTCAAGTTCTTCCCAAGCACTGCTGCTTGAGTAAGTTGAAGTCCTTTGCTAATGTTAGACTAAGGGACTCTAGGCTGTACTATAAAATGAAGGGTAAATCAGAATCACATTCTGGCAGTCAACGCGAAGCCCAAAAAAGACCATCCAGAGCTGAAACAGGGACCTGCTGCATGACTGCCAGGATTTGCATTCTATCATACAGCCTGAAGCCCTGCAATGAAGCATTCAGAACAGTCTTTTTGAACTTCTCAACAGGGACGGTCTTTATGGATTATTTAAACATAAAAATATACAGCTTTCTGGAAAAGAATCATTTTAGCCTTTAGGGACTCATACTAACTATTGTATTGTAGGAAGATCTATAATCGAGCATGCTAATACTGATAGGCTATTGTTTGAGATAAATTTCAACAGGCATGAGCCCATAATGCAAATGATGCCTTAAAAAGATCAGTTTAAAGATTCTGTTGTATCATTTTACTCATTTGCAGATGCATCCACACTAGAACCCAAAGCAAACAACTACTGCATACTGGTGAAGAGACTGCTATTCACTTTTAAACATGCTTTAAATTTTGCAAAGTATTTTTTTCAGGCAAATCCTGTAATCACAAGAAAAACGTATTTTAAACAAACCAGTTTCTTTATAAAGCATCTATTCCTAAATCTGATATTCTTAAATGAGCTTATTGCTTGCTAAAATCACCAAAAAGCTTAGTAAAGGTTAATTAAAGTGGTTTTAATTGTCTTTTTAAATCAGTATATGCCTATACTCTGTTACTTGGAATAAAGCAGGTATTGCCTCTGTACGTGTGCAAATCCTCCATAATGGAATTGAAATTTCCCAGTAAGCTTTGAATTTTCTTGTTACTGAATGTATTTGGAGCTTGTGGCCAATGCTCTTGGTTTCTCTCACATAGCATAAAGCAGTCTATTCAATAAAAAATGTATGTGATGGTTCAAAAACTGTAAGGAAAAAAATAATGGCATCTGACACACTTGTAAGGGTGATTAGGTGCCTCTCTCTGCAGGCTGGATAATGTTCTTTTAACAGCTTTTTCTATGTATTAAATAATGTCAAGTTGTTACATATTCCTACTTCCTTACTTTTGGGGCTGTCACGAATACAAGTTATTCCTGAGACAAGCTACTGAGGAATTGCACCCTGATAGCTGAATTCAGGTTTTTTTCCTTATTTATGGTATGTTTTTTTCTCTTAAACATAAGCTTTAACTGCAGAGCAAGATTTGCTTTCTGGTAAATGAAAAAGTGACTTATTCCTTAGAATAAGACTAGGGTTGCCTGCAAGGAAATACATCTTTATCATCTCTGAAAAATTCTAAACCAAACTGATTACGTGTCACTTTATCAAGCGCCGGAGAAGAATTATAGGTGTATTCCTGTTCCCACTAAAACCAACAGTGAACTCTGCTGCAGCAGCAGCAGCAACAGCTCCCAACGCATCCTCTTTACTCCCATGGCATGGCACTACCAGCAATGCAAGTTGCGCGGAGATTGTAATTATTCAGTAGGGAAAATGCTCAGTATTTCCTGAGTGAGTCTTTAATCCTAGTTTGAAGTCATTGCTGCCATTGTAAGGTCCAAGTGGAAACTGTGGTGCTTTTGTGCATCTGTCAGACGCCACTGCTTATTACAGAATCAGGAATGATAAATATGCGGAGTGCTTTGATGTGAGTATCAGCTTGAACTCCTCCAGTGCTCAGGTAGAAAGCAGCTGAAGTTATTGTTTTCATCTTGCATGAAAGGTTGAACAGATGCTTGAAAATAAATAGGACCTGGTAAAATGATAAAAATCCTGGGATAAAAAGCATGGCCTCTGTTCACAGCGCTCACCGTGCACCTAGCCCAAACTTGAACTATCACTGCAGTTGATATGTATCTCCAAGCATTGTACAGAACTGCCCATTCAGTAACAGCAACATGCAGCCACGAGAGTAATAAAATCCACATTATCTGTCCAGATTAACTGCTAATCTTCATCTTCAACTGGCCGAGAACAGAGAGACTTTACAACATCAGCTCCATCATCTGCATGGATGAGGTTACGGGACTTCTCTCTGAAGAGAAGGATTACAGAAGTCAGCCCAGACCCAGAGTTCAGCTCCTAGATGTGACACGGACATGTCGGGTCTGTTTGTAATTTAGGATCCAAAAGAGACCTGAGACACCCAAAGGACAAGTTGAGCTAGAAATTAGACATTTATACATTTGTCCGCATAGCTACACGCAGGGCTGTGGAGAGTCACCCCAATAGCTCTGAGTCAGGCAGATCAAATACCAGAGTAATACAACCATGCTAGTGTGTGATCCTCTCTGGAGAGCATCAGTACGTACATATATTCTGCGTCTCAAATGCTTGATCCATGTACAAGATTGTCTACACCTTTCTTTGCTTTCCACTTCTTAGTTTGTGCTCGCTGATGGGCCGTGGAGCAGCCGGCACCTCCGAGAAGTCCTTGCGATGAGGCAGGGACAGCAGTTACCCATCTTCATCCTGGCTGCTGAATGAGCCACTTACGATTACCATTCCTTACGAATTAAAGGCATTAACAGCAAATGTCTGAATTTTTGCCTCTTGGCTAGAGCAAAGTGTACAGTTTGAATGTCTTTAATGATCTTTAGAATGAGAAATGCAAGGTGTGAGGAAGAACTAATGCTGGTGCTGAAACAGTACCGTAGAAACAACCTCTCCTCCTGTCGCTTCTGTGCTCGTGTTTCTTAAAGCAGGTTGTCACTTTCCTGAAATATACCCTTGTTTCCTGACTTCCACAACAGCTAAAATCCCTATGTGTTTGCTTATAAACCTTCTTAATAAATGATTTTCCAGCTTTTGAGTAACAGGTCAATGGCAGCCACAGTTCTGACCTTAAGGAATGGATCAAGACAATCTCTCCAACATGTCATACCATCTGATTTTTACATTATAGGTCCTTAAACTGATGCCACCTGCCTTATTTATGGAAGGAACTGATTCTACTGACAGGGGAGTCAGTGACTGAATGATGCTTTGGAAGACCACCAAGCCCAAAAGATCATTATCAGTTCATAGTCATCCCTTGATGATCTTTCTAGTTTAATTATTGACATGATAGGAATACATTATCTAAGTCCAGCTCTTCCACACTCCAGTCATTTTGGTCTGTCAACAATATTGCACAGACTGAAGAAATTTTTATTTGTACTGGGCAATGACGCTGGTGACCTTACTGTTTGCTTCAAACATGCATTCAGTGGTGGATGGTTTCTCATTACCCCATTCACCCCCTCTCACAGGTCTGTCCTTCTGCCCAAACCCACCGTTATCTCCTCCCCTCCTCCAGGGTTCGGTTTCCAAACAAGTCCTGCAACATGTGTGACTTTATATCGCCAACCTACTCACCCAGATCTATTTTTCACAGGAGGGTTTTCGTGGTGAGAAGGGTGGAAATGCAGATGGAGAAGCCGTCTGTCTCAATCTTCTTGGGCTTCTGCTGGCTGCCACCAGCATGTCCAGGCAGAAATGCTGTGACCTCTTAGCGGAGGGCTTTGGAAAGAAATTACACGGCAGTGAGACCAAAGGGAAAAAAAAAGAGAGGAAAAACATAAAATAAAAAGGTTTTCTCATTCTCTATTACTGGCCATAAGCAAATTAATATAATTGTCTCATTAAAATTAATGCACTTTAGTTCTTATCATTTTCTAATGAGATTTTATTTCCTGAGGAGGTTAGCTGCATATTCTAGTCTACTATGGAAGAAATAGGAAAACAAGAGGCAAAGGGTAGGAAACTCAGGGAGAAAAAGGTAAGTCAGAACATCAGTAAAGAAAAAAATATATATCACCCTGAGGTACTGGTCCACAAAAATGCTTTACAATAGCTGAACACAAAATCAATTCAGAAATACAGTATATCACAGTCCATAAATAATGTGTCCAATCAGAAAAGTGTGAGGGGAAAATGACAAAAGGAAAAGCCATTCTCCCAAGGGGGCAGCGAGGAGGCGGGGAGGGCGCGAGGAGCACGTCTGCCCTTCGGAGGAGGACAGCTCACTAGAATAATGCCTTTACTCAGCCAGACCCCAGGCTGGAGAGAGGGAAGGCTCCTGACACCCCCCTTCTTGCCTGATCTTCTACGGACAAACGATAATCTGCCCCTCACTGCACGTCCAGAGAAGGGCTAAAGAAGAGCCAGTTCTACTGTACAGTATGTGCATAAATATATCCTACCATACTTGGCTCAGGACATCCCCAGGAGGAAAAAATTCAGGCAGCACCATTTGTGGGTGCTCTGTGCATGCTCTTCAGGTGGTGGGGGAGCCCCCGGCCACCCGCACCTCCGCTCCCAGCCCGTCCAGCCACTCTCACACAGCTGGGCATAGCTGTGGCGAAAGGCTCTGTGTCAGCTTAGGGTTGTTCTTTTACATTCCTCCTTCTTTCAAGGCAGCTGCAAGCCAGGTAAGACCCCAGGCTTGAACGAATAATCATTTCTAATGCATAATTCCGTGTCACTCCTCCAAAGAAAGTCTTGTCCAGGAGCTGCCTTGTTTCTTTCCATCCTAGTTAATGAAACATGTTAAACATATTTGATTAAACGTATGTAATATTTCTTTAAGCTTAATCAAGGTAAAATCAACTGCGGTTAAGAAAAATTATCAAGGGTCATGTTTTAAACACTATAACAAATAAAACTCATTTCGGTTGTTGTTTACTGACACTGTTTGCTTACTGCGAGAAATTGAAAGGTATTATTTTGCATGTACAGCCTGCTGGGCAGAGCACAAAGTGTTTGCTTAAAGGAAAAAAAGGCTTTTCATGGATGTTGCTGGGTGCTCACAACGAACTGCAACCGTCCTATGTAAAGAGTGTTGTGGTTTTGGGTTCTGCTCTACACGCTTTACGATCTGTTACATGCAACTGTCTAAACAGTTCAAACCCTGCCTTTTACATTCACTGTGAAGCTCTAAAGCCTCTTAGTGGCCAGGTGTGTACAATAAATACCCAAGTCAACACTTAGGCTTCTACATTACTGAGATATATAGATTTGGGATATATAGATTTGGGATATATAAATATAGATTTGGGATTTTTTCTTTAGGTAATAAGAAATTTGAAGCAATGTTATCACTGAAAATTTGGCCTTGTGGAGATAGGTGTCAGATTTTAGTTGCTAAGAGGCAAAGGTCCTTAGTCCGGCTAAAGCTCAGTGAAGTACTGAAGTGGTTTTATTTTACAGCATTTGTGTAACTTTTAGCAGAGTAGTTCAGCCAACTGATGTTAGCACTCGTGCAACTCCAAAGTCTATACTTCGTACTCTTCCAATCATGCAAAATGCCTAGGGAGAACATGGCCACGTGTTGAAAACATTGCCTATCATTCAATAAAATAGCTACAACCTCCCTTGGGAAAATGAAATCCTGGGTTTGGTAGATCTGAGTTTTATTCCTGTTTGTAACATCCAGTCCCATTGTGACCGTGGTTCATTATTTCATTTCATTAGGACTCACTTTTATCCAGTTATAAAAGTGGCAATAAAGATATTTAGTTCTTTGTAAGGCACTTTGGCATCTGGGGATCAACAACACTAGTGAAATGCAAGCCAATACTTCCGTTTATCAATACCAGACAATCATAGCACTACCAAAGTATTCCCTTTTTTTACTGCTGACCAGTCAAAAGGGGGACTTTTATCATATAAGCTACTTGCATAAAACGAGACACATGCAAAAGGTGATACTCCGGCAACCTCGGACATTGTGCAAGTCCTGCCATGCATTGCAGCAAGTGTCTCCATTTTTCCTGATAGAAATATATGCACTCTGCCTGCAGGAAATGTGAGAACCAGCTTAGGTCGAATAAGAGTTGATTTAACTACCACCAGGAATCTAACTAGATTAAAGACTGTAATCGCCTTTTGTTTCTTGGGTTCTTCTCATTCCCAGCTTTAAGGTGGGTGAGAAACAGAGAGGACCGGCTATCATGGTGGGTGACCGTTCCCCTGAATTTCCCAGGTTTGAATAAGCGACTGCACTGAACTAAAATTCTGAACCTTCAGAGGTTCATCCATCACTTTTACTAAATTACCTCTTCATTCTCTTTTCTGCTAAGAATCTAATTTTTATAGCACTGTAGAGAATTTTTATAGCACTGTACTTTATCTTGTCACAGGATTTTTTGTCATTATTTTCATCTCAGTGACTCTCGAATGATACCAAATAGACTGTGCGAGCTTGACTGTGAGATAACAAGGGAGGTGTACATTTGCAAATGTTAATAGCTTACCCTCCTAGCCTTTTACCCGGGAAGTCAGGGTTTGTAGCCTTCTTGGGTAACACACAGAGAAATTGCCTATATTTAGTCTTGCTTCTTTCGCCAGCAAACGGGTCAGATCAGATGTCTTTTTTTTTTTTTTTCTGGCAGGGTAGCACCTACAGGTTGCTGAGCGTCTGATTTCTTAGTGATACGGAGAAAGCTGAAATGAGCTGCTAAAGCTTTAGGAATTAGATGGCTGTTTTCCCCATGCAAACCTAAAGTAGAAATGCCCACAAGCTGTATTTGCATCTCTGGGGTCAGGGCCTCTTTTTTTTACAGTCATAGGGCTACAGAGAACCCCTGTCCCAAAGAACTTTTTATCTAAAACAACTGAGAAGAGATAGGAAAAAGGGATGAAGTGGCTTGTGCGAGGTCACATATGACCCTGTTAGCCACCGTCCCATTGCCCGCACCAGTGCAAATAGCTTCCATATGGTCTGCGTTTGGGGAAAGGTTTAGCTCTTCATGTCTGCATAGCTGATGCTTACAGAAGTGTACTTACCCAGCCCTGCCAAGTCCCTGGTCCCTTTGTCCATCACCCCTGGAAAAGTGTTTTCCAGGAGGAGAGGAAGAGGCAGCAGAAAGAAAATTTGGCATTTTTCCCTCATCCAGTTTTCTCTGCCCTCTCTCATCCTAACCTGATGCTAGGCTCAGCAAAATGATGTTTTTCTAAAATGAGACCAAATAAATGTGTGTAGAGGTCAGGGGTGGCAAGTTTAGCTAAAGATTTTAGTTTTGCTAAATGTTCGCCCAGCCTATCTCATATATTTTATTCACCTGAATATACAATCCTGTGCAGAAAGCCTAGAGGCAGAAAAGTCATTTAGACTTCCACAGCCATAAAAATTTGTTCAATTAATACACTCCTGCATCAGACAGCTAGATCTTCACGCCCTATTACACCTCCTTCATCCTTCCACCGGTAGCAGGGAATGAATGTTAAAGTGCCCTGATGGTGCAGCTGAGGGAACATATCCAGGGCCAAGAGGGATGGGAAGGAGAGAGCTGTGTGCTCAGCAATCCCAGCCGGCCACCCTATGGCCCTTAGAGTTGGGTGTAATTATGGGCTGCTTTTTGGAGCAGCTGAGGACATCAGGCACCCACTGCAGCAAAGGGGAGCTCCGGAGTAAAGCCGTTCCCTTCCAACACAGAGCAAATAGGTGCAGCATTAAGGATACCCAAGCAGTGATGGATCTCTCCAAAGATTAGATTGTGGAGAGAAACCTTCCTACCCGAGGGGAGCGATGGAGATGTGGGGAACAGACCCCGATTTCTCAACTGATGGAGTGGAAGAGCAATCTTGGACTGAAACTCATCCCAGGAATAAACCCACTGTTTTCCAGCAAGGGTGCTTCCAGCAAGTAACTTCAGACTGCTGCCTCTGAGCGCCTTCTCCATTCATCTCTGCTTTCCACCTCTGCCTTTCAAAACTGGAAAACCTCAGGGAAAATATTTATACAAAGTCACCCTAGCTCTGCAAGGCAGTAACAAAACAAAATGATGTCTTCAATAACAGTGCCAAGCACAGGAACAAGCCGTATGGATATAGTCACATTTATAACACGGACAGGCAAGAAGTTCTCTGTGGATGTACGTTGTACATCTTCACAGGCTGCTGCCTGGTAGCGTGGATCCCGTGGAGTGAGATATCAGCAGTGGTAACGTTTTGAACGCGTACGTCGGGATTTCCTCCCTCAGTGACCGGGGTGCAGGAAAGACAGACAGTGAGCAGCATCGCATCACTTTGTGATTGCGCTGCCCCAGCTGACGCTCCTCAGATACGCGTGGGGCAGGAATCCAAGAAAATAGGTGAAGGGGAGTTATCTCAAACACCACTACCCTTCTCTCCCCTGGGTCTGCAGAGGGATGGGACAAGAGGGAAGTATTAGTGCACAGGGAGAAGGGTAGAGAAAAGATCTGATAAAAGCCAGGCTGCTGTCACCGTCTCGCATTGCCCTCCCAAAGCTCTGCGGGGATCATGTGTACTTTGTACAACGTTGCTTTCCACCTCTGGTTCATGAAACTTGAGGCAGTCTGTGATCTGCTACTATGTGGTTTGTGCCAGGTAAATAAAGGGAGCAAGCCTACACCTTAGGGTTTTTTTCATAAGGCTGTGTCTCTACTACAAAATCCAGAGGGTTGAGAACTAGAAAAGGGTTGATGGCTCTTAGTCGAGCCTGAAGCTGCAGCAACCTCCCCATATTGCTGTCAGGGCTGTGGCATCGCCAAAATCCGATAGAGAAATCCCAGCATCAACATCAGTGGGATTAACCAGGCAGGAGACTACAGAAGGAATGTAGGATTTTCTCTCTCTTGGGATTTGGGGATGGGTTAAATGGAGATAAACCTTTGCCTGCCCAGGGCAGGAGTCCCGGAGGGCAGGAGGGCAAATACAAAAAAAGAAGTCTTAATGCAAGAACACAATCCACACCATTTAGAAAAGGCCTGAGGTTTTCCCCCTAAGGTTTGCAGGTTCTGATGTCCTAGGGCTGCAACACAGCTTGAAACCAGTCTGGTTTTACCTAGGCTTAAGTCTAGCTAAGGAAATGTCCTAGGACCATCAGTCTGCTGACATGGCTCGCCATAAACTCTATTGAGCAAGAAAGCTTAAATAACAGCAAAGTCAAACTGGAAAAGACCACGAGGGTTTGAGTGTTGTCACAACTAAAGTGAGAGGACTAAGAAATGCCAAAAGATTTCAAAAGGCTCATGCAGATGAGCAGTTCAGCACAAAAGTAGCTGCCCCCTTCTATCCAGCCCTAGCTATAGCAAGGCTGCATTACAAGAACTGTGATCTTGGTGGTCATTGCTAGCAAAGGCGACAGTAACAGTGCAGCTGTACCATTAGTAGACATCATTTTCAGACCCATTTCTGAGGTTTGCATTCCCTACAGGGAAGCTTCACAGCTTTGTTAAACTCCCTACATCTGCTTTGTACAGAGAAGTGTCAGCACTAGGACAGGGTTTGACTCAGCCTTTTTAGGGGTCAAAATAACCTCTTGCAGTCTTAGACGAAATGTATAAACAGAAGAGCCCTCACTGAAGGTTATCCCGGTCCTCATCCTCACGCTGTTGAGCATTGCCATCCACACTGTCAGGGAAACATTGAATTTTGCACCTTGTTTATTATTATTTTTTTTTAACAAATAACTTCCTAAACTTTATCCAGATGGGTACTTTCATCGGTTGCCCAAATTGAAGAACTCAGAGCTACTGTGTTCCTCTAAAGTCACATTTGTTATTTATTTTACTGGTATCCAGTTGAAAAGCCTCCTGTCACTAACTTGTTACATTCCTGCTGCACGCGTGTCCGTGCTGGTGTTCGTAATTGTCCAGTTTCTCAAATGTACTCTACCTATTTAAATCTTCCAGTCCCTGTTTCTTGTCTTACCTGCTGTACAAGAGAGAGCGGAGCCAGGGAGGGTGGAGGTGATGACAGTGGGGTTTTTTATCAGCAAATCTCTGGGGGGATAAGGTTGCATGGTTTGCAATTAGACAACCAGGTACTGTGGCGGAGGACATCATTTCCTTCAGCAGGTTATCATTTTGAAAAAATCAGGAACCTTTTAATATACAGTATATCTTGCTGAATCTATCGTGATTTTCTCTTAGCCAGCTTAAAAGACTGAGCTTAATGGCCTTTAACTCTTCTGACAAAAACAAGGGTTTAAGCTGGGCTGCTTTATCCCCTTCTTCATATCCAGCTTGCAGCTGCACTGTAAATGCTTTGCAATGCAAAATGCAGAGCGGACTCTAAAGGCAGCTCCCTGCTGCCTCGGCTCAGCCTGCTGAGAAAGGCTGCTCACGCCGGGTTCTCACAGCAGCTAAGCCAGGTCCATCTTAGCAGGGCTAAGCCTCCAGTTTTGGGAGCATTATCTGCCTAATGGCCATCAGATGCAGACCTGTGTTGGGTTAGTGGAGCTTATCTTTTGTTGCAGAAGAAACGTAGAGTTGCATTTATGAAAGGACCCATGTGACAGATGATGCTGAAATTCCCATTTTTTTTTCTTTGTGGTTGTGCTCTAAGCTTGCATTTCCAAAAGGTGTAGAAAGAGATTTAGGGCTTGGAAAAGATGACGCTTGGAAAAGATGGTGCTTGGAAAATCCTCAGTATTTTAATACCAGAGGAGACCTACAGGATGAACTGGAGCACTGGAGTAGGGCATGGACCACTGCTTAGACCATTGCAGTGTTTTGGGGTTTTTTCTTATCATCCTCCTGAGTGTACAACTATTTTCCTCAATTGTATTTCTAGAATTTCTATAACTATCATCGCAATGGAAAAACAATATTCAAGAACTGTTTGTTACAACCTGGTGATGAGAAGAAGCCTACTCTGTGTGATGAAGTTATTTCCATACCCTCTGTGTGGGTGTTCTGTGCACCACTGATCAGGAAGCTTTCTGATAATAATTAGGGTTGGATTACATGACTTTTAAAGGTCCCTTCCAACCCAAACCATTCTATGATTCTATGAACCAAACCTATTTGTTATCAGAAGTTTTTTTCTCTAACAGAGGTAGACATTTTATTTTTTTGAGACTATATTCATGAAGAATAGGAATTCTTCACTTTGATCAAACTCTTCAGACTAAATTGGAATTAAGGCTCTGTGTTTAAATATAATTTTTCTTTTTGATCAACAAGCCCAGGAGATTGATGTTTTTCAGCTATAGGAGATAAGCAGTTCATTTTTAAAGCCTGTTGCCCCAAGCTACAGGAGCAACAGGACAGCTCCTCCAAGCTATCGTTTGGTGAGGTTGTGTCCCTTGTTCAACAAAAAAGCCCCGGCGTAGCTAGTCTTTTTCCAGCAACGAGGAGTTCAGTCTTGCAGACCTATAACAATGCAATGCCAGCAAAAAAGTTTTATCTTAATTTCCTGATGCCAGCTCTATGATGTGACAAGAGTTATAAAGGATCATTTATCTTGTCAGACAGAAGGGGCCATCACCATCAGACCCCAGAGACTGATCTTCAAGGTCTGTCTGAAAAATTATGCACCTTAAAAAGCCTGATCCCAAGCCAGCAATCACAGAGCAATACCCATATATTAGCTATCCGGGCTGCACTGGATGGATAACTGGAAAGAGAGCCAGTAAGGTGGGCTTTGAACTTCAGCGGTATTCTAGCTGGCGTCTTCTGTCATCAAGCTGCAACTTTTCTTTGGAGCCACTGTTGTCTTATTTCTGAGCGTGATTTAAGCAGTGTTAGATGAAAAAAAAAAGGTAAAAATTAAAACATTTTTGTGAAAATTTTGTTTTCAACACATGTCCCCCCCTGAAAATGTGTTGCTTTTATAATTAGTTTTAATGCTTTTTATTAATAAAAAAGATATTTTCTGTGAATTCTTCCCTTCGCCCCGCCAATCTCTGATTTTCAGGGACAGCATGAAGGCAGCAGAATAGTGCCTCTTGCTCTCTGACCTGCTCAGCAGGCTCAAACTGTGTAATGAGAACAGGGCAAAAAAGCTATTTTTCATTATTATGAACAAATGACACAAATATAGAGGGAATTTAGTAACGGTGTTGAGAAAATAGTGACATTTAGGGCTCTAAAATAGTTTTTTTTACTCACAAGAGGGATTTTAGGTGTTTCCTGGACACACTCATTCAGTGACCAAATAGCAAATTCGCTGCTAGAAATTATCAGGGTAGATTAGAAAAATAATCTGTCTAATATGCCTAAATCTCTGGTACCTTTGCACACTTGTGTGTCATTTTTGTCATTCTGGGACATCCCAAAGTGTCTCTTGATGATGTTTCTGCAGGGAGTGGGACTCCCACTTGTCCTGCACCCTATCTGCCAGCCCTGTGTGGAGGGCTCTGCAGCACCCTTGGCAACATTATTTCTCACGTGTGGAATTATTGGCGTTTAATATGATTTATTGGTTGTCTGGATTAAGATTTCAGCGTGTATTCTCACTCCGTGGGATGTTCCGTGACAAGTTCCTGGAAATATTTAAATTCTCTTCTTTTTATCTCTCTTCATGGAGATTTCTCTTAACATTGCTCAGAGGCAATTTTTTCTGTTATATTGGCTTATATATAATTTTCTTGTGCCTTTGTGTTTGGGTATATGTCCTTTAGGTGTTAGGTCTCCGTTATATCCACTTAGTGTGCTTTTATGATACATTTTGTTTCTCAGATATGTGATTAGTTGTTACATCTCTTAAACATCACATTTGACAAAGCGCGATGCATGGCTGCAGCAGTGCAAGGCAAACATTTCAACCAATGCTACGTGGTGTTTACGCTTAGAACAGACATGACTTTATTGGGAAGAGTTTTTTCCCCCTATTTAATTCTATGCAAAACTTTTATGATCAAGACTGGAAGCTAAATAAAATTAAGTTAGAATAAATGACATGAGCACTTCTACTTGTCCCTACCAGACAAATTCCCAGGACATATGAAAAGGGGAGCTTTGGGCCTTGAACTTTTGGCTTGCGGTATTATTTGCAGACCAAGCGAACCATTCCCAACTGTTTCCTAAAAACAAGCTAAAAAAGTAGGAACTATTTGTACGTTGCCAGGGCAGAACAATTATTTCACATTGTCAGGATTTAACTCATGTTTCAGGATTGCTTTGAAATATTTTCCTTCGTGGTAATTTAATTCTCTTGCAGTCCGTTCTCAATGGATTGAGAGAATTGTATTCTTCTACCCCTCTTTTTCTCCCCCTCCCCCTCATTTTTTAAATGGGAGATATAATTTATACCTGTTTCAGTGAATTTGCAACAATAAAGAATTCATTTCTTTCAAGGTTTTTAAATCTCCTCAGAGAGTGAAAGTAGCATTTGCTGAAATTAAGGTGCATTTTGCCAGAAATGTGATGCTAATCCTCTTAGTTTTAATGGTTTTGAAATGGTTTGTATAAGAAGGTAAACAGAGTAGTTGATTAATAGGACGGAAGTCAATTGGCCATGTTGCAAGTGTTATACGCTATACTGTACAATAGTTCTTTATTTCTACAGAGTGAAACACAGCCAGGTCTCCTTTTTAAAGTTCTTAGGTGAAAACCGATACATCTTCTTATACTGTACAATTCAGAAGTGTTTGATTCCAGCACCAGAAAAAGCAAGGAGTGCACTTTTGAAATAGAAGTCAAACAAATATCACTGATAAGACATTGACGTGACACCAGTTATCTCCCCTTTTTATTGAAAATAGGCAGATATAATGAGGTGCTTCACATTTTAACGTCTTAAATCTTAGAAAGCTCCAGGCCTAGATGGTTTTGATTTTGACTTATTAAACTTGTAGTGCAGGGAGGGGGGGAGGAAGGGAGACGGGGTGACTCACTTATCCCTGTTATTTAACCTTTCATTGGCCAAAGAGATTTTTGTCTGTAATTTGTTAAAAGGGTTGTTCATTCCTGAATTACTTCCCGGTGTCTCTTATCCGAGCTCAGATGCCAAGACCCACTCAAGCCAGGCAGATGCCTTGGCAGGCCCCCTCCCCATTAATAATTCACCCGTTGGTCTCCCAGTGCTCGGGCACTATTTGCATGTAAGGTGATAGGAGCCAGCAGTTACTTGAATTCTTTTGTCTGGCACAATAGCAAAACTCTTGCTGTCACGAGCCATGAGGCCGAACGCTCACATCAGTTGTAGTCCATCAATTAACACTTACGGTTAAGTGCTGCAACAAAAGTGTGAAGTGGTTGAGGATCTGAGCAACAGCAGCAATAGGTAACCCAAGAGCTTTGAGGGAAGACGTGGTGGCTGCAGTTACAAAAGATGGCTGGGACACAATTTCAGGGTTTAAATAGGGAAGAAGATGAAATAAATTTGAGAAGCAACTGAGGAATAATTGGAAGTCGAAGCTGCTATGGATGGAGGAAGGGAGTTTGCAGGTGTTTCCCGGGGCTCAGAGTGAGCACGGTGTGGGCAGTAGCCCACTGCCACAGGAGAAGAACTGCCTTCACCCCCTTCTAAAGAGATCCTTTACTAGCCAATGCAGTGAAATATTACAACATAATTTAAAATCAATGAAGGGCTGTCTGAGGGCAATCATGTTATCTCTTGCACCTTTGTCATGACTAGAGAGGTTCCTTTTCCAAAGCTAGCTCTGAAGACCCTTGCTAGCTGAAGCAATTAATCAAAATTATCTAATTTGAAAAGGTGACTTAAAAAAAAGTCTGTGGAACCAAGTACTCTCTCTCTTTCTTGGGTCTAATCACAGATAAAAATGAGTCAAGAAATGACAATGTTAGTTTAAAAATAAAACCACAGAACTGATAGAACAATTCTGGGTGTCGTGTCCGGTTCAGACACCACAGACTGGTGTCTTTACACGTGCACTGGTCTTTCAGAAGGTAAACTAAAACTCTGATAGTTTTTGTTTGGAAATGAGACAAACCCCAGACATGTTGTTATATTTGGGGTGGGACAAGGGCATGAGGAAACCCAGAATAAAGTGCAGCCCCTTTGTGTAAGTAGCTCTGCGTGATGGGAGGCTCCCCAGAAGCACTTTGACCTACTGGGTTTCAGCGTTCCATCCCACAAATACCTTTTCATTTGGCTTTGAATAAAGAACAATTTTTACAAAGCATTAATTTATGATTCCATCTCGTCTTGCAAATTGCAGCTCTCATTTAGTGAACCCCATGCATAGCATAAATAATTAACTCTCTGTCTTCATATCAAGCCACAAGTAACAGAATTATCTAAGAGCCTTTGAGAGCTGTATTTGCCTCCTAATCAATAATTTGTTATTGACTCAGCATTAGGACCTGACAGCTTTATAAATTCATTGCATGGGAGAACACTCATAGAAATAGTAGGAAAACTACTAACCATTCTCATTTTGCATTACTCCTGGTAAAATAACAATATTCTTTTAATTTCAGAATTTCTATGGGAATACAGCTAAACACAGTACAGTCAGTGCAGAATATGTGCTGACAAACACACCTGTACCGTGAAATCTAACTATTGCCTCTTCCAACACTTTTAAACTTTCCTTCCAAGTTGGCTACACTTTCATCTCAGTTGCAGCAGTGACATTCAAGAACAATTTCATTAGATTAAATGGTCTGGTAGTCAATGCAATTGTAATCAATAGCTGTAACTCCAGGAAAATAGCTGGATGCAGACTTTCAGTCTTCTCTGCCCTGTTCTTTGATTGACTTCAGAAGTGCTGTAAAGCCAAAGAAGCATTTCTGTAAACTATACTTTAAAGGATCTCCAAGCCTTCCAGTTTTACCGAGCTGTCATCCCTTATCTTTAAAAGCAAAGAGAAGGCTTTTTTAGCCTGGGATAGAGTTTAACGTCTCAGGCTATGACTGATAGCAGGCAGAGAGAAACGGATAAAGACCATCCTGTCCGAGTGGGTACACTCCACTTAGCTGTAATTTCCTTGGTTGCATCATTGCAGCAGCCTCCCTGACATGAAAGGAAGCCCTCAAGCAGCATTTCGGAAAGGTTTGGGAGCCCCGTCGAAGTAAAGCACTAAAATTTCACTGCACCTTCAAAAAAATCCCAGCCCACGCATCAGCTTTCTGGTTTTTTTTGTTCCGTGGGGCAGGATGCTGCTTCTCCTCCTCCCTGGCTCTCCCCCAGCACTGGACCTGACAAAGCCTGAACTGAGGACTGTAGATGCTGGCAGAGAGACTTCTGCTACCTTCATTACCCGCTAATGCACACGAGACCCATCAGCGGCGGTGCGGGGAGCCAGCAGCATGGAACGTGAAATACGGCCAGGGCTGTTTTATCAGGTGCACATCCTTTTTCAAAGTCACTTTCAGCATTGCGAACACCGCTTTGGGGATGCTCTCTGCAAAATTTCTCTGCCGTTCCTGAATATTTGAGGCCAGAAGAAGCTCTAATTCCACATTCGTGAATAGTCCCTTCTCCTTGTTATGCTGCAGATCCACCGTATTCATCACATTCATTTCGGTTTCAGCCTTTCATTCTGCACTTTACCCGTATTAAATGCAATGTGTAACTCCTACTGTCTTGACATATGCAGGTGTTTGCCCTACACTTGACATCTTTCAGCCATGCTGAATCTTGAATGACTAAGCAGTGATCCATGTAAACGTCATGTCATCTTGAGTTTGATGGGATACCTTTTAAACACAGGAGGTGAAAAAGATAATCCTTCCCCTTCTTTCTTTCACCTGAAAGATAAATCACTCTATTTGTACTCTCTAGAAAATTAAAAAGCTTTTATTTAACGCCAGTATTTCAGAACAAGCACCTTTATGAAATACAGAGGCACTTTGGAAACGCAGAAGCATATTTTCAAACGAGTGCAGATATTCTCAATACCACTTTATGTATTTATTATAGCTCTTGCATTACACTCTCAGAAGCTGATGTATTTATATTTTTCATGACGTCTCCAGCAGGTGATAGGGTATACGCTGCAGTTTTCCTTATATATGTGGGAATGTAAGAAAAAGGCCTCTTATTTTAGTGTGTACTATATCTTGTCATTCTTTTTCCGGATGAAAGTGGTAGTAGATTAAGTTCCCCCCCCTTCTTTCCAAAGCTCATGCAGGTGTTTCTCCAAGCTCACATCTGAATGCTATGCAATCAGAAAGATTGAATCCATGCAGAACGTCTGCACATTTAAGAAATTTTGACAACACTTGTGGCGAAAATGCTGAAGAATGGAGCATGATTTTGGCCATACCACTTCTAGCTTTTCCCTGTTGATGTGAAGGCTTGGAGCCTGCTCAGGTACCACATCATTTTAGGGTGTTCAGACATGAAGAATGACTCAAATTTCCACTTCCCAGCTGCTGCCGATCCTGAGACTGGCATGTAGCTTATCCCATACACCTACCTTTGCTGCTAACTGAGCTACCGAAACCTCAATTCTTGCAGTTATATTTTAAAACCTCTCTTTAACCTTCAACACTTAGCAAAGGTATATTTCCTTGGATGATGGTGATTTATGCATGACTTAGAGGTGGTGCCGAGTCACAAGTTTTGCAATAGGGTGCAAGCTGGTCATGACACAGGAAAACCTGTACTCCAGCCCCTTACAACCATCTCTGTCTTAGACTAATGTAGAATTGTAGACATTAATTCTGGTTTATGCTAATATAGATCTATAGAAATGAATAGGAGCTGTTTCTGACTTACACTCATATAAACAAAGAGAATCATGTTTGCATTTTAAATTCACATATAACCCGGTCTTAAAAATTTTCACATTTTATCTTTCAAGGCTCTAGAGCATTATCTTGCAAAGTTCCTGCTGTTAAACGTTCGAAGGCAAATTGCCTTTAGCCTATTGCTATTACCAGTGAACTGTGTAAACTGCAAGTGAGATTGTTTTGCATAGGATGAGGCCAGGATAAATGGTATTTTAATCCTAATCTGCTCAGAGATTTTCTGTAGGTCCTGGAGTTACTACTTTAGTTTCTATCAGTTTCTGTGAGAAATGCAGGTAAATAAACTAAAACACTCTGAATTCGATCTATCCATCCTTTCTTTGGATATGAAATTCAGCCTACACTAAAAGTAAGATTTTGAAAGCAAAAGATGAACCCATCTTAAGAACTTGTTGGAGTTAGTCTGCTAAAAGCCTAACTTCAAACGAGTTTCTCCATGACTCCTACAGCTTAATCAAACTCCAGGACCAGAGTTACCCCCCTGGGCCAGGGGCTAATTTACACTCTCCTGGCCCCGCTCCTGCAGGAACCTGCCCCGCTGCTCCGCTGCCTGCGGCCGGAGGGGAGCTCCCCGCTGCGGGAGTCAGCAGCACCAGGCACATCAGCCTGGAGCCTCACTCCTCAGCGCGCTTAGGAAGCCAAAGCTAGGCTTGCAGTTTGATACTGCTTTCCCCTTCTTTTGCTGAATTCTGAAAAACACCAAAGCCTGTTATTTTGCTGCAGTTTGCAATCCAGCCTGCTGGCTTTTCCACGCCTTCCTGAGCAGCCCGGTCCATCGCTCGGCTGCTGTAAAGGTTGCTACTTGATCTCTTTATATGGTTGGAAGTACCATATCTCTCTGCTTAGTAATTATTAGTGCTTTTTATTATTTCTTTTAGTTTTTATGAAAGATTCCAGACTAATAAATAATGTCACTCAGGGAATGTGGCTGGGTCAGTGGAACAAGCGACAGCCAGAAGACTTGGGTGCTGCTTTCTCCATTGCGTGACTTCAAGCGAGCCATTTTCTGCTCCTGCCTGCACCATTGATTCCATCCAGCTGGGTCAGACTGCGAAACACTGGCCCAGCAGGAGCAGATATTTGAGCACAGGCTGCATTGCACCAGCTGCAAGCCTTTGTGCTCCTCGCTGGCTGGTACCGAGTGGGGTACCGAGTTGGCCATTGGGCTGATGCAGTAAAACCTACAGACAGTGCAATGCACATCCCTTTACCCGCCCGAGGATGTTTAAGAGCCTCGCTAGCAGCAGCCAGGGTGGCACAAGCTCCTGTATCACGTGCTGATGTTGTGGCTGGGCTTTCTTGTAGCTGCAAACCCAGCAGGCCTGTCACTAACTCTATCAATTAAAGCGTATGCCGCTATGTAATTCAGCTGAGTGCTAGGAGAGGCTTGCTCTCGCTGGGGTGTAACAAGAGTAATTATAATAATGATTCGCCCATTCCTCACGACCGTATTTGCTCTTAGCAACGGGCTTGAGCACCGCCAGAAATGTGATCAAAGTTGAAAGAAAATTCTCTTTGATGCGAAAGAGTTTTTGTTGCTGTTTTGGTTAGGGAGGGCAAGCAGGGGAGTCTGTCAGTGCAGCCAGCTAATGACAAACAGGGGATAAAGCTCCACGGGGATTAGTGAAGTCTGAATGCAAGTCAAGTGGTCTGATTCTGTAATTTCAACCAAGTAGCAAAGCAACCTACGGGCTTTTTAGTGTTTAGGTTGCCACAAAGAAGCTTTGCTGTCATCTCTGAAACACTTTCTCAATAAGAAATTTCCTGGAACACCAAGGTCTTATTTCTTGTGGGGGGGTTAAGTCATTGCATTATCTCCTCAGGTGAGAATTCATTATGCTCATCTTCTATGTGTGTTTGAACAGCCTCTTCCTGTACAACAGGCTGCCCGTCTCTCCCTTAGGCGGTAACAGCATCAAGTGGTGTTCAGTGCTACTTATCTTGCTCACCTGCCAATTAGCTATAAACTGTAAGAAGCATTGTACCAAAAAAGAAAAAAAAAAAAGCTGGATCAGTTTCAAGTTTAATTACACCAAAAGAATTCAATATATTATTGCCTCAAACAAAAAAAAAAAAAACAAAAACCTGAACCTTTAATCCTCTTTGAAGATGTTTCTTACTGATATATCCCATCACATATTTTTAACACTGGTGATAGAGAAATCATATCCTACATTTGGTTAAGCCAGGAAATACATTTGATTCTTCTACTATAATTTTCACAGCAGCTTAGCAAATGCAACCTCTTTACCCCTTGTAAACCATCCCATTGATGGTACTTAGTTAAATGTAATAAATGGAATAGTTGAAAATTAATTTGATGTGTTTGCGTCTATATCGTATAACACATTCACCTTGCACGTATGAACTTATTATTCAAGCATTGCCTTTTTTATAAAGATGTTAGGGTCCTTAAAGCATTCCCACACCGCTGTTTGTGCCTCACGACTCTGAGATTAAACCCGATCCCCAGGGAGGGAGCGCAGCTGAGATTCACCCCCATCCTCCGAGCGTGGCCCGCAGGGACGAGGGGACGTTCAGCCACCGAGGCTAATCCCCTCTGGGGGCTTGGCTCAGATGGGGCCAGGGAGCACAGCGGGCTGGTCGAGCGCTCACGGGAAGAAAGCGTCCTTAATTCGGTGTGCTCTAATAGATGATGCTTGACCCGGGACAAACAAAAATGCTATACGGTTGAAAGAAGCAGGGGAAAGATGAGGAATGAGGTTTTTATTTGTATGGAGTTTGAATGTAGCCATGAGCCGCAGATTTCCAAGGGTGTTTTATTTCTTTACAAGCTTTTAGGGTGGCTTTGTGCTGTGGGCCTGAGCAGACCACTTGAGCATGAGCCCACTCCGGTTTTGCAGGGGCTCAGGTAGCCAAACCGGGGGGCTCGGCTGCAGGGGGGGTCCATGGCACAGTGTGCACGTGGCGTCTGTTTGGGATCAACGCAGGAGGGTTCAGCAGGGGAAGCCTCCACCCGTGGAAACGCTCTCCTGAAGTGCAGGAGGTCCTGGTTTAGATGGGGATGGGACTGGATGCTGGAGGGCATGTACAGCCGTGACCTCGCCTGAGCGCGCACAAGCCAAAGCTGGGGGGGCCAAGGGCTCTTAACCCCCCCTTCGCCCCGTGCCTACTGTAAGGTATTATTAGAAGTGGTAAGGACATAAAATCTGGTTTTCAAGAGTAACCAAACAACCATGAAGGGATTTTGCTCTAGCAAGGCTTCTTTGGCAGGTTTCAAAAGAGCCCTCCAAGTACCTTCAAAGTTTTGAATAATGATTTGTTTTTCACACAAGTGCAACAGTTTATTTTTCTTTCGCTGCGAATGAGCTCATGTACTGATCTGGGGACTACAGAGACTGGAGTTTGCTGCAAATTATAAAAGTTGGCATTTTCCATAATTGAAAAAGGACTGAGTTTGTTTTATTTTAAAACTGAACCAGTTCTTTGTTGTCATCAGATTTACAAAACAGGAGTGTTTTCAGCATAAACTACTTCAGGAGTAAAGGTCCTTGCTGGTTGACATCCTTTCACGTTTTCCTTTTTTTTAAAAAACTGAACTGTTGAAACTTGTATTCCTCAATAGATCTCTTCTCAAAAAAATTGAGCAATTAAAAATAAAAGCTGTCATTTTAAGTTTTAAAACGTGACAGTTGAAAATTGAATATACAATGTTATGCAACCCATTTGTTTTGTATTTTATTATGCAGTGAGATATAGTACAGTATAACACTGCATTATTTTGGAAAAAGACATACTTATGGTAGAGTTGTTTAATGCTTTCTGAGTGTTCATTTCTTGATTTCTGAGTGTTACAAACACATGTAAGTACCAGCTTCTGAGCTGCGTTTCAATTGCTAAAACTACTCAGAGTTCCTGATTTAATCCTTCTCAGTCAGGTGGCTGTGGAATGAAAACCAGCCAGATGATAAACCTGCAATTTTGCACTAGTCTGAGCCTAAATGTACAATGTCAAGAAGATTTAATATTTACCCGCAGCGCAGCACTGTTGGTTCACCCATACGGCATTGGACAAACCAAAGATCGGAGCCGCAGACACTGGTCTCCTTCCAAAGGACGTTTGCTTCTGGCTGATGACAATAGCTAATTCATACAGCGATGGTAACTCGTTGATGATGACGCAGAAACTGGGATCTGAGGGAAAAGGAAAGTGCTGAACACCGACTGCTCGGACCCTTTTTCAGTGGGTTAAGGCAGCCCTCTAGAGATAGGAGGGAGCACTGCACTGGGAAAGCCAAACCCCACCAGCAGAAACCTGGGAGGGGGCTGCGAATATGGGCTTGGCTCGCAAAGAACGGGGGTTTTTCGGTTGGTTTGTCGTTGCCTTTTTTTTTTTTTAGTTGTTTTTTGGACTTTTTGGTGGGATTTTCCTGTTTTTTTTTCTTCCTTTTTTTTTTTTTTTTAAATACAACGCTTCTCCACTTAGCTGAAAACCAGATTACAATAAGTCTTTAATTCACAATTATTTCCCTTTATAGCAGCTCCAACATTTTGAATATACTCGTAAACGCATGGTAACAGTAAAACAGGTGAAGCTGCAGCACAGTGATGCTTTGTCCAGGTGGAGGGGAATTACGGCTCTGAGAACACGGGATCTGGGGTAACACTGGGCAGCAGCTCTGCGGGCGAAGTGTCCAGAGCACATGGAAACACACAGGAATGCCAAATTATTTCAGTGACTTTCAGATATTTAAGAAACACAGAAGCTTAATTCCGCACCTGGATGAAAATTTGCACTTGAAGTGCCTCCTGTGCGATACCGGCATTTGATGAGCTCTTAGGGCTGGCATGTATCGGAGCAATGGGCATACCCTCATCACACCAAGAAGCGCACCTTTAACTTCCACTCGCCCATCTTTTCTCAAGCCCCTATAACTGCTCTGTCTGAGAGCTTCACAAACCATCTGGTCAGGCCTCAAAAAACCAGAGCTTCTGGCAAAGAAGGGAAGTTTGAGATAGAGGGTCCCTGTGGGATCTCTCTCCTGGGCTCCCATCTGCTGCGGCCGGTACGTGAGATTTCCCCATCTGGTTCAGCCTACTTCATATGGGCTCCCTACCCTGTGGGCTAGTGACGTGTGACCCTGAGAAAGCAGGTTTTCAGAGAGAAAACTTGCAAATGTCGTATTTGAAACTTAGGTCTAGTTTTTCGTTATCAACAGTTTTCAAGCAAAATGTCATATATGCAGTGTAGGAACCGGCCTATCCTTCCTTCTTGTCTGTTCTACCCCAAAACAGAAGAATCCATCTATCAATTTGATTTCACAATAAAATACAAAGTCACTTCATCTTGTATGTTTTTAAGTTCTCTTCAGGGTGGGTTTTCAAAGAAAACACCTTCTTCTAAAAGGATAAGAGTAGATCATTGAACAAAAATGGGAGTGTCATAAATGCACAGTGACTTCCATATAAAATACCTCTCGCCTTAAACGAGGTATTTGATATACTAGTCAGTTCACTGGGAGAAATACATCAAACTTCATTTTAGTGGGAACTGATGCTGAGTATTGGCCCCACAGTGACATTTTTTTCTGGGATGAAGGAAACTGATTCTATAACCGATGGTAGATCTTATGTCCTGGTTCTTCATGAGATTTTGTTTCTATATTTTTCTTGGGTAGCAGTCACAAAACATAAAATTCCCCAAAAGAAGTCTGAGACACTGCAGAGTGTCGGATCGTTAGGTAGGACTAATCCACTGTGAGTGGATATTAGCTGGTATTTACCTGGGAATTTAGTGAGTGTTCAATCAGAGCTTGTAACTGGACTGTTGGTTTTTCACAACCTTCTGGATTAGCATCTTTATTTATATGTGACCAATGAAAATGCCTTATGTCACACTCAGTTTTGTAACCCAATCCCAGTCCCTCAGGCATCCTGATGATGAAATATGACAGCAGCAGCTACGAAATGACTGAAGCGAGGTAGAGCATACCCGCAAAAAGCTTTGTAATGGGTTCAATTGACTGGGGAAGTTTTCAGTGTGCTTTAGTGACTGGAATGATGCTCTCGGAACGTGTCTGGCAGCTTGGTGTCTTATCTGTGCTCGTGGTGGGAAACCAGTCCTAATAGTGAGAAACTTGGTAGACTTTCACATTTGGTTTGTGCATAAGAAATCTCTCGGAGCATGTTGGAGCCAGAGATGTGTCCAGTGCAAAACCATCAATCTGAATAGCCCCATAACTACTCTTGTTTTTTGGACTGAACTCTGCTTGAAAATTAGGAAAGCAAAATAATGAAGTCTGCTTGGGTTGCTGTTTCATGTGTGGCTTTCAAAATCAATGCACTTCCCTTGGAGCACGCAGATGTTGTGCTTTGTGCATCCAGATGGATGACTGTTTCAAAGTGAGATTTTATAAACAAGGCTCCTTTTTTTTTTTTTTATTTGGAAAACAACTGTAATTTCTAAATGCTGTATATTTATTTGTTATGGGCTTGTTTACTTTGGTCCACATCTGACAGAAACAGTTGCAGTCACTGAACTGAACAGAAATTTAAAAAATACATTGGTATGTCACCTGGGATAACAGAGCAATCTGTGATTTATGACCTCTCTCAGTTGCTGAACTTGCTTGTAAGGAGGGTAGCAATACTCCATCCGTCATCAGAACAGATAGTGCACTGCTGCCTTCTTCCCCCTAACCACATTGTGGTACCTCAGCCTCCACAGAGCTCAGTCTCGGCCGGCTGGGGTTTATTCAGCCCAAGGTATCCATCAGGTACTGCACAACCAGATGCGTAAGAACCAGATAGAGCTCAACAGATGTGTAAGGTGTGTTGGCACTTGTTGATGGGGAATATCACCCCCTGAGTGTCTCACTATGGATTGCTAAGAAAATCACCCAAGGAATAAGAGTGGCATGGAGAAAGGGAACAAGGAATGATTTGTTCATGGTCTCTTTGAGTGCAAAAGCTAAGGAGCATCTGATGAAACCAAGAGGCAGGTTTAAACCGAGCAAAAGGGGATACTCTTTCACCCAGTGCATAGTTAACCCTTACCACCATGTGGACTCTCACAGTGTGACCAGGTTCCAAAAGTGTTTGAACAAATTCATGGAGGAAAACCCCATTTGGTCATTTAAATAAATAATGTTTATGCTTAGCTCAGGAAGTCTTTAAGTCACTGACCACCAGGTTCGTGATTATTCTGAAGCATTTCACTATAACTTGCCCTGTTCTTCCCCAAGCCTCTGCTGCAAGTATCTACTAGAGAAGGGATAATAATATCAATAAACTTCGCCCTGATGCAGTGCCACTGTTCTTTTGTTCACATCAAATGAGGAAGCCCAGAGATGTTGAACACCAAACAGAACCAGGTCCCGTCATCCCCCAAAACTTCATGCAGATTAAGTTCAGCAAGGTGTACTAGTCCCAGTGGTGTTCATGGCATAATTTTTGGCAAGCAGTTGTACATCTGCTCACACACCTTGAGGAATCAAAACCGTAGATCCTTAACACACAGGCTATATGTATTTAAATCAATGTTTTCACTGAAGTTAGGATGCCTTTTGGTCACATCTTCATACCTTATAAGAGTATTAACAGAAAAGCTAAAGTGCCCTCCTTGCCAATGTGAAGTCTATTTCTGTTGCCAGCCTTTGATATTTTCCTGCCCGGCTCCTGATTTTTTGTATTGACACCTAAAATGCTCCTAAAATACAGCTTACCTGTGAAATTACAGTTATTGCAGCATCCTTCTTCCATGGGCAGGGAGGCTGAGCAACTGGCGCCCTAAAATAACAACCCTGTGTAATTTGGTTGTGCTTTTTTGATGCACTTGTATTCACCTCCCCTAACCCTGTGCTAGCATGATAAGCATAATCATTTTCTCCCTTGTACTGTATTTTGGCCATATACTGGAATTTGATCCAACAGTCACCATTTGCTAAGGATAAGAAATGGCTTTAATGCCACACACCGACACCTGAATCCTATCAATTTTTCCCTGTTTCATTTCTTCCAATAACCCAACCAATTGGCTTGAGCAAGCAATTCAGAAAAAAAATAAATGTAATAGAGGTCCCTCTTTTCAGAAAGGTACTTCTGTCCAATTGCTTTCATCTTGAGAATACAGCTATGAGGTCTGTTTCAAGGGATGTCCTTCAGCAGGCAGCATGAATTGCAAAATCAGTCACACAAATGGCCTACCATATATAAAAATAACCAATATATCAACAGGGCTGAAGCCAAGCAGCAGTTAAAATAACTACTAGATCAGTAACACTAAACTTACAACAGACAGATGCATCTGAAAAGAAAAAGCACAGGCCATTTTTGGTTTGATTTATATTATTACTTCATTTTTTATTCAAGATATGAAACATTCTGAAAAGCAAATGCTAAAAATCGAAAAAGATTGCCATAACAAAATGAAATACAGTGTAAGCATAAAATTGATAGGGGACTATTCCTGTCTCTAATGAGACAGGATGCTGTGGCTGAGAAAAAAAATTGAGATAGTCTCTGTGGTGGAAGAGGCTCCTTAGATGGATGCTGCAATCGCTGCTCATGCTGCACGTGGCTTTGCTGTCTTCATTGCTGCTGCTTTAGGACTAAGTCTTACCCTGCTGATGCAGGCATGAGTCAGCAACTCCCTTTTAGGCTGAGCTGTTTTTATTCATACTAGTTTTCCTACAGTTTTGAAAGTGCTTTTTTGGGGAGTTCAAACAGGGGGATGGAGGGGTCTAAGTCAGGGAGGTAACACGCACAATTAAAAGAAGGACTTTGATTGCAACACAATGTGTTGCTTGTCCTGAAATCCCACTGCAAATCTTCCCGTACCAGCGTATTTTTTTCCTGTTTGCAGGGAAGCAAGGTTGTTTTCTTCCAGTTTAAATACCTTTTTCAAGATTCATCCCAGTTCACAGCTAAGAGAATAAGGATAATGGCCATGATAACTGAGGCTTGAGAGACCCAAGTTCAGCTCCCTGCTTCCTGCTGGATTTCCTCCATCGCCTCCCAATAACTCTGGTGAAAAAGTGCAGCTTTTACTGAATGCAGGTCTTTATGCTGCAAGGGTCCTGGGTGATGATAATGGTCTGCTGGAAGGATGAACAGAGCACATCCTACGGACAGCTAGGGTGATATCCTGCACGTTTGCCCTGTGTTGGAGGATGCCAGTCCTGCTGCCTCTGAAAGCAAAGAAAGAATTGGATAGGATGAAGGACATGAATCTCTGGTATGTATTATAGAAGACGAGACTAACCTTGTCTGTATAGCGGTAATGGGACTTAATGACAGCATGGTTACTAAAAGATACATTTGCTCTCTACAACTACCTGAAAGGGGGGTTGCAGAGAGATGGGTGTTGGTCTCTTCTCCCAAGTGGCAAGTGATAGGACAAGAGGAAATGGCCTCAAGTTGGACCAGGGGAGGTTTAGGCTGGATATTAGGAAAAATTCTTTCCTGAGAGAGTGGTGAAGCATTGGGACAGGCTGCCCAGGGAGGTGGTGGAGTCACCATCACTGGAGGTGTTCAAGGAACGTGTGGACGTGGCACTGTGGGACACGGTTTAGTGGGCATGGTGGGGTTGGGTTGGTGGTTGGACTTGATGATCTTACAGGTCTTTTCCAACCTTAATGATTCTGTGATACTGTGATTCTGTGACTTGATCCGCCTTAGAAGACGCAGACTGAAATCTCACTCCACTTAAAGTCATTAGCAAAATTCACACTGACTTCAGTGAGGCCAGGGTTTTACCTATAACCAGCAAATTAAATGATTCAAAAAATGCAAACATATTGTCCTAGGTAAAGACAATTCTTTTGTAAGTTGTTGCTACCTGGACAAAACTCAGAGTGGGACTAGATTCCCCTTTCTGTAAAAATACATGTGCAAGTGAATATAATTCAGGCTACAAAAACATCTGAGAAAATTCAGACCCAATAGGTCTTCAAAACCCAATGTGTTTGAGCTGTGCCCAAGGTTCAATGAATAAATAGATTTCTTTCCAATGATTTAAACTGAATGTGGAAGAGTTCCTTTCTGTATTCCTAATGATGCCTTGCGTAGCGCTGGGTTGATTCACTGCTTTGGAAGACCTGAAGATGAATTCCCCTAGCCCTAATATTTATTTGAGTATGTTTTCTGCTGTGCGGGCAGCTGCTAGGCTTACAGGAGAGCTGATAAACCATTTTATCAGATGGGTTTTCAAGGGGTAAAAGCAGGTGCACCAGCCTTCACAGAGAGTGAGTGTCTGGAGGCCCCGCAGACATCTGTAAGAGGAGAAATACGCTTTCAGGCTTTTGATAGCTTTAATTGCATCAAATGTTGTTGGTTGATGGTTGGACTTGATGATCTCACCGGTCTTTTCCAACCTCAGTGATTCTGTGAAATATGTCAGTAATGTTTACCTAGCAGTTAGTGATGCTTGCTTAGCAATTGGTGATGCTTCATTAGTTATGGTAGTAAGGAGGATGTCTTTTTAGGCTCTGGAAACCAAGCTTTGAAGCTCCTGCGCTGCAGCACTGAACATGCAGAAGCCCTCCGAGGAGGCTGATGATTTATGAGAGAGACAGGATGGGTGTTTGACTGAAGACCTGGCAAGGCATCCCTGGAGACCTGCTTTTACTTCTGGGCTCTTTCAGAGACTGCCTGCATACCCTCCGGCCGGCCACGCCAGGCGAGGCTTTTCAAAAGCTCCCAAGTTTCCGAGGGTTTGGTAAAGCCTTGCTGCAAACCTTTCTCCTTCGCCTCACCTCCTGCCTGCCAGTGCCAGCCCTCCTCCCCCGGCCTGCGCTTCGCACACCCGTCCCTTCCCTCCCCACCCGCTGCCCAGCCGGTACCGGACCCCGCGGCGCCCCGGCCCCGCCGGCCACGCACCCCCGCGCCGCCGCCACGCGGGGGGGCCCTCGAGCCGCGGACGGGCAGCGCATCCCCGCCCCGCGCATCCCCGCCCCGGCTTCCACCGCCGGCTGCTCAAAGCCTGCGGTTACTTCAGTGAGCTCTCAGACCTGGCGGCCTTCCAGAGAAAAGCGCCACTCGGGTGTTCCCCACACGCGGGAACGAAGGCGGGGACGTTCTCCAGCTGCTCGTGGGAGAGCTCTCGCGGAGGGGAAGGAGGAGGGCGGGCATCGGGCCCCAGAATCTACTCGCTGCGGGTGATGTCGGCACCCTCTCTTCGCCCCCTCCTAGTTGGTAGTTTGCCTGCTGCCATGACGCGGTGTTCAGGGGGTGCTGCTGGCTGGAAGCATAGTGCCTTCCGAGAAATCGAGACCTGGCTCTGCCCGCAGCTCTCCAGAAGGTATAAATACAATTCAAGGAAAACTTAGTTTTGCTCCTGGAAAGTTTTATTCTGCTGTAGAAACCCAAAGGCTACTTCCCACTGCCATTACAGGCTGCTGCTTTTATGAGTTATACGCACTGCTGAGGCCAAGATGCCCTAGAATAGATTAAAGAGGAAAAAAAGAAGTGTTCAGTCCTGCTTCCAGCTCCCAGGCTATATGGGGGGGGGGGCATGCAGGGGCAGGCACTGGCACGGTTAAATCAGGGTTAGGTGCATAAATATCTTTGAGAGTCTGGGAATGATTATTTAATACTTCCTTTTGAAGAGTAAAGGTGGGTGAGTGAGTACGCACCACGTCACCTCCAGGGCTCTGCATGTATGCGGGTAAGGGAGGTGTCACGGGGTAGCGCAGCCTCCGCACTACCCACACCTCAGTGAAAATATAACCCGGGTTCAAACCGAACAGCCGGGGCAAGCATGGAGAAAATCTGTCACCCACCAAGAGAGGAAAAATGCCAAAGAGGTGTCCATGAAGGAAGAGGATGTCACCAGCGCAGGCTTGCACCCTGGCTTTGGAGCTGGAAATCTGTCTCTAAGGACCATTAGGTGTATTCCCAAAATGTTGGAGCTGCCCTTCGCCTTTCCCCAACACGGATCTGAAGGGCATGTCAGCACAGTCGTGGTAGGGAAGGTCTGTGATGAAGTTTGTGGCTGCTTCAGTCTGCATGAGCTAAGTAGGGTCAAGCTTCATCAATACTTGGCATTTTTCCTCTGCTTAAATGTCAAGTCTCAGTCAAGCTTCTGCTCCAAGCTCCTAGGATTCCTGATTGAGCTGCTAACACAGTTTTCCCAAAATGGCAGTCTTCATTCCCAAGTCTCACACAGGACACATACATTCACTGTATAATGTATTTGCAGAACTTATTGATTTACGGATACTTTAAAAATGTATTTTAAATAAAATGGGATTTAAAAATTATCTCAATTATACCTGTTTTCAATGTCTTTTATATTTCACTTCACCATGACTTCATAAAAAATCACGACAACTGATTTCATTTTCTAGATGATTTACAGCAATACACACTGCAGCGACCGCTGTGTTCCTGGGGTTACGGTCTCTTACAATTTTTTGTCATCTCTTTATTGCTTCTGTGCAATTATTTCTTTTGTACAAGAAGATAAGGGAGTGAGATATAACCATATGAATGTTCCTGTGATTACTTGTGACGGCTAAAATATGCTAAGGGGGATTTCTCAGGCTGGATATTAGGAAAAATTTCTTTCCTGAGACAGTGGTGAAGCATTGGAACAGGCTGCCCAGGGAGGTGGTGGAGTCACCATCACTGGAGGTGTTCAAGGAACGTGTGGATGTGGCACTGCGGGACATGGTTTAGTGGGCATGGTGGGGTTGGGTTGGTGGTTGTTTTGATGATCTTACAGGTCTTTCCCAACCTTAGTGATTCTGTGATTCTCAGCATTAGGAAATTCTCTGGCAACTTGCAGCCTTAATGAAGACCAGAGAATTTAAATCTTTTAGAATTGAGAGGCTGAGGTCATAAATATATATACATCTAAAGACTCAGACAGCTGGGAAATACCAGGGGTGTACAGCTAAAATTACCCAGATCCCACATTTAGTGGCAGACTTGGGAACCAGTCTGGAGGCTTTTTGGGAATTTGGCATTAGAGGCAAGTAACTGACGGTGGCATAGGTAAGGGCTGTAGGACCAGCAGTAGGTATGGACTCTGGTCGTACAATATCAGCTGACAAGTGTACCGTCAACCCACAGTACATAAACACACTCAACCCAACAGAGCACTCTTTTCCAAGCCCTCTGGATATGATGCAGTAACAGTATATTCCTCAGATTTTATCTCATTATTTTCCAGAATTGCGTATGAACAGAATTGTTTACTTTCCTCATTATTCAGACCAGCTGGCAACACTTTTTTTTCAGCAAATATTCAGAACCTATTCTTGTTTACTCACAGAAGTCAGGTCATACCTTACTTGCTTGTCTTCTCCTTGATTCTCCTTATGAGACACAGTTTGAGCTGAGAATTTCCAAATGAAAAAAACATATTGTTCTAGAAAAATGCATGCAAAGCAGGGCTTTTTTAGAACAGCAACATGTGTGTGGTTTTTCCCCCCCAGCAACAGACAGTGAAAGCAACCGAGCATACTTTTCTATTACCCACACAGGCTTTCAGAGAAATCACTTGTAGCATATAGTGCAGAATCTTTCCCTTAAGCAGTTATTTGTATCAAATAGCTTCTTGATTAAATAATTTACCATGATTTTGTATTTTTGTAGTTGTCTTAATTAGCTCAGTTGTTAAACTTAGCAATGTGCTGTCAAGATCAGTCAGAAGATTTAAGACACGCTTTAGTCACACCTTGTTCTCTGGCTATACAAACAGGTCTCCAGCATCAGCAGATGAAATGGCAGTGGCTTCAGTGAGTTTCCAGAGGGCTGAAAAAAGAGAATACCCAGAACAATGTCTGAAACATCAATTAAAGTCTCTTTCTGAGAGCAGCCCGTGAAAAATGACTATTTTTATGAACAACAGGCTTTTGAGATCCAGCAATGGTGTACCTGGCATGAGCTAAGAAGAGAAACTGCTACAAAACAAAAACAACGGGCAAAAGTTATGACTCCTCTTTTCCATATGAATGCCAAGATTTTGTTTCCTAACTGGACTGCCCATTCTCTTCTCCAATATGATGTTCGCCATGGGCATATGAAAACCAGATTAAAGAGGCTGGATGCCATCATGTGTTAACCTCCTGTCCTTTTCCCCACTTAGTAACAATAGGTAATTGTTAGACCAGCTTTATAGCTCCAAAACCGATGTGCTGAGAGGTAAGCTTATAGGTTTTATTGCTGGTGGCAAGATGTGTTTGCTCAGATATGTCCTTCTTGATTTTATGTTTGCTGAAAGGAAAGTAATTAGAGCGATGAGTTCTGGTGTCTCTATTATTCGAAGGAGTGGCAGTTAATCCAGAGAGTCATAAGCTGATTATTATCCCTGTTATTAATTATTACTCCCTATCCTTTCCAAATATACTTGGACATTTGCAAGTGCTTTCTACTATTGTGTTAATCAGCATCAGGACTGATGTTTTTGGGGACAGTGCAAGGTCCTTTCTGATCCTGGCGCCTGACAGTCTCTGAGTTACAGCCCTCGTCTTGTCCTCTTTGAGGAATACCAGACGAGCTGTGTTTCTTCAACATACTCATAACGTGCTCAGAGCTGTGCGCTGACACATGGATTATGATCAAATCTCGTGCTTGTGTTGGCTGGTTTCAAGGGCCAGGAAGCTCTCCCTGATGTCCAGCTGTCTAGATGTTCCATGGGGACTTTTATCTCATTTTTCTCTGCAGCTGAAATGAGGGTACCAAGAAGCACCCAATACAGGGGTGCGTAACAGAGGATGCCCCTTCTCAGGCCAGGGGTAGCTGCACTTTTTTGGACCCAGCTATGCTGCTACAAGGGTCACCAGCAACAGCAGTTCACTGTCATGGGTCACCATATCCACTGATTAGCTGAGAATATGATAAAATGATAAAATCTGTGAGGCAGCTTTTATCAGATCAAAGTAGAGGGGCTTTGCCTTCGTCTGCAGCGCAGGATCTGGCTCTGCGGCAGGGACTATTTCACAGGCCAACCTCGTCTCTGCATGTGGACACATCAACGTCTTCAGCTTTCTGCTTCTGAACACCTTTTCAGTCTCCAGAGGATGAATGCCCTCTGAGCTCTGGCACCGCTTCCAGAGCAGAGCCCCTTTGTTGATGGACTCAGGAGCTTGAGCTGGAGTTGCCCTGGGCATTTTTCCCAGGGATGTCTTAGAGTCCCCATCACTGGAGGTTTTCAAGATGTGATTGGACAGAGGGCTAGATAATCTTATCTAGGCTCCCTTTCCCATGAAAGGTTGGACCAGATGATCTTTCGAGATCCCACACAGCCTGGGCTGTTCTATGATGTCTGTGGTGTAGACGTTGCCGTAAGTGCTTGTGGTACTCAAGGTGACAGGCTGGATGACTTAACGGACTCTTTTACACTAGTCCCTGGGAAGGTGCAAGGGCAGTACCTGAACTAGTGACATCTATAGCTCTGCAAAGGCAGAGCTAATGTGTTAGCAGAGCTCAGCCACCCCTGCGTGACACCAAAGAGTGGAAGTGTGGTGCCACTGGTTGGAGATGTGTCACCCCTTAGCTGGCTATAGATACCTTCCTCCACCTTCAGTCCCATGATATTCTGCAGTGCGGACAGGGAGACCCGAGGCTTTGACTTTCAGCCCAGTAGTAGCTTTATGTTGGCCTGACAAAGGCATCTCCGGCTCTTTTCTCCCTGAGGTGTGTCCCAAATGATGGGCGTGATGCTTTGGAGGTCCCTGCCTGAGGACCCAAGCTGACACACCTGTTTCAGCGCATGGGCTGGCTCCAAGGTAGGATTTCAACAGCACCTCCAGGTCCAGGTGAAGAGTAGCTCCACGGTAGGATTTCAACAGCACCTCCAGGTCCAGGTGAAGAGTAGCTCCACAGTAGGATTTCAACAGCACCTCCAGGTCCAGGTGAAGAGTAGCTCCAAGGTAGGACTTCAGCAGCATCTCCAGGTCCAGGTGAAGAGACTGTCCCCTTTCCAAAACTGTACAGACAAATGGTGGCAAACAAAAACATGACTTGTCTAGGTGATCACAGAGAAGCAGCTGGAGAGATAGGAATAGACTCTTGAGGCAGAAAACCTGCTTGTGGCAACATCTGTGGGTGAGGAACCTCACACCAGTGGATACCTGAGCCGGACAATAAATATAGTATTAAACATTTGTGTCTGATAGCCTCCAGAGGAGATCTCTGTGTGAGTTCTGTTTCAAGGCCATTAAACAGCATGTCCCCACTTTTCTCCTCAGTTGTCCCTATGAATTTCAAATGCTTCTGGGTAGGCTAATAGGTAGATTATTTGTAGTCTTTAGATGAAAGGTTTTATAAAGTGTACAGAATCATTTAGTCTGATCAGGTTGACCATGTAAGCTGTGCTTCTCTTGAAGCCTATTACGTTACCTAAATTTAGAGTGCACTGTAAATCACGTGAAACAGAAATTACACGGTGATTATGCATCCTGTGAAAAATGTGGGTGAGAAATCATGCCTTTGATTATAAAAGATGAAACATAAACTGTATGCAGTCCGATGCAGCCTGGCTCATTTATATTGCCTAGCATCCTGGTATGTCGCTTATGAAGTGGCAACATATGGAGCTGAGTGCTGACAGAGATGACAAACTACATTTCCAGAAGCAGCACGGCTGCCTTTATGGGCATTAATCAACAAACTGAAAGGCCTAAAATGAAGAGGAAATAATAATAATAATAAAAAAAGACGACTTGAGAGATTAAAGGCAAGGAGGCTGCTCTGGATGTGACTCGAAGCCTGAGGAAATCCAGATCAACACTTCAGCACAGGAGTGAGGGGAAATTTTTGTGCTATAGGCATCTTGTTCATTTGTGCTGAGGTGTGCATGGCTCAGAAGTCCTTAGATAAACTTGGGATAGACAGGAAAAAAAAAAAAAAAGATGTATATGTTTTGGTCAAAACTACCGCTAAGCAGATGTTGAAAAGTTTAGCTAAGAGTCTGAACATTTTCATTTTCTGAAGGGTAGGCTGTAATAAGCAATGCACTGAAATGAAACACAATAACCTGGTGACTTTAATGAGTCTTTAAATCAAAGGTGCACAAGCTACCTGCAGCTGAATTCATATTAAAAAAAGTCGCAGAACATGCTGGATGAGGCGCCAGGCCTAACCAAAGAATAATTGTGTTAGAAAGCAGTATTGGGAAAAAATACAGTTTATGAGGAATGGAAAACCAAAAGCGTAATAAGAAAAAGTTCCATGTGCTAGCTGTAATTAAGTAAGGGAATAAAATGAGAAGTGAAAAAAGTCAAATTTTTGGGAAGGATTTTAATACAAACAGCAAAAGCTTGTTTAGGCGGATAACCATCAAAAGAAAAGAAGATGGATTATTGTGCAGAAAGGATATTTTAGAGGTTGGAGATAACTTAATGGAAGTTAAACTTAATGGAAGTTCTTCATTTTTTTGGAGATGAAGACAACAAGCACTACAGAAAAAAATAAATTAAGAAAATGAATGAGGGTACAAAAATGGAAATTATTGCATCAAACTGCTTCATAAATGCAAATTGTATAAAACAATTTGCATCAGAGAAAGCCAAAGAACCTGGCCACAAGAATTGACATCTGACACCAATTATTTCTAAGAAATGTATCAAATTACAGGCCGACAACCACAGATAAGAAAATAGCAAATAAGGTATAATGAGGAAAGGGGAAGAAGTAGGGAACTTAACTTTTCCATTAAGGCTACTGAGAAAAAAACACGTCTATTTTCATTTTACCATATGACATAATGGCATAATGCTTAAAACAAAGAAGCAAACCACATTACTAAGCACTGTAATTTGCTGTGTTGTTGGATGGACTATATGTTGCAGTGCATAAGTATGAAAATAACTTTGCAGATGGCACCATTCCTATAGATCTGCACAGCAAAAGGTCAGCATATGGTTTCTTCACGCAGCTAAAAATCTCAAATATTCAGCAACAATTTTTACTGAAGTCCAGGTATGAAGCAATTGTGGAGTCCAACAGATATCTCTTGTTCACAGCATATGCCCTCTCTTGGAAATAAGCATGAGTTCTGATTCTAGTCAAGTGCACAAATACATGGAAAAGCTTTCATGGAGACAATAAGATCCTTTGACTGAGCTTGCTGGTAGTGTGGCTGAACAAAATACAAATGCCACATGAGTCTTAATAAAAATGATAAAGCTAGCACCAGTTCTTGCCAGTATAAACACACGACAATTTTAAGCTGATCTTTCTCACGCTCATTGTAACTGTAGGGGAAGGGGAAGATGGAAGTCAACGGAGTCATGGAGTGAGATATTACTCATTCTGGCCATTGTAAATTATTTCCCCAGAGGCTGTAATTTCTTTGAGGAACTTGCTCATTCTAACTCATTTCACACACTAATCATGCCTATAATTTATTCTGCAGATATCTGCACTTCTGCGGTTTGCTTTTGGTCCTGACTAATAGTCCTCTGGGGTGGCGTGTCTCACTGAGTATCCCGTTGGGGACCCCTGAGCCTGCCCAGGTCCTGCTGAACAAGAGCAGCTCAGCGCTTTGTAGGACTGTGCTTGGGGATATCAACTTCTGTTTCCAAGAGGCCAATCCTCTGATGGAATGGAGGCACTAAGTCTGGATTTTGGTTTAGCACTGAAGGATTGGTTATCCCAAGCAAGTCTTTCCACGATGAATACTCAAGTACCTCTTACGTATTTTTCAGGAAGCCAGTGGAGACCGGATGACTCACCAGGGAACCAGTTACACAGAACAGAGATTTTTGGGAAGCCATTCTCTTTTTGGAGAAGAGGCCAACGTTGAGTCATTTCAACGTAATTTCCTGAAATGAGGGTACAGAAGAGGCAACCTTCTGTGCTTTTCGGCACGGTGCTGTGGCAATTGCTGCTGCCCACTGGGTTCCCTGGACATTATTGCATTTAAAATGGTGGAGTCATCTTTTCCTCAAATTCACAATGGGGTGTGACCCAACGGTACGGCAGGGTGTCTGGCGTGCTCCGGGAATGCCTTACGGCACAGGAGCACTTACTGAGCTTTAGCAGAAAAATAGATGCTGAGAAGCCAGGGCCAGATGCAGCTCTCTGCATCCTAGTACCACCCCAGAGACCTTCCCAGTCATACAGGGAGATGCCCAGACACAGTATGAGCTCTGAGCGCAGAGGGTTTTCATCTTGCAGTTTTAGATTTAGGTGCCAAATTCCACCTAAATCCTTCTTTAGGTAATTTAATCCTTTATTGAATCTAGTCCTCAGCTTGCCTCTGCCTTAGTTCACTTGTAAAGCATTTTTGTCCTGAGGCTGGAAGCCTTTTGGAAGTGAGTGCCTGTTGCCTTCGGTTTGCAGAGAAATTAGTACAGCAGGGCCTTGAGATGATTTCACGACTTCTTGGTACGAGCTAAGCCGGGAAGACAGGTCAGAAACACTGATGCCTTTCATTTCTGCAATGTGAGTAGAAAATGTTATCAAATCAGAACATAACAAACGGCGTGGAGGATTACTTTGCAACAAACGGCTTCCTAATAGGGTAAAAATGCCCTTTAGTGGCTCTGCTAATTGTTAGAATATTTTAGTCGTGGAATTTTGCTTAAGAATCTCCCAGCCATGTAAGAAACACAGAAAAAAAGGAAAACAGGTAAGACTGAGCATTGAGGACAGACCTGCATCAGGAGACAGGCTTGTTTGAGAGAATTAAAATCACCGTTTGTTCAATGTAACCAGACAGTGAATATGCACTCTTTGGCTATTTATAACTCACAAATAAGGCAAGCAGACAGTTGATATAGCCAGGGGCCAGCAGTAACAGAGCAATGCAGTTTTATTAGCAAGCCTAGGTGGACATGTCATTTGATATATCCATGTGTGAAGGTATTTTTATCATCTGTATGTCGAAAAAGGTCACAGAAGCTTTAAATATGAAATTAAATAAAATTAAACCTTACTGAAGATAGCCAGTTCCCTCAGGCATTCAGATACTCTCAGTGGTTTAAACAATAGTTGTAGAGAGAAGTGGGCTAAATACTTCAGCCTAAATGAAAAAAGCCAGCTTTACAATAGTTAGGAAAAAAACATCATTTAGAAACATACGGCAATTATCAAGCAACAGAGAATAGTAGCTGCTTAATTATGAACTTCTGCATGTAGACTTTGTGACATATGAATTGAAAAGTTATTCAATTCAATTAAAATGTTACAATCACAATAATTAGATTGGATCATGATATTTCAGTTCCATTGACCAGTTGATCCCATCAGCTGGGTAATTAGCCAGCATTTAATCAGTTAAGCTCCAGCAGAGATGTTGATTTAATACACCTGTAATTATGGCTTGCAGAGATAGCTTTGTGTGGTAAAAATGAAATAAAATAATTCGCCCCAGTTGATGGCATTTCAGGTATTTCAGTTTACTCTTTGCTGTGCTGGGTTTCTTGACTGGAAATATTTGCTGTGATGTGCCATGGTCTGCCTTTCTGCTGAAGCCCCAGAGAGGCTGTGACAGTCCCTGGGTCGGCTGCTCTGCGGCTCGTGCCCTCCCTGGAGGAAAGCCGCCCATCGCAAGAGAGCTGCACGTCCCATGAGGGACCCAACAGCATAACATACTTATCTTTTACTTTCAGAGTGGAAAGTTTCCATCCCTTTTTTATTTTGGCCTGTTTGTCTTCAGTTAAGAGCTTTCTTTTTCATATCTTTGATTTTTTTTCACAAAAAAACAGTTTCTGAAGGAAGCCCATGCTTTTTGTAGCACTTTTCGTATTCTTCATTAAAAAAAACAAACAGCGAAAAGGTTTAACCACTACCGGTGGCACCTGTTTTTTAAAACAGAAAAAAAAATCAGTTTCTTCCCTTGAATGCTTACAGTCTAAAATATTCAAGAAATGCAGAATAAGGGGAAAAAGGTAAGTATGTAGTAACTTCGCGTTTTCTTCAAAGGTACAGCAATAGCCGTAATCATGACTCGGGTAACTCTACCTGTGGAATGATTTACTTGTGCGTGGGAACCTGCGGCCAATGCGACCAGCCGGGAGGGTACAAGGAGAGCATCCTTACAGATGCTGATCCTTCCAGACATTTCTTATCACTTTCTCATCCCTGTGCTCAATAGTATATTCCTTATGATGATTTCATAGTTGTGCAAAACCATCAGCATTGGTTTACCCTGTCTCTTCATTATACTTCATTCAAGTAGTCTGTTAGCTTCTATATACCATCTTAAAGAATTTACTCATCCATAGGGAAGAGTAATTTGATCATTCTTATAAATACAATACAAATTGTTCCCCCCCCTAAATTTTTCCTCACTTTTTTTAGGTGTCAAATACCTTTGACTTAAATTTTCTTTATTTTCTTTGCAACTGTTAGTGAAAAGATGTAGTTTCCTCAAGAACCAAGTAAATATAAACTGATTTGTTATATTATTTTAAAATAATTGGAATGACCTCCACATTCTGTGTGCAACTTTGTATTCAAGTTGCAAAGGGGTCTTGGTGGAGTTCATTAAAAGTATATGAGTACCAATTCATTACCATCTAATTTCCTCCGCAAAATATGTTGCTGAAATATGCTCCACCTTTGCATGTTGTAGCGGGAAGCTGAGGAGCATGGAAACGTGAGGCTATGTAGTCATCACCATAAGGGATTATTTTACTGTGTGATTTCTGTATTTTAATGTACTGAAATTGGGTGGACGTGGTAAAGGAGAATGATCACAGAATCACACAGAATCACAGAATCATTAAGGTTGGAAAAAACCTGTAAGGTCATCAAGTCCAACCATCAACCCAACCCCACCATGCCCACTAAACCATGTCCCGCAGTGCCATGTCCACACGTTCCTTGAACACCTCCAGGGAGGGTGACTCCACCACTTCTCTGGGCAGCCTCTTCCAGTGTCTCAACACTCTCTCAGCAAAGACATTTTTCCTAATATCCAGCCTGAACCTCCCCTGGAGCAACTTGAGACCATTTCCTCTTGTCCTATCGCTTGTCACTTGGGAGAAGAGACCAACACCCCCTCCCCACAACCCCCTTTCAGGTAGTTGTAGAGAGCGATGAGGTCTCCCCCTAAGCCTCCTCTTCTCCAGACTGAACACCCCCAGCTCCCTCAGCCGCTCCTCATCAGACTTGTGCTCCAGACCCCTCACCAGCTCTGTCACCCTTCTCTGGATAGCTCATCCTGGACTCTCTTACCCTACTTGTCAAGGGTCCTTAGAATAGGTCCCAAATTATTGTTGATAATGTTTGGAATTTGAACTAAAACACCTTCAGAGAATATGATAAACCACAATGTGGGGGGGATAATTGTGGCAGCCTGTGGCCTCATTTGACCGAAATACAAGAGAATGAAGAAGCTGAGAAGGAGAGCAGGGAAACCTTGATCCCTCTGGTATGGAAAAGTCCTGCATGTATAAGCAAGGTGTTGCAGGATAACAGATCACAGACCACAGAATCACAGAATCACTAAGGTTGGAAAAGACCTGTAAGATCATCAAGTCCAACCATTAACTAACACCAGAACAAGACAGAACAAGAGAACTTGTTCTGTGGCTCTTAATGTAAATTCACATTGCATATATTTTCGGAATAGAGTCAATGCTTTTCTTCTTGTTCTTGTATTTAAGTTTTTGTATTATTTGCTCATCACTGCCCACTGAAAGACCCCATTCCCAAATGCTCATAGCTTTGCCATATGTTAAATATTTGGATTTATAATTTCCATGGCAGAAGTCACGTTTAGAAGGAAATTACTACATTTCAGAAAGAAACTTGAGTTTTAAAAAAAGGCCAATAAAACTTCAGTTTGCTCAGTGTTTTCTTTTTCCTTTCCTTATTAATCTTTTCAACGATGTCCCCTTTTTATTTTTCTCTTGCTGTTGGTAAAGACAGTAGCAGGATTGAGCTCTGATAAAATCAAAAGTGAGTGTGTGAGTATTTGAATTCATCTTACACTTCAAGTACAAGGACAGCAAGAATCCAACCTTGTATTGCTACAGACACTGCTAAGAGAGAGAGCAGAAAACCTTAGGTTGGAAGGCAAAGTTTTTATGTTCTTTCATTTCCCCTCATGCTGGAGAGGAAAGGTCCTTCCTACAAACTGCTGCCAAGAGCCGTGCAGCTTGTGACACTGGGAGTTTTCTTACAGACCTCTGTGCTTTTCACCCTCTTCTATAGCAATGTGAAATGCAAATCCTCTCATGTCATCAGTATTAGGGAATACTGCTGTCATTATAAAATTGGGAGAAAATTAATTTCAGCCATCAAAGCACAAGGCACTTTCATAAGAAAGGCACTTTCTCCGTGCCTTTCTTACTGAAAAACCTGGAAGGGTACAAAGGCCAGTGAAGAATATGGTAATTTTTATTTCCATTGCAGCTGTTGATCTGAGTTTTGTTGGGGAAGCATCACAGGGTTTTTTATATTTTTAATTGCTCCTTGGAGAAAAGTTTTCACAATCTCAAAAAGGCCATTTGAATGACAAAATAGCTTTCAATTTAGCTGATGTAAATTAATAAATTAATGGGGAAGAGTTTTCTGTTTGTTAATGAAAAAAGCAGTTTTACCTTCTAGAAGCAGAGCATTCCAGCCTGCATGGGTTTTGCGAGGCTTGCAAATACACGATGTGTTACTCTTAAAAATGTAGACAACAATGCAGAGAGTGAGTGCCAAAAAATTTGGGTAGGAGTACAGTGAACATCACTCAGCAAGCGATACTTTGAAGAAGTAAAATGTTATTACCCATTTTAATGTTTCATTAACCATTTGAAAAGACACATTTCCAGTTACCTTTCCTAAAACAGCAACCATCTGTTTCTCTAATCTGAGTTAATCTTGCTTATCATTTGTCTTCTTAAAAACAGGAATAAAACCAGGACACACTCTTAAAATCACAACAACCTTTTGAATTGCTCCATTTTCAGTTTCTTTAGAATAATGATATTCATTCAAATTCATTCAGTTTCTTTCTTTTTTGGAACAACTGATGCAATTCTACTGGAAAATATTTATTCCCTTGGCTAAGCACAGTGTCAATACCTTCTTTAATTTACGTTGCTATTTTGTCAATGGCAAACCATAATATTTCCAACATACAAGGAGTGGTTGCTATACACCATGCTGCATAAACAGGCAGGAAAACAAACCCATTCATTCAGAGGGAAAAGAAGAGGTGGGGCTGGAAGAAGCTTTCCAGCCCTCTGAGCCAAATATTCTTCTGCTTAGGCCAAAAAAACAGCCCCCCCCCCCCCCCCCCCCCCAACAGAAGCAGTCTCCTTGTGCATCACCCACTAGTACTTGTCAAAATAAATTGTATATTATGTATTCAGGAGAAAAAAATAACCAGGCAATTACAAACAGCTCAGGCTAATTTTAAGTCTGTTAAACAAAATTAATTAATCTACCTCAGAAAAATACAACCAGCTTACCAGGGTTTTTTTTCAAAGCTTTTTATACTTTGCAAGAGGAAAAATTCCAGAAAAGCAATCCATAGCTGCAGATGCAGCTGCCTGAAACATGAAGAAAATAATTTATTTCTATGTGCCTTTGACATTTTTCTTGGGTGAGAAAGATAGATATTTAAGCTTCACAGCACAAATATCAAGACTGTAGGATCTACATATTTCTGTGATAGACTCATTGTGTATTTCACTCTGTGAGATGAAGCAGAAGAACCAGGACAGTCTTTTTGGCCCATCCTTTATGTATTGCTGGTAATTTTTTTCAAGAGCAATGGTTTGTCTGCTTTCAAGTCTAAAAATTCCCCTGCATGTACTGTCAAGAGATTTTTGCCGCTTTGCACTGCCGATTCAAGAGATATGAGAAATCCGTCTACCCATAGCAGAACTCAGTGGTGTAAGCAAGGAAGAAAGGGTAAAAAAAAAAAAAAGGGCACACAATCCTCTTTTTTATGTTGGGCGCTTTTTGGCTGGCTACAAACTTCCTGGAATCACATGTCCAGATTGTGTTGTACAGATAAACTGATAAATTGAGTACTAGACTTATTTGCAGCCTGGATCTACCTCTGGGTTTGCGTCGTAAAGAACCAGTCTACAGACTGCACCATCCTTGGAGAGTCCTTACTCCTTGGAGTAAGACCATGGCAGCTCCGCGGGAGGAGAAACCTGAGGAGTAATTTTGTGCAATATCTGTGTGGGACCAGAAGGGTCCATGGTTAAAGTCTGCACTCCGGGCCGTGCCGGATTCCTGGACTGGTGGTCTGGACACATCTTGACTCCTCTGGAATTGAACGAAAAGTATCAGAGCTGCAGTGAGTTGTGCAAATCGCAGCTTGCTACTCTTCCACGCTTGAAACAAGGAAGACGGTGAAAATCTCACTTATTTCCCAGAAGTCTGCATCCTGTATGGAAGAGCTGGGCTCACATCCAGAGAGACCGAAATGGGAGTCTCCAGCCAAAAGAGAGGTGGAGGGCAGCAGCTCCTCTAAATAAGAAACTGCCCAAATGTGTGGTCTTGACCACGTTAGGTGAAGCAAAGCATCCCACACACCACCCGTTGCTGCTGTGGGGATGTAAGCGCCTGTGACCCGACACTGCTGGGGTCCTTGGTGTTCGTCTGGACCACAGTCAGGGTGGGTATTGCCTCCTCTTTCCCGCTGAGCTGCACTGGCCCCGTTGGGAACTGGGAACACAAGGTAGAGTCCCCAGCACACGAGTGGGACAGAGGGACCAATGCCCAAAACTTGAGTGTCTTCTGGGGACTGCTATCAATAATTCCTTACTGCGAAGCCCAATTGTACACATTGTTTTTGCCTCCCTGCCACCTTTTCTCTCAATGAGCCTTCAGAAACACTTTCTGGGGAAATAGTCATGAAAATACATAGTGATACAAGAGTTTATCAGAATTTTGTTTTGTAAAAACATTCTCATAAATAAAAAAAGGTCACTTGCACAGATATTCACAAAGACTGTATAGGAGGAATTACAAAGCTAGCCTGGAGGAAAATGTTATTTTTATTCAGGTAAGCAAGTACAGATATTTTTACAAACTGCACACAGCTGGCATCGTGCTTGTATATACATATATACATATACATGCTTGTGTATACGTATAGAGAAATAAAATAAAATGTCCCAATGCCAACTCTCAAGCACATACTGAGGACCACTGTGTCAAAAATATCCTCGTGAAATGGAAAGCAAGGCTGGTGAGCAGCAACAGCAACAGCGCTTGGTGAAATTCCCGAATACAGAACCAAGGGTTTTGTTCCTATTTCTGATCACTGCTATGGCTAAACACTTTTTTCCTTTTTTTTTTTTTTTGGCCAGGGTTTCCTCAAATATCTTTGTCTATGCCCCTAAATAGATCGCAAACTCTTCTGAGACAGGAATCTCTCAAAATTGTCAATACCTACTATGATGAGGACTTGATTTCAGCCATTCCTCTGCTAAAATCAGTACCTGCTGAGATACTGTCCTATATTCCTCAGATTTCTGGGAATTCAAGTCAACTGGGGAGATATTTCTTCCTTTGGAAAGGCTGTTGGACCGAAGCTATAAGGAATGGTATATCCAGCAGTATTGCTTCTGTTTTCATGGGTTTGTTGATGACAAAGTTTTGTTCTAATGAGAAACAAAATGACACAATTGCAGCCACCGTGTCTACCAGCACATGCGCCCCAGGGACATACGACTTGTCACAGGCAGATGGAGAAAATCTGGGGGAGCCTTCTGGGAAAGTGTTAGCAACACCTCCTGGAAAAGCACGCGGGAGCCCCCTCTGAAACACCCCACAAACACCACTGGCAGTGTGTGTCTTCTGGACTCACACACATGTCAAAAGCCATGTGCGATGGCCTGGAGGACCTCCAGCTTCCCGGGGCCCCCGTGGGTATTTAGCACTTCACAGGGATATAAATAAGGAAGGCATTTTATCCCAGAAATACACATGAAATAAAGATACTTGATAAAAAAAATTTGCAGCAGCATTGAAAATTTATCCATATATGATAAAAACCTATTCCAAATCCAAATCAATCTCCTAAACTGAAGACCAACCACAGAAAAAAATAACTAGATTTATAAGGAACTGAAAACGTCATGAGAATAGAGGAATAAAATATATTTTGTATAGAACAATATAATGTTATTGGCAACACAATGGCATACAAGCCTCCGGAGGAGTCATGCTGTCTTCCTTGATTAAAAGCTTGCACAGAAATATGAGTATTAATTTAGAAAGACTGTTTACAACTTCAGTCTCCCTAGAATATTATTAATTGGAGTGTGCAAAATTAGGTCTTCAGAGCTCTTGCAAAATATTGTAAGCAGCAAGCCTTTATGCAGAAGGATAAAGCAAGGATTTCCGAGGGCATGGAAGAAGTAATTAAGTTCTATTACTTGCAAGTGTATTCATTTACAGGAAGAACTTCCCCACAGAAGTGGACATAGCTATCTTTGTTTTTCTTTGACAAATATTTCCTGAAGGGAAGATTAGCAAGATACTCCAATTAATCCTAAAGAAGAAACCATCTCACTACTGTAAGCGACCTGAAAATCTGAACTAGCTGTCTTGGATCCTTAGGCTATATGACTTTAGCATCAATAATGAGACAAGCAGGGGATAGTTGAAGAAATGTCATCAACAACAACTTTCTTCCTTCAGCTGGCTGTGGAGGTAAATTCCGCTTTTAAATGACTGCAGGTAGGACAGACCAATGCCTCTCGGATCATCTTTCCTTTAGTTACGGCATGGGATCCATGATGAGTTTTATTTCTAGGTCTTTGGTGGTATGGGAATGGAGAAACTGTTTTACATTTGTCCCTTCTTTTAGGGCCTGAAATCAACAACCACCATTGCTTCTCTACCTTTTTTATTTTTAATCCAAAACTATCCTGCACATATATCTCGATTGTTTAAAGAGACACGTATCTGGGGCTCAAGGATAGAAAGAAAAAAGAAAAAACAAAAAATATCGTATGGCTTACACCACAGAGCAGATGTACTCGTACTCTTTGTAAAGTCATTCGGTCTGATCAGGCACCGCAGCCTGGCCTGCAAGTGGTTAAAGGAGGAAGAACTTGCTGGTCAGAGTCATTAGGCAAATTAGTTGAGTTAATAAGAGCATCACCTCTACCATGTAGCAGGTGAACACAGTTGGCATCTGGTTAGGTTTATGACTACCTAAATTATGTGATTTGCCCCGTAGGGCTACAAAAGCAGGCAGCAAGGGAGTGTGACTGCCAGTGACAGACCAGGCCTGGAGGAGAGGAAACGGATGAAAGAGGGAACTCGGGAGCTGCAGTTTCTAATTCAGTTTGCCTGGTGTTAACATTGGAGAGAGACTGGCCCCACGCAGACAAGAATTTCCACCATTCGGAGGAACTTCTTAATTGGCAATAAAACCAGATTTCATACGGCAAAACTGCAAGACTTGATGAAAAAGAATATATATATATTTTTCCTCTTTGGATATTTAAATGCTTTTTTTTTTTTTTTAAGTCTGTTTATTTCTTAAATGAATGGCCTCTTATTTAAACTCACAGACAAAGACATGTAGATATCATCTAATCTTTAACCCTTCTCCTTAGGAAGGGAGCAGCTTCCTCAGTACAAGAAAATATAAGGATCCCCTTTGACCCTGATGTCCACCATCCACAAAGTCAGCCATGAGAGCTGATGCATGGACTGCAGTCGTCCTCCTCTTTCTTCCTAAGTTTTACTTCAGGTCTTAGCAAGAGCTGCTTGAATGTTAAGAGGATTAAAATACCAGTCTAGCAATCAAAGAAGCATGCCACCAAAATAAGGGTGCTTTAAAAAGAAATTGGGGTCACCTTGTGCTATAAGCACAATTAAATTATGCCCTAATTTTTACAGGACTCTCTTAACAGAGGCTTAAACTGTCAAGATCTACAAGTCAATCAAAGTGATGGTATTTTCCCATTATCAGGTGCTACTCAGCATGAATAAATGTTAAAAGATTGAGACCCCAAATGTGCAGCTGATCCTGAGCGGAAAAGCAATGGATGGAAGCATGATGTATGCTCAACTTCCAGCTAAAGTCATTACACTGAAAGTAAAGTAGCTCAGGGATTGCCCATTGCCCAAATCCAATTTTCATACCAATGTGTTGCTGAGAGTACAAATTACTGAAAATTTGCCAATCCAAAGCTAATATTCAGAAAAGCCTTTCCAGTAAAAGTGAAAACAGCCTTTCAGTTAGCAGTGCTCCTCGTCCAATAAAGCATAGGTGAAATAAAACCCACAAAATTTCAAGAAATAAAACACATAGAAAATATGGTTGTAAGAATACTGGTAAGAGGAATTGTATTCTAAAGCTGAGCACATGGAAAGAAACCCTTTTCGAATGCTTACTCCCTAGCTGAGTAAGAAGCAAAATAAATCTTCATACATAGTCAAGGATCGATAGATTTCTTGGTGGGAAGGAAGCCAACTGGTTGAGTTTTACCCGTAGAAAGGTGAAAGGTGGGAATGCTGTGGAACCATAAATTCTAGCAAAGCCTAAAGTTTGTCTGCTGAAGTTACTTTCCCCCACCTAATAATTTCACTTCCTGGCATATATGACATATTTACCTGCCTCCTTTTCTGCCAGATTCACTCCCATATTTCTTCCTGTCTATTCCCATATGAGATGATTTGACTGCTCAGTTCTCGGGTATCTCCCACGTCCTACGTGGAAAGCGCAGGGCTGGTGGTGTGCCCCGTAACATGCCCTTCCCCTCCGTGTGTGTGTCTGCCTCACCAGCCTTCAGTGGAGATCTCTCCTGAGGTCATAAATTTATTGCCTTTGATAATAATTGGTGATTAGCTTTCTAATTGTGATATCCCAATGGATTTAGAGCACAAGTCTTATGAGGAGTGCCTGAGGGAACTGCGGTTGTTTAGCCTGGAGAAGAGAAGGCTCAAGGGAGACCTCATGGCTCTCTACAATTACCTGAAAGGGGGTTGTGGTGAGGTGGGTGTTGGTCTCTCCTCCCAAGTGACAAGCGATAGGACAAGAGGAAATGGCCTCAAGTTGCGCCAGGGGAGGTTTAGGTTGGGTATTAGGAAAAATTTCTTCACTGAAAGGGTTGTCAGACACTGGAACAGGCTGCCCAGGGAGGTGGTGGAGTCACCATCCCTAGAGGGATTTAAAAGACGTGTGGATGAGGTGCTGAGGGACATGGTTTAGTGGTGGACTTGGTAGTGTTAGGTTAATGGAGTGTTGGAGACCTTACTTGAAGAATAAATCAAATATCACGTAGGGGAAGACTGATGGTGCACTGGGGTAGATTGGTTAGTGCAAGTGTGGGATCTCCCTGGTCAGGGAACTTTAGAGAAAAGTCTGTCAGAAGAGCTACTGGTGCTGCAGGGCAGGGAGATGAACTGTGTAGTCCTTTGAGATCCTTTCGAGATCTCAAACTTTATGTTTATAACTTATAACTTTATAACTTTATAATTTTATGTTTTATGATGAGTAATTGTTTGAGGATATTTTAGGCTATATTTGAGATTTCATTTGCAGATCAAGAGTGGAAGGATTGATCCAGGAATAGGGCTCGAATCAGGAATATGGTTATAAAATGGGCATTACCTAATTCTTGAGAAAAAGGCAAGTATCTTGAAAGACAAATTCATTAAAATTCTGATTAAACCCAGTGGGTGCATATGCAAAAAATCACTTTGATGTGATTCAAACCTATAGATGTGAGTGAATGTTTCTAATTTTGCGTATGCCTATTTCTTTGGCCAATTCAGGTGGGAATTCCAGAAAAGAGGAGTTGGTTCCATGCAAATGCTCCAGTACTGACACAGCCTGGCATTACCCAGCATGGCATTTGACTGAGTTGTTGTTAGGCATAACATCTGTTCAAAACGAGAGTTTGTTTAGAAAACTGTATCTGGAAATCAAGGAGCCTGATGTTAAAGGAAGTCTTATTTCTATTGGTGCAGGTTGATTGCTGAGAGTGAATCTGGTACCTTATGAAACAGGAAAAATCATTTCTGCCTCAAGAAATATGCATGTTAACTGTGTATTATTTTGCATATTTTAATGTTCTGGCTGACACATTTGATCCAAATAATTATAAACGTCTCTTTAATATGGTAGTTGATAATCTGACTATTGGTAATTTGCAGCTGACGGAGGAAGACTGAAGAAGATTGTTTCAGTGGAAGACTGTTTCAAAACATGATTTAAATGGTACCCTGGGATTTGTAATCATCAAATGTTATCAGTTCAAATGCTTTTGTTTCCAAGCAGATGGAAAGTGCTGACGAATGGCCAGCCTTACATACTGGTCCTGAGCTTGGGGTGGGGGAGACTGGATGCTTTCCTTCCCATGCTATCAGGAAAAATAAGATCTCTGCAGGCCACTGCAGTGCACATGTGCTGCCACCAGATTTACACAGATGTGATTGTCTGCAGTTCGGTAAACATTTCTTTTGATGATGCCCCAGAAAGAGAATCTAGTTCACTCCCTCCAGGCTACGCAGAGCTAACTGGGATGGAAAAGAGTAAGCAAATAAGTGGAAAACAGTCAGCAGAGGGGAAAGAGCCGATGGCATCCCCAGCGCTCTAGGAAAGCAGAGTGCAATGCATTGCAAGGAAGGTTTTCCTGCAACTGCCAGAGCAGAAGGCAGCCAGCTGAAATTGTTAAATGCACATTTGCTGATGAATAAATATTGTGCCTGTCATTTGAAGAGGTTACTCTTCCAAGGGAATGCTCTCTTCCCCAAATACAGCCCAGCAAACAGGAACAGAAGTACCGTGCCTGGACAGGGTGTACCAGGGCTAAGTGGCATTTGTTTACTTCCCCACGCTAATTTGAAAGGACGTGATTTCAGTGTCTATGTGGCCGGGTATTCCTCTGCAGTGTGCACTCAAGCATTCAACCTTTCTGTTACAGTTTGAGTCATTTCATGATACCTCTATTATTAGCAATACCTGAGCAGAGCAAATAGAGCACATCCTTTTAGTGGAATTGTTTTTGCACTTAACCTGTTTGTTTATTTCTTTCTGAACACTGTGGCTGAAGGAACTTATTAAATAATAATGCTGGGGTACAATCCTGAAACAGCTGGCATAGCGTATTCTTAAAAATCTGACAGCTGCCATAAATTCAACTTCAACATTGTAATGGATTTAAAAAACATGCGTGCTTTTATATGGGTTGTATTCCCAGTTTGGTGGGCTTCAGTTTCTTCTTCATAATTTTGTTTATGGTCTTGCCCAGCATGGTAGACCTGACTCATTTGATAAAGAAATTAAAATAACAGTGGATTTCTGTGGCCTCCCTAAACAGCCAGCGAGCATGGGAGGAGGGCACGGCAGGACAGATGTATGCCAGGGCTGGTGAAGGACTTTCTGAGTTATCTTCTTTCCTGTGCATTGGCAGATCCGCACATGGCAGCAGCCACGAATGTCTGGAGGAAAGAAGTGCGTTCAGCGTGCCAGGGCCATGTTTGGGGAAGGTGCAAGGGGCTTTAACCGATCATGCGTGGGGGGAAGCCAGGTCTCGTGCAATACGAGAAGCATTCAAGACCACAGAGATCTGTCCCTTCCCTGGCTAAGGGACTCGTGCAGCTTCACCCTACACCAATTCACTGCTGCTGGGTGCTGCAAAGATTTCAGGGGAGTTGGCATTGCCTTGGTAACTCAACAAGAGGCGTCTCCTTGCAAAAATTACCATAGTTATTTTTTTGCCGGCACAATTTCAAACTATGGGAGCAATTTGGGTGCCCAAATTAAGTGCTTGTGCTATTTCAGTCCTTCTAGGCTGTCTCTGCTAGCCCCTGGGCTGCCCCACACCACCACCACCAGTCCCAAAGGAGGTCTCAGACACCCTGAGGCGTGAGAATAGCACTAGATACCTACGTTTGAAGTCATTAAATATTCTCTGGCAGCCTCATTTGCACACAAGAATAACTGGAATTGAGTAAAAGTCTAAGTAAGAGAGAAAAATAACATAAGAACCATCGAGCCTTTCTTTGGATAGGCATGAAAGTCAATACCTTTCACCAGTCTGGGGTAAGGGCCAATTTACTGACATGTCCCCTGCAATTAGCAGGATTTCCTCCTTGCTCTGAAGCTCTCTGGCAGGTGGCTGAGATGAGAGCTCCTCAGGTCTGGGTGATTTCCTGACACTGATGGCTTTTTTCCAGCACTGTCTTTGTACGACAGCTCAGCCCTCTGAGTACTTTTCCTTAATAATCTTAGTGGTATTAATTTCTCCAACTTAAACAGAGGTAGGGGCTGGAAGAATCAAGGCAAGAAGATGCTGTCTTCACCACTAAAGCCCTTTGCTTTCCCACCCGCCGTTCTCTAAACCTAGTAGCATTTGCTGCCTCTTTCAACGGCCGGCTTATAATACCTGTGCTCAGATAACGTGTTGTACCTTTCTGTTCCGAAGTGGTCTCTCTATGTGAAATGAAGCTGTTGCCTGCAGCATTTTCACAGCACCAGTGCCCACTTCTCCATCGACAGCGGGGAGCTCCGGGAGCAGGACCTGCAGGCAGCAGGTCTGGGAGCAGCTCACCACCGCGGCTTTTCTCAGTGCACCTGCAATGGGAGCAACCTCAAATCACAAGCACCTTTCAAGTATAAAAAATCTTTCATCACTTTCTTTGCTTAGGTTGGGGTTTTTACTGGAGCTTCAGACACCCCAAATCCGTTACATTTCAGTAGGATTTGTGTGTCTGATTCCCTTCCTTTGACAGTCCTCTCCTCCGTTCCTACTGCAGCCAGCTCGCAGAAGCTGTAAGCCTTTCATCTAACTCGGCAGTTACCTCACTATTAGCATGATTTCCCATAAGATCTCATCCTGCATCCTGACAGAAAACAGTATTATAATACTTCATAACTTTGTATATACTTTACAACACTTGCTGCCAAGAGAAAATGATTCATCGCATCTTTGGGCAATCTCACCCTTCTGTAGCACATATAATAAAGTTATTACGGAAGTCTTTAAAATAGAAGCATGCCTGTTTAAAATATGTTTGCAAATAAGCAGAACTTATGAAAAAAATAAGTCTTGTGCAGAAATTTTTAGCCTTGCAGATTTAAAGCAATGTCACTTAGAATGTACTAATATACTTCTCCAAAATCTCACCCACGTTGCCTCAGCTGGCTGGCTGCAGGGTGATTTTGCCAGAGCCCTCCCCACAGAGGACGACCAGGTTTTGGGTGCTTTGCTGTGGGGTGTAGGAGGCAGAGCTGAAGAGCGTACCGAGCGGTGAGATGTGCTGCTGGCCACTCCTACCGACAGCCCCGCTTGCTGGTGTGCAGCCCTGGGTGCTTCTGCAGAGTGCTCCCAAAGAGAAGAAATTCAGGCAGGGAACAGCAAAGCCGTCCTCTCTCATGCCCCATTATAGCCTTCCTTTGTCACTAGGCATATTTGCTGCTACTGCACTTTATGTGAGATACTAATCAGGCAGTAGCTAGTCTTGGGTTTGAAACCCAGATCCCCTCCCTGCTGTTTCATCACCCGTGCATACAGGTTGTTTTCTCTCTGATGAGCATTGCTTCAGTATCACCTGTGGGTCTTTTCATCACATATAACAAAAGGAACATCACGGCTTGCTGAGATGGGTCAGGAGTGAGAGCCCACCAGCTCACGTTCTGCTCTCCAAATTTACTTCTACAATCAGCGTGTTGGGTCTTTGCCCCCAGGCTCCTCACCAGCTGGGGCCAATTTGCAGAGGGGAAAAAAACCTCCTGCTCCCTTCCAACCCCCAGACCTCATAGGTTAAGCCATTTTCTTTATCAGCCATCACCTGTTGCAAAGGTTTTAGAGGACGATCTCCTCTCTTGGCTGGAGCTGGGCAAGCCGCTTACCTGCATTGCCTACACTGGCCCTGCCAGGCCACCGCAGGGTGTTGGTGTAACAGGGACGGTGTGCGGTGAGGTAGGAACAGATAGTGCGAATGGAGCTAAGCCCTGGTTGGGATTTTGTTGTCAATAAAGCACGGAACTCAGGCTCTGAATCCACCTGATGCCAGCAGGAGTAGGGAGGTGATTGTGACCCTGTACTCAGCACTGGTGAGGCCGCACCTCGAATGCTGTGTTCAGTTTTGGGCCCCTCACTCCAAGAAGGACACTGAGGTGCTGGAGCGTGTCCAGAGAAGGGCGACGGAGCTGGTGAGGGGTCTGGAGCACAAGTCTGATGAGGAGCGGCTGAGGGAGCTGGGGGTGTTCAGCCTGGAGAAGAGGAGGCTGAGGGGAGACCTCATTGCTCTCTACAACTACCTGAAAGGGGGTTGTGGTGAGGTGGGTGTAGGTCTCTTCTCCCAAGTGACAAGTGATAGGACAAGAGGAAATGGCCTCAAGTTGGACCAGGGGAGGTTCAGGCTGGATATTAGGAAAAATTTCTTTCCTGAGGGAGTGGTGAAGCACTGGAAGAGGCTGCCCAGGGAGGTGGTGGAGTCACCATCACTGGAGGTGTTCAAGGAACGTGTGGACGTGGCACTGCAGGACATGGTTTAGTGGGCATGGTGGGGTTGGGTTGATGGTTGGACTTGATGATCTTACAGGTCTTTTCTAACCTTAATGATTCTGTGATTCTGCGATTCTTCTGTGAGTGAAACCCAACTATTCTCACATAGTCATCGTAGGAGAGAATTATCCACTGAAATCACATTGCAGCGAGAGTGGTTCTCATGGCTTTCACTGGGATATTATCCTGATTTCATAATCAAACGAGCCTGACATAGTTGATCTCGCTCACTGAAGTCTGTGGCTCACCACAAATATGAGCAGCAGGTCATGGCCTCTTTCCTCTCTTGTTTCTGTATGTATTCTTGAAGGACCAAGGACAACAAGCGAGGGCTTTGTAAGCCACCTCTGTGGTCTGAGGCCAAAAAGGACTTTTCCATCCCTGATGTGAGTTAGAGCAGCCTCAGGGAAGAGTTTTCCTCCAGTTTTGTTCTCTTTCTCCATAATGGAGACTGTCAGACAAGAATAGGGAGCTAATAAACAGCAAGTGGGACGAGTTTGGAAGGCAACAAATGCCTGTGCCTGGCTAAAGCCAACAGCACCTATCCAAACTCTCTGCAGGCATTTCATTTCACCTGGTGGCATCTCACTGGACTGACACGTGTCTCCCCTCAGTCTCCTCTCTGAAATGCAGAGCTTCCATCTGTGTGGCAGGGCCAGGTGCTGGGTTTGCCCCAGGGAGGGTACTGGGGATGGGGCTTGCCCTTGCCCAGCACTAGACAGGGTCTCATCCAGCACTGCTTCCCACGCACTGCAGGGAAAAGGCTCCCAGTTTGCCTCACTGTCAGAAGAGCCTTTATCAAATCTTCAAAAGTTGGTGACAGCAAAATGGGCTGTTAGCTAAGAGGTTTTCTCAGTTATTCTTGCTCTGCTCTCCATTAGCGATTAACACTCCTCCCTCTCGGAGGGTTAACAATTCCTTCATACGGGTTGACATTTTCCAATCTTCATAAGTTGCTCCCTGTAGGCAGAATGCCACGAACAGTGAGATTTCCTCTCTAAAGCAGCTTGTCACTGAAAGAGCAACCAGGGCAATAGGCAGTCAAGAGACTCACCACTTACAATTACCATGTTTTCCCTCCTATTTCTATGTCTAAAGCTGTTTGGATCAATCTAGGTCTCTCTGACTTGCTCTCTCCCTAGGTTTCCCATGATAGCCATCCCTATTGCACTGCAACTCTTTTCAGCCACAGGTAGCAACTAATAACTAAAAAAGATATTTCTACCCAGTACATCATATATTTATACTACGTACACAGGACATGTTTTGCTCGTATCGAGTGATCTTATTTGATGGCACATAATATCTGCTCTTTGCCATGCCAAACTGTTGCTCTTGTGTACTGTGTTACAGGAGAGCATGAAATGCTGAGTGCAGTGCAGTGTTTTCCTAACACTTTTCCACTTCTTGGAAATATCCTGCAGGCAGTTACAAAGATGCTGACCTCGAGACTGTTTCATACGTGTACTTCAAAGTGACTTCAGCAGAGTTGTTCCTGTTTTACACTGCAATAACTGAGGCCAAGAGGAGGCTTTTGCTCTTAGAAGAATGGGAGAGGAGAGCATGAGGAGGAGCTGACACGCAGCAGGTCTCCTCTCCCATGAGCAGCAAGCTCCACAGAGCAGCAGGTTCAGCAAACCAATGTCTTTACAATGCTTGCTGCACAAGCTAGTTACCACCTGACAATCCCTGCACATCTCCAGGAGATTGAAGAAGAGCCTAACGACACCGATTTCTGCAGTTTGGGCAATCTGATGCTCACCTTCGGGGACACTCCTGCCAGGGCATCACATAGGTTTGGCTCCACTTTGCTTGCAGCAGCGATACCTTCGGTGAAGCCCATGCCCGGTCACTGGTGCACTGCCTGGGCACATCTCTTGGTCTTTTCCAGGGAGAACAGTTTTTTAATTCTGCTGAACTCATATTCTGTGACAATTCTGGGTTTACTGGGTAGTACTGCATTCCTGGAGCCTTTGAGAACTACCACATTTGTGGGTCATTTAATCTGCATATTTGTATTTGTATTTTTAGTAATATTATATTAGGTTGACTGTTACTGTTGTTCCAGATATACAGTATATTTTCAAATCTGTACCCAGTTGCTACATGCCATCTGCTGTTACACCAGGATCCTCACCCTCCTTATCTTTAAGCTTTCTATTTATTCCTTAGCACATTTTAAGGGACTGTAAAAAAAAAAAAAAAAAAAAAAATATATATATATATGGAAGATGATAGGTAGTTTTCAAGTATTGCAGACCACAGGAAACCAATTCAATCTTTCACTGATTTTTATTTAAATTAATTTTATTACCAGGGAGTGAGCAGTTACTGCTATTTATATAATGGTGTTGGAGTTGTCCAGATTTCTTTTGGTATAGACATTCATTCAGTTAAATTTATTTAATGTGCTAAATGACCTTTTAAAAGTGCTCTTTGATGTCATGTAGAACATCAGCAACACGTTTTAGAACAGCAACAATGCAGGTTCTTTTTTGTTATTTTTGCTATAAATCAAAAAATGAATTATGCTTGAAATATTTATTCTAACTTCTTCCGAACAGCTACAACAGTGGTTTTAAAAAAAACCCAAAAGAGATAACAACCTTCAGACCTTCTAACCCAACTTCTTCTGTTAGAAGAAATAAGGGACTAGCTGAGAATTGATCTGTAATTTCACTTATTCGCCTAAAATTTTCATGTACTTAGCTGAAGTGACCTAGATATTAGTCCTAAATTCTTCCACAGTTTTCTTCTAGAGCTGAAAAATACCTGGAGAGTACACACAGAACACCAAACCCTATGGGTGTTTAAGATGAGTTACACTGGATGTAAAAGCTTTAACATAATAATCTCTCAGAATACGGAAGCCAAGATAGACGTAGCAAAGAGGAGATAGATAGGCAAAATAAAGAAAAAAAAAAAAAGTTACACCAGGCGGTGCCCCAGGGTGCTGGTTGAGTGGTTTTGCATTCCTTTTGAATTTTTTTCCTTTTTAAGTAAAAGGGTGTTTTTTTTCCTAAATCCAAACAGGACAAGTATTCTTTATAGGAGCTCATTTCAAGGAAAACGAAAAAGCTGAGAAGAATGGAAAAACTTCAGTGACAGAAGTTGAGAGACATAAAAACACGCAAGGACTGTGAAATCCGATCATGCCTCACAGCCCCACGAAATGAGCTTCACTTGCAGCTCCTCACGCCATTGCTGATTCCCGCTGTGGCTTTTGCAGCACGTAACGGTGGAGCAAGTACACCTAATTTGTGGCTCTGCTTAGTGGTGAGCTCTGTGACAAATACAATATTGCTGGGATTAGCTAGCTCTGCTTTATGTGTTGAAAGCTCAAACATGAATAAAAATGTGTATGATGGCGAGGAATGTGCCAAAGTGTTATGGGAGACCCAAACATGGGAAAGGGAGGAAGAGGTATGAGAGGGCTGGGAGGCTCTCGAGGGGTGGGGAAACTGGGGGTCAGTGCCTGTGTAAGTGCAAAGTCATCCACCAGGTGCTGAAAAACATTGTTCCCAAATTTGGGAAAATCTAAATACCGAGCATCAGGTTTAAACCAATGCTCATCAGGGTACAGATCACAGGCTCAAAGCAATCAGTGGGATGTTTTCCATAGGCTCGAGGGTAGCTGGACCAGGCTCATCACCTTAACAAGTCCACAGTGCTGTACAGTAAGGTGCATTGTGCCTTACAGTACCCTGAAAGTCTCTTTTTTACTTCCATCCACTAGCTTATTGCAGTGAAAAATGACTGTGATATTTCAGATGTAATTGCATATTTCAACAGATATTTAGTGGATGGTGTAGATTATAGTACTATGTAATGGAGTACCCACAGAAGAGGGAAGCACTCACAAATATTGTTCTTCAGTATCTATAAAAGCCTAGAATATTTTAAGCTCACGTACTCTTCTGTACTGATTAATCCTTCAATACAAATTGGTGGGTAACGCTGACAACTAGTTACTTCAACTTTGTTTCATTTCCTTCAATTTAGACAGTTAAATATAGACACAAAGTTAGAAGATTACACTCCAGTTGGGAGATGTATTATAAACAAATGAGATACAGTGCCTAAATTGATTAGTAAATCTGCATAAATCTTCCTTTAAATGCAAAATATTTTTTTCATTACTGTGTAATTATTCATTAAACGCCATCTGTTAAGAGGCAAGTTAATAAAATGTGAAAAAGTGTAGGATAACAACCAAAGTCAACTCATTTCAAAATAATTTTCTTGAAAGAGTTCCCTGGAAATAAATACATTTTATTTGAGCCAGTGAAACTTGTCACGCAAATCTGAGGGGGAGAGAGGATAATGTTTGCTGAGGGTTTTGTTGTGAAAACAAAACCATTTCCATTTCCAAATACCATTTTCATGTTGGTTTTTCAGAATCAAGCATAACATTTTACCCAAAGTCTCCTAGAGCACAGTGATATTTAGGCTTTTAACAAGTTTATGGGAAAGCAAAACTCACCACTTCTTTTCTGCGTGAAAAATTTCCCAGACTTTCACGGTCAATTTTTTCTCATTCTAATTTTAAACATGAACTTAATTGGATTCAACACATTTGACTGCTTCTTCCATGTGCAACAGGATGACAGTGAGGTTTGACAGACCACAGGGATGCTTCCATTAGAAATCCTCTCATTAATTGAAGAGATAGGAAAACGCAATGGCGCGTTGCTCACACAGAGGATTTCGTACCTGTACATGTGAACACTCTTTAAATAGCAGAATCCTTTACGTAAGGGGCATGCGTGCTTCTCAGCTGCTGGGGGGAAGCTGCAGCTGGGGGGACTGAAAGCTTCTTGCTCTGGTTATTCAGCAGAAACGTCACAGAACTGGGAATGATCTGGATCCTCTGCTCCTTCTTGAGTCTCTGCAGTCACCTCCCCGCTGCTAAGCTGGCATCCATGTCAATCCGTACCACTTTCTTCAGGAAAGCCAGGAGTTTGGGACATGGTTAATCCAGCTGCATTTTTCAGCCTGCCTGCCAGTTAAGCAGCAAGGGTTGCCGTACATAAACATTTTTTCAGAAATTTGATATTATTCCCTGCTGCCAATTAGGTTTAGCATAAGCATTTTTTCCCAGCTCTTTTTCCACTCTGTGGAAAAGCCTGATGTTTTTCTTCCTAAGCTGGGCTGAAAAGTCAGCAAGCTGAGTGATTTGCAGAATGGAAAGTTGAAAAAAGCATGGATATGGCAAAACATTTGGTTTTAACCTTTTAAATGGAAGCAAAAGGTTTGGATGTGCCCGAGTCAAAGTGTTTAATTTGGATTCGTTAAACTAAATCAAAACTCTACATTGCAGTCTAGTTTGACACAAGATGCCCACAACATCTGAATGTTTTTTCCCCAGACTCATGACGGTTCATAGACACCAAGCTGATTTCACTGTGGTTACTCCTCTTCAGGTCCAGGAAATAAATCATATTAAAACTCAATTTTGTAATATTACTCCCCCAAGCAAGTTATGGCAGCCACAAGGAAAGGGCAGAGTCGCAGGAAGGAGGTGAGTTGCTTTGCGCTGTTCATAAAAGAAGAACTAGTGGTTTTTAAACCAGTCTGTTCGCTAAGCCCATAGTACACCGGAGATGATATTGAGGACTTCTACCCCATTTTGAACCATTTGCCATGCCTTCCTAAGCCTGTTTTATTCTACAGAACTGGAAAACTTCCCTTGCATATCTGTATTGCACAAACCACTTGGGTGTGTACCAGCCCTTATCCAAAATACTCTTTGAAATACCACTCTTATTGAATTCTAATGGCAGTCTATGCCTACACAGTTTATTAAATATTGAATGCTTACCTCAGCTACAGCGTATCTTGAGGCTGTTAAATTTCAGATAAGAAGCTGAATAAAATACGTATTTATAATTAAACTAACTAAATTAACTAAAGCTTGTAACGTAACTTACCTAGTACAGTCTTCTTATTGCACTTACAATCATTACTAGAACAATTGCCACACAAATATAAAACTCTTTCTGTTAAAGAAATAACTGCTGTTTGGGAAGCTTGTTCATGCTTATGAACAGAAACCAATTTTTTAAGAATTAGAGTACTACAGAAATTCATGACTCTATAATTCAGGCTGTTGGGGCAATAAATAAACTAGAGAACACAACTACTTCCTTTCTGAAATGTGGTAAGCCGTATTTCACAGAAGATAGAAACAATGTGCTTTCCTTTGGGCATTTCTTAGGAATAAGAGGTCAAAGTCTTAGAAGGGGTCTCAGCCTAGCCTTCAAATTTGGATTGGTCTTCACTTTCATATCCCTAAATGCATTTACTCAGCTAAGATGTAGAGCATCTTAACGAGTTCCATTTTTGCTCTCTTTTTGAGGGACCTGGTTGATGACTGGGTGGTTGCCCCAGCTCCAGAGGCATGAATCTCTCCCCTGCTCCAGAGTCAAAGCAAAGATCACCCCCAGCTGAACAACCACATAGTGCTGATTGTTTATTTAGGTAGCAAAGTTATACCAGAAAGAAACCGTCATGAGAGCTCATTGGGACTTCTGCAATCAGGCTAGCCTCGGCTTATTGTGGCCTAATGTGGTTTAAAATAGGCAGGAAAGATTAAGATTAATCTCAGAGGGTTCTGATGAGCCGGTGGTCAAGGTGCTTTACTTACACTTTGTACAGGGTAGAGCATAATAATGGGATGCAATTTATTTTGAGCAGGTACAACACACACTGTGGATTGCAAGGACCCAAGAGGTGTGAACTGAGACACGTACTCATAATTTTCCCCTGGAAAAAGAAAAGATGGAGGGATCCTCACAGACACATGTTGAAGAATTTCAATTATCAACAAGTAAAGTAAAAATTGATTGAAGAAAACCCTTTAGGCTGGCAGACACTTTTATGAGAAAGATGTGTTGGAAGTCGATGAAGGCTTTAAATTAGGCATTTACAGGGATTGGTTGTCACTCATCTTTCCTTTCAAACCCATCAAGAGTTAATAGTGGTGCAGGGGTCCAGTGCAGAGAAACGTCTCCATGGCTCTGGAAAACATGACAACCTGTTCATGTTTCTAGCTTTTACAACTCAGTGGAGACCCAACTCTACACACATAAGCAGATCTTTTGTATGGCTTCTACCTCATTTCCCTTTAAAGCAGATTAGTTTTACCTGCTATAGTTAACTAGTTCCTGGTCAATCACATCATAGACTACTCAGTAGCAAAACATCTTTGCAGTTCCATGCAGAACTGATTACTTGATGTGCTGGTTTATCTACTTCAGGATGACTGGGATCATATATACCTTGGTGTCCTGTGATACCTCATACCTGTAAAGATCATGGGATGCCCATCCTTGAGATCACTGGGACTCTATTGGGCTCTCAGCTCTTTCCAGACCTGCTATACTTCATCTTTAGCAAGAAGCATAAATACAGTGATTGTAGTGATTAAACAGATCATACACTATATACTGTCAGTGTAGAAAAGACAGCATCACACAATGACATAAATCTGAAATGCAAACATCTCTTTTGTGGTTAGCATCAATCATAGCTTTTCAGTCTTTTTTTCATCAATGACTGACTGGTTGCCAACTAACTGTTGGGTTTACTTTTTCATTTTATTTGGTATAAATATACCTAATGGCCATGCTTATAGTTTCATGACTTGATGCATGATCTGCCAGTTTGGGAAGTACTCACAAGTAGCCTTTCCCAAGTAATACAGGAAGGCAACTAAATCCAGTTATTTTTACCTATTTGGGAAGTTTTTCCCTGTTTGTTGAAAAGCTTAACAAGGGTTAACGAAAAGCCCTCCGAGTCTTTCCACGAGTCTTTCCACGAGTCTTTCCACAAGTCTTTCCACTAACTTCAGCAAGCTTAGGATCAGGCCTTAAATACTGTATGCCATAGGCATGGAAGTCTAAAACAAATAATGAAAAGAGGATAGAAGTGCCGTGAATGAGAAATAATGCAGATTGTGGAAGAAAGAATGACCTAAAATATCAAAAACCCCGTAGACTTGTGTCTTGACACCTCCTACCCACGCTGCAAATAACAGCAAGACACATAAGTAATAGTCTTTTCTATCTAACCTTGCCAGAATTGCTCAAGAAATATCTTTTTGGGGGATTAACTGTTCCTGAACAGTTTCTTCAGCATATTAGTTGAGAAAGCCTTTTTTCTTGTCACGTCTTTCTCACCTATGAGATTTTTCTTTGGAGAAACCCCAACCTTAACCCAGAAACCATAGTTTTTCAGATCCTATTAGAAAACATCACATTCTGCTTGTCCCTTTTATCTTGCTGTATTGAGGAAACAAGTAATGCTGCCACACTCATCTGGGAACTAAATGCTCAGGGCTAACAGACTCAGCAAACTTGGAAGGAGTAGCTTTAAAGAAAACAGAGCAAGGATACTGTTCTTGTTAAAAAAACCCCAACAAAACCCTTTCAACATGCATTCAGTAAATCACTGAAGGTGAACTTAATAATGAGGGCTATCTTTTAAAGCGTCTTCCTCTGGTAGAGATAGCAGCAGATAAATAGGGCAATTTCTGCAGCTGCAGAGCCTGGTTGCAGTCAGGAGAGATCCCAAGTGATCCAAGGATGTAGCTAAAACATATTTTGCTAGCATGGCTGGAAGTCTGAGCAGATCATTGTTCCCAATTCCCACTTTTCAAAGCCCATACCCACCTACATCTACAGGTACTTGGGTAAAGCCAGTCCTTCTTAGAGTTCATGCTCCTTTAATACACATATAGACAAAAGCCTTCTCTTAATTTGTCTTGGAGCTAGTATGATACATCTGATCCAGGAGTTACTGAAATGTTATATTCTGTGTATTCTGAAAAATCATACTATCAGAAAATGCCTCCTTGGCTTTCTATATGCAAAGTATAACATCTTGCAATGGGGCAATAAAAAAATTGAGGAAATGAGACATAGCACTTTGTTACCAGAATCTCTTAGAAGATTTAAAGTTCAGTTTGGATAATGTATTGCCTCTTAGAACTTTTACTGTGGGTCCTGAGCTTTTTTCACCCAGCTTTCTCTGTTGAAAGTCATCTAACATAGTGCTTAATAAAGTTGCACAGCAAGTAATCCTATCCTTTGGTGGATAAAGGTAATATCCTGGAATATTCGTGGATATTATCTATATCTCTATCTGTAACTCTGTTTATCTATCTATCTATAGTACTTTAACAAGAAAGATTACAGAAGCAAGGGTTATTAATTATCATGCTCAGGAAAAAAAAAAGCTATATTTCTATTAGGAAAGAGAGAAGTATAATAAGAATGAACAAGATTACAAATCCAGTTTTCCTATTATCAACTCAAGAATGGAGGAGAGAGGCTGTTTGTCCGCCTTCCTCATTGTGGGATCTCTGTGGATAATTGAGAGCAAGCTGAGGCTGTAATGAGCCTCCAGTCCTTTTGGGGATGGTAGCAGGACAGGGCTGCAACCGACTGCAGCCCCTACACCTATGTGATCTGACCAAGGAAGAGGTAGTAAAGGTTTGCTGCTATAGCCAGGGACACCATCCACACCAGAGTATCTTCATGGGGATGGTTTACACACTGCTACATCCCCTTTACCACCACAGATTAAACCACTTTATTTAATGCCAGAAAATGACACAAACCCTTTGCTCAAATCTGTTATGGGTTAAGCCCTCTTAGGATCTCACTAAGGCAAAATGACTTTTGAAGAACACACATGTAAAAATCAGAGCATTACTCAGAGATACCGTCATTGCATGTTTGTGTTTGCAGTGCTATAAACTTGTGCCATCACTTTCATTACAGACCCATATTTTCAGTGATGCATATCTTGTCAGAAAAAATTATTTTAAAGCTGAGATTCAGCAGAGCAGTCCTCATCCTGTGAGGTTTATAAAGAAAAAAAATCCCAACCTGTACTTTAAAATAAAAGTATTGATTTTAGCTGATTCATGACTCAGTGGATAAATATGAGCTTTTATTCTGCTTTGGGAACCCTGGGAACACATGGCTTGGATGTCCCTGCTGCTAAGGGAGATGGGCTGCCTCTAGAATTACACTTTCAGTTTATTAGGCCAAGGAAGCTGTTTGTTGATAATGCACCTGAGTTTGCTTCAACATTGCTTTATCATCTCCTCCAGTTGCAATAGCCCATCAAGTCTTTTTAAGGCAGTTTTTTCTTGCCCCTAAGATGGGCAAATTCTTAGGAGATTTCCTTCTGGAAATCATGCCAGGGACCACATGGAATACATGAGCAGAAATTTTCCAGCCTTTTGGAATCAAAGATTCAGATTTTCTGCCCTTTCAATCACCTTGCCATCTCTGCGTAATGTATAGGGAAATAATTCACGCAGATGTGAATAGAGGTTGGTGCCATACTCGCCGACTGATTTATATTAGACGCCACGAAGGAGGCAGGCTGAGTGCCTGTAACGTGGCAGCAGACTGCAGGCTGTGACATCTAGGCTGGCTTCAGGCATGTTCTTTGCTCTTGGGCTGCCCCGCCGTGACAGTGGGGGCATGGGAGTTGCACCCAGAGCATTGACAAGGTGTCCTTAGCCATGGCAAGTCCTCTCCAGGCCAAAGGCGACTGTTCAGCTGGCACCTGGAGTCCCTTCTGCACGGTGCTGAGCGAAGCTCTTGGAAAGGAGAGGACATTTTATAAAATATATCCAATATTATGATCAACCCAGGGATGGAGGATGGAGAAAAACGATCTGAAATACCACCCTCGCAAGAAAGACAAGCACGAGAAGGCTGCCTTGCAGCTTCTTCTCTAAGTATCTGTAGGCAAAGAGAAATAATATCATTCATCATACATATTCCAATACAGCGGTTTGCATACATGGCACACACATAATCGTGCTCACTTTTCCTCTCATAGTTCTTAAATTATTAAACAGAATTTAAACCAGTAGCTTAATTCCCTATCTGCTAAGCAGACAGGTATTACTAAACATGATCTTCTGGCCTGACATGTGGATTAAGAGGACTAAAACGCACGTTGGATATATAAAACAGGCCTTCCCGCAGTGCACCCCATATCCTGCTCCCAGAACAGGTCCTCCTCTCTTTTGGCAGCACAAAAGTCTGTTTTGGCAGGCAGCCGTTGACGTCCACTGAGCAAGGAGGACACGTTAGGGCCATGACCAGAAGAAAAGGGCACAGCTGGAACAATAATATTTCAGGGATATTTGAGTGTTATAATGGTCTCCTTGAAACCATAAATGAGGCCTTTAGCTGGTCTTGATAGCAGGTCCTTCAGTGCCAGGAGCCAGAGGACAGGCTTACTCATATATCCTAAAGTACACGTTCCTTTTATCTGAAAGGGGTCACTGACATTTGAATCTCTGCCCTTCCAATGTATGTCAGAGGTTTTCCTGAGGAGCAGACACTCAGTTTATACTAATTCAATCGAATTTCTTATTCTCTGCATGTGCTCACCAGTATAACTCATTGTAATGCTCTTTCCGTCCCTTAAGATAACACCGAAGAAAAGACAGACTGTCAGATGTTAAAAAGGTCTACTGAGAAAAAAATAGGGAAAGTATCAGAGTTTCAAGTTTTGGTTGCTTCCCTCCACTGACTTGCAAGAAAGGTTAGAAAATATATTAAAAATCCGCTGTGACTTTACATAGCTGGTATCAAAAAGAGGGAGAAGCGTATGTACAGAGGGGAGAAATTATGATAGCTGGAAGTCCAAACCAGCAACACTGCATGCAAATGAGGAAGTACAGCAGAGGATATGTATTAAGACAACCTTAATTTCTCTGCATTTAGAGCCACTTTTGAAGACATTGTTTCAGTTTAAAGAAAACGTATCTAGCAGAGAAAAAAAGCTTCAGCGTTGTCCAGCTGTAGGGCTGCAGGGACACTGCCTTTGTCTCCAGGTGTGGAGATACTCCTCGCTGCAGTGTGTATTGGCTTTGCATGGCGAGGTTTTGATAGTGGGGGGGCTACAGGGGTGGCTTCTGTGAGAAGCTGCTAGAAGCTTCCCCAATGTCCCGCAGAGCCAATGCCAGCCGGCTCCGAGACGGACCCGCCGCTGGCCAAGGCTGAGCCCATCAGCGACGGTGGTAGTGCCTCTGGGATAACATATTTGAGAAAGGTGAAAAACAACTGCGCAACGGCAGCTGGAGGAGAGAGGAGTGAGAATATGTGAGAGAAACAACCCTGCAGACACCAAGGTCAGCGCAGAAGGAGGGGGAGGAGGTGCTCCAGGTGCCGGAGCAGAGATTCCCCGGCAGCCCCTGGTGAAGCCCATGGTGAGGCAGGCTGTGCCCTGCACCATGGAGGTCCACGGTGGAGCAGATATCCACCTGCAGCCCATGGAGGTCCACGGTGGAGCAGATATCCACCTGCAGCCCCCAGAGGACCCCACACCGGAGCAAGTGGATGCTTGAAGGAGGCTGTGACCCCGTGGGAAGCCTGTGCTGGAGCAGGCTCCTGGCAGGAGCTGTGGACCTGTGGAGAGAGCAGCCCACGCTGGAGCAGGTTTGGTGGCAGGACTTGTGACCCTGCGGGGTCCCACGCTGGAGCAGTCTGTTCCTGAAGGACTGCACCCCGTGGAAGGGACCCACGCTGGAGCAGTCTGTTCCTGAAGGACTGCACCCTGTGGAAGGGACCCACGCTGGAGCAATTTGTGAAGAACCGTAGCCCGTGGGAAGGACCCATGTTGGAGAAGTTCATGGAGAACTGTCTGCCGTGGGAGGGACCCCACGCTGGAGCCGGGGAAGAGTGTGAGGAGGAAGGAGCGGCAGAAACGATGTGTGATGAACTGACCACAACCCCCATTCCCCGTCCCCCTGCACCGCTCGGGGGGAAGAGGTAGAGAAGATCGGGAGTGAAGTTGAGCCCGGGAAGAAGGGAGGGGTCGGGGGAAGGTGTTTTTAAGATTTGGTCTTATTTCTCATTATCCTACTCTGATTTTGATTGGTAATAAATTAAACTAATTTCCCCAAGTCGAGTCTGTTTTGCCCGTGACTGTAATGGTGAGGGATCTCCCTGTCCTTATCTCGACCCACGAGCCTTTCGTTATATTTTCTCTCCCCTGTCCAGCTGAGGAAGGAGAGTGATAGAGCGGCTTTGGTGGGCATCTGGCATCCAGCCAGGGTCAACCCACCACACAGTGCTTCCTCACCTCCCACGGTCTGGAGGTAGAGGTTGAACAACTCCTTGAAGTTAATTGAAGTACACTGATCTAAAATGAAAAGAGAATAAATATTTTGTTAGCAGTAACTAGAAATTTTTCTTTTACATAAGAGGAAACATCAGCATTTTGCCAGGATAGTGAAAACGCATTTGGAGCTTTCTGTCCAAATCCTTGGAGGGGGTTCAGCTTTCCCACAGATAACGAAAGTGGGGACTGTCTGTGACAATGTAATCTATCTAAAACTTGTGATGAAGAGTGGAAGATCCTCAACACTGTGAAGAAAAATCAGTCAGTAACTCCTTTAATTTTTCTTTCTTTATAGCTACCAGATCAATGAGATACTCATGAATACAGACGAAATTCTTACATGAATACTGCTAAAGCATTACCATTTCCAGAGCTTGCCAAGAAGACGCAGGTGTTCCTCGAGCCCTGACTAATAACAACCCAGGACTCCTGGGTCTGGATGACAGGTATTCATGACAAAAGAAAGTAATCTTTCTGCGTGGGAGATAATTGCAGGTGATGTTTATTATGCCTAGGGTTGATAAAAATCAAGTAGTGATTAAGGACATAGACAAAACTTCATCACTTCCTTCTTTTCTGCCTTATAATTAGATTTTGTAGCTAGACTCTCAACTATTAGGTGAGATTTAATATAAGAAAAGTCAAAGATGTTCTAGAATATTATGATATAAAGGATATAACAGATCACTTCAGGGTCTCTGTCCTCACTTGCTCCCTCCACAAATCTTAAATCTTCTTGTGTGGTTTCTTTTTTCTGTTCTCATGGCTGCTCTGAACCTTTAGCAGAAAAGTGTTTTAAAAAGACAAATGGATTAGCTACAAGACATGGAAATAATCTATATGAATGTGGATTAAATTAGATTTTTCCATTGTAGAAAGGAACTCACTTGAGACTGATCATGAGAAGTCCTTGGCAAAAATAAACTGAAGCTGTCCCCATTTGTTTACAGCCAGTAACTGCACAGTACTACTGCAAACTGTGTAGTTTGCCAAATTGCTCCATCAGTGGCTTGCTGATCTTGGATGCCAGTTTGGCTCTGACTCTCTGCATGAGTTTTACATAAGTTTTCTTTCATTATCAGCAACCCACATAGAGTACGCTGACTGATAAGAACACAGGAGAAAGCAGCCAATACTTGCTGTTTCATTCTTTGGGTTTATTTTAAACATTTACTGCATTAAAAAAAATAATTAAAGAAGATGACAAAGCAGAGTTATAGTTGACTGAAAGGTTATGACTTTTTTAGAGAAGTTTTATTCACATGCTCTATACCAGCGGAGAGATGAGGGATGTTGTCAACCTATTGAACACAGGCTGCGGTGGCAGCTATGTATCTTGGAAAAGTATTAAACTCTGCATCAAACCCAGACCTGAGTACTCTTCTGGTTAACATACTTAATGAAAGGAAGACTAATCCTGGTGGATTTTTTCCCATGTTTGTAGGAGAAGAGTGGTAGTATGTGTTTTTGGCTGTGCATACTCTGTTACAGAACTGGTTCTTTTTTAATGTGAGACTTAGACTCAAAAAAGGTAGATAGATATGATGCCCTGTGTTTTGGTGGGTGTTTCCAAAATGGTTGTTGTTTTGAAATCAGTCACTTACTGAGCTCTCTCTTGGAAATTTAACTCCTGCTTCTTCTTGTCTGGTAATGTTAACCTAAAGAAAAGTTAACCAGTTTTTGCATTTGTCTTACTGCCTTGCCCTTGTTCATCCCTTCTTTAAGCCTACTTCACTTCAAGACTAGCAGGAAAACAAGATCTTATTAAATACATGAATTCATTGCTACTGATGTCACCAAGAGAGGATTCAGACCATCTTTCATTTTCGTGGCTGTGACCTAACCTGCGAAGTCAGTATGGATGGCTCAGCCATCCTCAGTCTTTGGGTCATGATGAGAACTGGAGGGAAAAAAAAAAGACAAAAAAAGGGGGGATTAAAGCCCTTCATCAAGCAATTCATTATTTCCTGAGGAACAGAGTAGTCCTTCCAAAAAGCGCTAATACATTAAAAGCTTCCTTCATCATTACGCGGTTTTGAAGAGGTGATCTTTTAAACAATCTGAGATACTATTAATCAATCAATAGCAGTATCTTTTATTGACTACTCACATAAATGATCCTTATAAGCTAAATGAATAAGCAAGATGAAATTAAAGAAATTAGTATGATACAGTTACCATGTTTCTTAGCAGACACTAGCCTCCAGGCAATTTAAACTACCGCTTGATCCGTAGCTTTCTGATCCATGCATCCCCACACATTGCAGTATGTGTTTGCCCAACAGAAATGCAAAAGGATTTTGCTTAATTCTTCAGCAATATTCCTGTCCTACTTGGTATGCTATCAGCACATTTATTGCCTTGCATTTTCATTTTGCTTAAATTCATTTACAGTCCTGCAGAGTGTTCTGACTTCTTGACTCCGGTTCCTCTGTGAGCTCTTGTAGGTCGGATACGTCTCCTGCTGCTCCAGGCAGGCCGCAGCACCGGCGTGTATCCGCTATAGCAACTCACTCACTCACCAATTAGTTTTGCATTTGTATTTTTTCTGGAACATGCTCTGCTCTAGGCCCAAGGAGAGCCATGATTTACAATAAAATGAATGTTGTGTTTGCTCCCAGCTGTAGAAAGCAACCAGTGGAACTACGAATGGGATATCTCAGAGAAAAAGTCCTGTTTGGTGTCAATAAAGGATCATAGAAGCAGCTCTTCCAGTTTATTATGATCTTAAAAACTTGATACAAGAAGGCAAGAATGTTTTCAAATAGGGGCTGGTGCTCCATATCAGAAATGGTGTGGCCAGCGGGAGTAGGGAGGTGATCATGCCCGGTGAGGGCACTCGGCGCTGGTGAGGCCGCACCTCGAATGCTGTGTTCAGTTTTGGGCCCCTCGCTCCAAAAAGGACATTGAGGTGCTGGAGCGTGTCCAGAGAAGGGCAACGGAGCTGGTGAGGGGTCTGGAGCACAAGTCTGATGAGGAGCGGCTGAGGGAGCTGGGGGTGTTCAGTCTGGAGAAGAGGAGGCTGAGGGGAGACCTCATCGCTCTCTACAACTGCCTGAAAGGGGGTTGTGGGGAGGTGGGTGTTGGTCTCTTCTCCCAAGTGACAAGTGATAGGACAAGAGGAATGGCCTCAATTTGCGCCAGGGGAGGTTTAGGCTGGATATTAGGAAAAATTTCTTTGCTGAGAGAGTGATGAAGCATTGGGACAGGCTGCCCAGGGAGGTGGTGGAGTCACCATCCCTGGAGGTGTTCAAGGAACGTGTGGATGTGGCACTGTGGGACATGGTTTACTGGGCATGGTGGTGTTGGGTTGGTGGTTGGACTTGATGATCTTACAGGTCTTTTCCAACCATAGTGATTCTGTGATTCTGTGATCTCTTCTGATTACAAACAAGATGCCGGTACAGCTGCATTTATGGTAATTTCACATGACAATCTAAGAACCTGCTGTTTGTGGTCAATGGTGAAACGATTGTTTTGAATTAACACAGAAACCAAGTATAGTCAGTATTCAGCTCCATTTTGATTGTAAAATGTTGACTTAGATTCACAGGTTCTAACTAAAAACTTTGAAGATAATAACATTTTAAGACAAAAAGGCTGAACTGATAGCAAAGGCATGCCGTATCTCATTAATAGTGCTTCCCAAACTACGGGCCTGGAAATAACATATCTATTTTAAAAAGGCTGCCTGAGCTTATTGAAGGGATTGCATAATTCCTTCATTACCATGGGAAGCCAGTTAAAGCCATAATTAAAATTAGAATTTCAAAGTCCTTAAAGTTAATGGACCTGTAGAAAAGCTTCCAGTGAAAAGAAGTCTTATAAAAGCCTTATCAATTTATCACAATTCCAAAGGAATCACAAACCCAGAAAAGTTGTTGCAGAGAAATAACTTAAGCCTTTAATAGACTGCTTTGCAATGAGTCTTTTAGTCTCTTAAAGACCTATGAATTGAATGTTACCTTCCCTGAGCTGGAATGCATTATTAAGCTTTCCAGTATATTTACAATAGTTAAACAATCAGGTGCAGAATTTGCAGGTGATACACAATTAGTTGAGCTCTGAAGTCCACAGTTCCAGCACAGTAAGGGGGGGAAAGCAAAAGCAAGCTGTATAAAAAATACATATGATGAACCCAAACTTTTCTGCCCAGCTTGAGGCAAAGATCCAAATATCCTTTGTTAATAAAGCAGATATATACTACAAATTATTCTTTGCTAATAAATACATTTTTTGTAAGAAATGGTAGTGTACTTAAAATATATCAACCAAGCATTTCTTTGAACCCTCCTTGTTGTCTTTACAGGTAAACTAAATAAAGCAGGTACACCCATGCACTCTCCTTTAAATGAATACTATTCTAATACAGCTCAATATGAAGATGAAGTGTGACTCAATATCTGCATCATTGATGATACTGACATGGATTAATTCCGTAATATAAATTGTGAACCAAAACCCATGCTGGAATATGTCATTTAGCATTTGCAGGAATAAGACAGACAGACCAAATTAATCTCTTACTTGCATCAAGTGACTGAGCTTGCTCATCCACTAATTGGTCCCCAGGAAAAAAGCTCTCACCTGGTTCAGAAACAGCCCAGGGAAAGGGAGAGCTGTGCCTTCCGCCCGCACACACATCCACCCACAAAAGTCCCCGACTCAAAGGTACACATGGCTTGCTGCTGTTGCTGGCTTGATTTGATTTCCTCAGCTGCCCTAAGAGCCCTTAAAAATCCATCTGGCAGGCAGAAGTGCCAGAAGCATCAGCCATGTGCCTCAGGACCTGATGTTTCTTTAATTCCACGAAGCAAACTAACAGTGACAACCTGAGCATGAATAATTCACCAGGAGGGCTCTGGTGAGCTGCGCTGCTGTGGCTGTCGTGGCACTCGCAGCGGGATGGCTGCACAGCGGAGGGTTTCTCTCCCCAGTTCCCCAAAGCGGTGGCCTGTGAGAAACCATCCGGCTGGCCAGTAACCCCCAGTTAATCCCAGTGTACCATGCAGTATTCGCTGTGTGCAACACATGGCACCTACTGGAGAGCAAGGGAATGGGCAAGAAGCCGCTGCGCGATACTAGTTTTTTGGGGCTGGGAAGAGTCGGGGCTGAAGTAAGAGAAACTTCGGTCAGCGAAGCTGAGAGAGAGAGAAGGTGTAGCAGCTACCTCTGCACCGTGACACCCTGCCAGCCAGGGCCCACGAGGGAGCGGGCTGCGGCTCCTCTCTCCACCAAGCCAGCTTGCCAAGGTTTTGCATGGCACTGGGCTGAAGACAGTCCGAAGTCAACTCACACAAGAGAGCTTGAAGAGCTTCCTTGTGCCTTCTCTTCTCGAGCCTCTGTCCTGGCACGGCGACCAAAGGCTTGGATCACTTTTCACGCAGTGAGTCAAAAGTTATGATTTTGCAGATGCAGAGGAAAAAATGTTCTCTGCTGCTTCTGACATTGCTAATGGAGCAATGAACTACCAGTGCCAGCTGCCCTGTTAAGTCTGCCTACCATCCTGACAAAGTATGTAGACATTACACAAGTCATTACTCACGTTATCGGTCCTATACATACATGGTGAAATTATGACAGCTGAAGTCAGTGAGACTTTACCATCGATCCAGCAGAATGATGGTTTCATGAGCCATTATCTTACTCACATAAAAGAGGATAACACTTTGTTTTTTCCAACGTGACACTTGACCTTCAAATAATCAGACTAAAGATACCGCTGTTACTAAAGTTTAGTTTAATTGACAATAAAGTGAAACGACCCAGTTCTACAGTTCATGAATATATTGCAAACTCTCCAAACAGCTGTGAAGCAAAAAGTAAAGACTGATGGAGGCAAGAGGAAATACCCATGGGCTGTCTGCAGGCGCACTGGCTTCCCGGGGGAAGTTGGTTGTCTGTGAACTGGCTAAGACACAGATAAAGGAGAAACAATCTCTTCCATGTGTCAATACTCCTGTTATTAAAGTCCTGTAAAGTTTGGACACCGCTGATCAAAGGAGGAAGGTGAGACAATAGGAGAAGGGAAGTGCAATGAAAGCATGAAACTGAGATCCCCAAATTTGACAGAGAAAAATGGGAGAGCTACAACCTTCAGTACAAAGGAAATGCATCAGACCTCAAAGGCATTTTCAGGTTAGATTTTCAAGTACTTTTCTCAGTGGTGTAAAGCCTTAAACATCAGTTTCCTATGAAATGAGTGCCTTAGATGTTCTAGTTAGGTCATCAAAATAGCCTCCTATATATAGGGTACATTGGACATCACTTTGAAAATTTCATTTACCCCAAGTAGCTATTTCATAGTCTCAGTGGGACAACACGCAGAGAAAGTTTTTTGCCTTCACGAACACCCCAGCAAAGAAAAATCTTCCATCCACCTGTTGTAGAATTTTTGAAATTGAAATGTCAACCCAAAATATTGACGATTTAATCAGCTTCATGCCTTTGTCCATTGCCATATATATACAAAAAGGTAATGAAAATTACTACACGGAGAGTAAGAAATTAACCTCTTATCTAGAGGAGTTTCATATTGATGCAATATGCCTCCTGTTTGGTACAGTACTAGTACAAATCATACCCATCAAGGGAAACTGGTATGCATGTGGTATGCATACCATTAACTATATGCCATTGTAGAATAATGGCAAGAGATTTGTGTAATCCTTCTAGAACTAGTCATTTGTGGATAAAATTCGTTCTTTGATGAAGATAAGGCCTTTAGGCTCTCTCAAGGATCAGGGCCTTGATGTGTACAAACACCTTGCCTTTGTCCCCATGAGTTTATGGGACAAAGCAAAGACGGGAGAGGTTTGGTGAACCGATGACCCCATGGTCACACACAACCCAGGTCTCTTGGTTACCAGCCCATTGCTCTATCTGCCAGGCCATGCTTCTTCACAGGGTCACTTATGCATTTAATATATATAAAATACAGCAGATGTTCTGCGTTTCTTTGTGCTTCATAATGGAGCAAACGCCAAAGGAGTACTGATCTTCTAAACCCAGACCTAGTACTGTCAGAGTTCACTGGTGATAACTGATATTTATTAGTAGTGCTTATTGCTAATTCATAATGTAGTCTGTCATTGAAATATTACAAACCAAACTTGCAGTCCCTGCCTTTACGAGCTCACAGGCAAAACATTCCTTTCCTCTACAGTGATAAAATATGCACAGCATATTCTTTCCTCCTGATTTGTATAAAATGAAGCTATTTGATGGTTCCATCATGCTCTCTTAGGTATGCATGATAAATAAATCCAGAAGCATTCAGTAAATAACCTCAGCTGCAGGGATTACTAACAGGGGAATCAATTATGTAAATTACTTGGGCCTTTAGAGGTAGACATACATACTGAGAGTCAAATCAGTCATCAAGAGAAAACTTCAGCTTTCTCCTGAAATCTAGAAGGCTGTTTCGCTTGATTGTAGATTTAAGCCCTTTTTAGCTACTACATTTTTCCTGTAAACACTGGGAGTTTAGCCTTACTGATAACAATGTTTTCTTGACCCAAGAAACTTGTACAACACGAAATAGCTTGATAGGAAAAGGCAAAGCAATCAGTAAACTGTGAAGCATAGGACTAGGAATGCTTCATTCATTTAAGCCAACAAGTACTGAAGTACATGCCAAACTTGCTGCTTTAATTTGACTTTCCCGCACCATTGAACAGTAGTAGCACCCTACCAAACTCTGGGGGACAGAGGGTTAGGAGGAGGGAGGGGAGATTTCAGGTCTTGGAAGAAGGAGCTCAGACATCACACAGAAGAGACTGTGGGTCTCCTCTAGACAGTCCTGCAGCTATCTACTCCTGTATGCTTTTCCGCTCCCTGGTAAAGAGATTCCGCAAGAGCCGGTCCATAGTCCTGCCCTTCAAGGTATGTCCACCATTACCCTTTGTTCACTGCTTCCTCTACATCAGCTCCATGTTGGCCCCCTCATAACAGGTCCTCTGCAGTGTCTATCCCATGCCACACCCAAATATGACCTTTCATATTCCATCACTGCTTCACCGAGACAACTCCTTCTGCCTCCCATTAGTTCACATTTATCTATCACTTCGGCAGAATCTTCCTTTCCTGTCATCCCCAATCCTTTCTCTCCAGATGCAAATTTCCTCCCTCCCTGTCCACCTGGGCTTGACACTGATGCCAGACCCCCTGTCACACCAGGGAATTACTCATGAGCAGAGCTTTTGAATCCAGGAGGCACCACAGCTCACTAAAGGGACAACAGCACACTGCTTCAGGAAACCATCCTGATAAACCTGTAGCCTTGTGTGTTGCAAGGCAAGACGAATGACCAAATTACCCAGTGCCTGTGCTGCTGGGCTTTGAATGGTTCATGCAGCTGGGGGCCTTGCTGGCTGAATGTGAGCCGGCAGTGTGCCCAGGTGGCCAAGAAGGCCAACGGCATCCTGGCCTGTGTCAGAAATGGTGTGGGCAGCGGGAGTAGGGAGGGGATCGTGCCCCTGTACTCGGCACTGGTGAGGCCGCACCTCGAATACTGTGTTCAGTTTTGGGCCCCTCACTACCAGAAGGACACTGAGGTGCTGGAGCGTGTCCAGAGAAGGGCGACGGAGCTGGTGAGGGGTCTGGAGCACAAGTCTGATGAGGAGCGGCTGAGGGAGCTGGGGGTGTTCAGTCTGGAGAAGAGGAGGCTGAGGGGAGACCTCATCGCTCTCTGCAACTGCCTGAAAGGGGGTTGTGGGGAGGTGGGTGTTGGTCTCTTCTCCCAAGTGACAAGTGATAGGACAAGAGGAAATGGCCTCAAGTTGCGCCAGGGGAGGTTCAGGCTGGATATTAGGAAAAATTTCTTTCCTGAGAGAGTGATGAAGCATTGGGACAGGCTGCCCAGGGAGGTGGTGGAGTCACCATCACTGGAGGTGTTCAAGGAACGTGTGGACATGGCACTGTGGGACATGGTTTAGTGGGCATGGTGGGGTTGGGTTGATGGTTGGACTTGATGATCTTACAGGTCTTTTCCAACCGTAGTGATTCTGTGATTTTGTGATTGATTTGAGCCAAGGAGGAGGCTGAGCATGGAAGGAGGAGTCAGGTATCACCCTGACACCCAGTGTGCATGCGATTCCCCTCTGCCACTGCCACGGAGTACCTGCCTCCCATATGTCACCAGGTTATCCCTTCCTTTTTCCCTGTCCTTCCTAGTCTCCCAGCAAGTCCCACCACATCTTTAGAAACTTCCTAGTTTTTCTTCTCAGTGCCTCCCAACTCACACGGCATCTTCCTGGGGGCCTGCGGTTGTCTTTGCTTGATGACCTTTAAGCTGGCATCGTGCTAGGTGCTGCAACATGGACACCCTGCTCAGGCCATCGATGCTAGGACACCTTTCTCAGCCAGGGCTGTTGCTTCCTACCCAACAGGGAAACTTGCTGAGGTTCTGGTGCCACGCAGCAGCAGCAAGATCTGCATCTTCTCTCTCATCTCCTTAGCCTACCTCTCCTAAGAGGGTAAAGACCCCTCTTATTTAGAGAAGGGGTCACCTTTAGGCTTTTCTCATGCGGCTTTGAATCACTGCCTCAGGAAAAGACCAGACACCAAAGTCCTGCTCCTCACCCACACAACATGAGGACATGTACCCGTGTTCTGGAGACTGGGAACTGACAGAGCTCATGGACAGACCCGGGCTCTGCAGCCTGAGCCGCTCCTCCTCTGCCCAGTGCGTGCGTGGAGGACATGTGTATCCAGCTAAAGTGTCCTGGAGAGTCCCAGCTGTCTTTGATGACGGTCGTCTGACTTACAAAGTGAACCCCCTTTGCTATTAGCCCTTTCAAGCCTGGTTTACGAAAACAAAAGTGGAAGAGAAGGGGCCTTCCTTCAACGTGCGCAGCTCTGACACTGTGCAGGGTGACAGCTCTGCTACTGAGCGGATGAGCCCGAGTGTCTGCAATGAATAGCTGCTGTAAATCGAGCATGCAGGGCTCTGGCAAGGGCTGCGAGCCCAGAGGAAAAATCTGCCTGAGCATCTAGCTCTTGCACACGTGCAGAGGCACTTACTAAGCCACAACAGCTCTGCTGCAGGGTATCTTTTGCCTTCTTATTGTGCAGGGATTAAGGCTTGGCTGCCTTGGTGAGAAAGCTGTCCCAATTGATCGCAAACTCTCAACATTCCCAGTGAAAACTCTTTTAAAGAGACAGGAAAGGCGATCAGAAAACAGTTCCCACTCGGTCCTTTAAAACAAACTTAATTTTAACACCTAATTATGTGCAATACAGACTCATTCCTATTTCCTTTGCCAAGCTGCTTCTTGGTTTTGATCTCACAGGATGCTCCCCCTGGCAGGGAGGGAGGCTTTGACTGGGAAGGAGCAAAGGCTGTTGAAGGGGAGAAAGTCTGACTGAATAGCGAGACCGGCGGCACGTTGCTGTCTCTGCCACTCACCTGCTCTATGACCTTGGGCATGTTACAGCGGCATTTGGGGCTTTTGTTTCCCTGCTTTTAAAGGAGGAGGGGAGGCAATCATTTTCCTCCTACGCATCGTGCTTGGAGACACAGGACTGCAAAGTGCTAAACTAGAGCAGTAAAACTGTTCCGGCAGTCTAATGACAGCTCCAGAGAAGTAGCAGAATACATCCGTTTTCCCTCATCTTTTTGAGGACAGCTAATGAAGAGAAAAGAAAGCCCGTGCCCTGGCTGAGAGCAAGCAGCAACTGTGAAAGTGATGCACCGAAATGTAGGAAACACACCGGAGTGCAGGAATTTGGTTACATGGCTGTTTGCAAATTAATGGCTAAATCAATTAAATGACAGCATGGGATTTCTCTGGAGGAAAGTCTAGTCACAATCGCAAGGAGAAGGGGAGGGGTTGTGCAGTGGGGATGACATAATCACGTTTGCGAATCACCAGCAGTGTGCATGCTTTAATCCATTAATGGGGTTTTTATCTGTGATCATAAAAAGCAGGTTACATTCAGCCTGGAAGGGAGTGAGGGTTGGAGGAGAGGGGAGGGGAGAGAAAGAGCAGGAGAGAGAGAGAGAGAGACAGAACGCAAGAGAGAAAGAGAGCACAATTCACTCGGTGAACTGCTCGCAAGCTTGGGGCTGATAATTAGGGATCTCAGGAGAGCAGTTTCTCAGAATAACCTGCTCTCCTTCGAATGGACCAAATGGAGACAGTGGTTCAGTCCTGCTGATATTTTTTAAGCCCTCCTCGCAGTTTGATGGGCATTCCCAGTGCTTTTGTGCACATCTCGGAAAGCTTTGACGTGGAAAGGAGCAGCGAGGAGGGGGAGGTTGGAGAAAAAAACTGCAGCTCTTCTAAAAATACGGAGGGCATGCAAAAGTGCGAGCAGGCTGGGGAGGAGGGCGAGGTGAGCGCGCCTCGCACCATGGTCCCCGGGTGCCGGCGCGGCGCAGTTTCGGAGATGTCCCTCCTGTGACTGGACGCACCATGAGCATCTGGGAGGTGATCCTGGCTTTCGTGGTGGTGGTGCTGATGCTCGTGGCCCTGCTGGCCAACGTGCTGGTGCTGATGTGCTTCCTGTACAGCGCCGACATCCGCAAGCAGGTCCCGGGATTGTTCATCCTCAACCTCACCTTCTGCAACCTGTTGATGACTGTTTCGAACATGCCCCTGACCTTGGCTGGGATCATTTACAAGAGTCAACCAGGAGGAGATCAGATCTGCCACATTGTGGGCTTCCTGGAGACTTTTCTCACCACGAACTCCATGTTGAGCATGGCAGCTTTGAGCATTGACAGGTGGATTGCTGTGGTCTTCCCTCTAAGTTATCACTCCAAAATGAGGTACAGAGATGCTGCTCTCATACTGAGCTACACGTGGTTACACTCGGTGTCGTTCCCGATAGTGGCAGCTTCTCTCTCCTGGGTGGGTTTCCATCACCTCTATGCCTCCTGCACCCTGTACAACAAGAGACCAGAGGATAGGACACAGTTTGTGATTTTCACTGGGGTCTTTCACACCCTCAGCTTCCTCCTCTCCCTTATAGTCCTGTGTTTCACATATCTCAAAGTGCTGAAGGTGGCACGATTTCACTGTAAGCGGATTGACGTGATCACTATGCAGACCCTGGTGCTGCTTGTGGACATCCATCCCAGGTAAGGTGCCTGTGTGTTCAGTAAGTGAGACTATTCACTGCAGAGGAAGGGAGGACGGGCTCAGTGTTATGTTAAATATAGTCTGTTTTGTATCACAGCAGGGGATGGGGAGGGGAAGAAAACAAGCATCCTTCTTGCCAGCTTCTATTCTGCATGTTTCTTTCTGCTTGTGTTTACTTTTCGGGTTGTAGAAGCAACTCTTCTTTGTTATGCTTAAGGGCTTCTTTTGGGAGGGAGAGCAACGAAACAGGCAGTTTTGGCTGAGCATGCACTTCCCTTCGAGACAGTGATCAGATCACTGCCCTTTGTCTCCCAAGGTAGATTTAGTGGTCGATAGTTTTGCATTTTTTGGCACCGTCAGCCCAAAAGGTTGCTGGATCCCTGAGAGGGGGCAGGCTGAGGCTGCACATGTCCCTTCAGTCGGAGTTCAGAAGGGAAGCCGGGCGCTGCGTGCCGCTCCTTCTCCCGGCGGTTTCCCTATTGCTCTGCTCTCTGTAACTTTATCTTTCCTGAAGGCAGAATTGTACGGGAATGACATCTGCAAAATGCATATGCTTGAACGCCTATACTTAAATCCAAGCGAGGGAGACTTCAGTAGCAATGTTAATATGACAAGCAAGGGATGTATAAAGTTCATTTCAAATGAGAGTCTTTAAGCACAGGAGGAGAAAAGTCTCCGGGGTCTGGGAGGATAAGGGGCTTGCAGGCAAGCACCAAACGGGTATGAACGTGTGCTGGGATGCTGTGCAGAAGAGTCATGTCAGGGATTATGCACAAACCGTAAATCTTGCCTGAATAGGCTATGTCTGGATCTGGAAGGGGTGCAGATTTGGCTGGAGGAGGGAGGGTGGGAGAGAGAGTTTTCCCTGGGTCAGTAAGGGGAGCATAGCAGTAAAGCTGAAGGTGAAGAAAGCCTTGCTGGGTGGAAGCCCAAGGGCAGTGCTGGACAGGCGGCGATCCTGGCGAGGAGCTGGGGAAGGTGCCCGGTGCATGGGGGAGGAGGAAGTCAGTGTGTGCTGTGAGTATGGGATGGCTCTGCCCACGAGAAGCGGAGAGGAAGAAACGGAGAGGACCAAAACAGGCACAGCTGGAAGGATGTGGGACTGGGCTGGTGAGAAGGGAGCAGCAGGACAAGCCAGAGTGATCTGTCTGGGAAAAGGGGATTTGAGAAATGAACCTGCTCAGCTGAGGCAGGACGGAGCGGGACTGGGCGGCTGATGAATCAGCATGTCCTGGCTGAGGGCTGAGAGGCTCCGATGGGCTGGGGAGGATGGGGCTAAGACCCAGCTACGTCCGGGATGGGGTGGCAGAGCCAACGAGTGAGCTCTCGAAAGGGGAAAACAGAGGCACCGGTCACAGTGTGGAAAGAAATCAGCCCAGTTTGCTCAGAGGAACTAGTTTGGCTTAGTGGGGCTGGAGCAGGTGATTGGAAAAGGAAGAATCTGATGTATTTGCCTGGAAAAAAAGGAGAAAATGGTTTGGCTAGGTAGGGTGACAGAGCAGCTGTGAGGGATGTGTGTGCTGCTTGGGAGACAGTCAGAGACTGGATCTTATGGTTCAGACAGTCTCTGTCAGAGACTGAAGGGAAGGGAAATGTCTCTCAGAAAAATGCTGGCAGCCGGCAGTGCAGGGAGGTGTCTGATACGGGGGAAGAGGTCTGCCTGGAAGAGAGGAAAGCCAAGAGCAGTTGAAGAGGGCAGTCCCGTGCCAGACATCCCACCTGACCCCCCTTGCTGTCCTTTGCTCTGCGAGCTGGAGGCAAACACCAGCTCTCTCCATGTGCAGCCAGCCAGGAGCAGAGCTGCAGGACTGAAAGCACATGTGGCTGTCCTCAAAAAAAGGTCATATTTGGGGGATTCCTAAGCCTAAGGCAAATAAGTCTGAAAGGATCAGGGCAGGACAGCACACTGTTAGAGGAACTGAAACATTTGCTCAAAACTCTCCAGTTAAGCTGTTTGATCTGTCTCTTGACCAAGAATGCAGAGCAGAACTTCGGGCAAGTCCCATTACTGTTCTTGAGAAACACATGTATAAATCTTCCCTTATCCACCAAATCACACAGAGGAAAAAAACACCCTTCTGCCCTACGTGCTGTCTGGTTGCTAAACTGTGCCTCGACTGGTCTTAGCTCCTGCACGCAACACGAGACGCGGTGATTACTCCCAGGGCAGTGCCACAGACTCACTGGGGCTATTTGAAATAGCAAGCGTTATGCCTAATGCTTAAAGTATGCCTGGACTGCACAGCGAAGCTTAGAAAATGGGCAAAAATCTCAGCGGTATTTCTCCTCCTCTGCATTTTTTCTGGTCTAGGTTAATTTGAGGGTGTTCCTGCATTTTGTAATCATCTCACTGAGGGGTGGATTCAATGGGGCTGTGGGAATGATACCTCCTTTCTTCAGAGGAGACAGAGGTGTAGAGGCGCTTTGCTGCGCGTAACCTGTATTACTAACCAATATTTATCTCTTGTATCAGGTTATTCTAATGCTTCTCTCAAAGAAAGGAGAGTTTTAGCTTCTTTTCTAGACTACAGAAATGGTGGCTGATTTGGCCTATGGTGATGCTGCCTTAACTGGTGACAGCTACCGAAGGGGTCAGACCTCGGATTGCCTTCCCTACCGTGAGAGCTACACAAAGGCGGCAGGTCTCAGTGACATCCCTAAAGCTCTGACATAACAAAGGCATCATTTGAATTACATAAGTGGTATATATACAGGTACATATACAGGCAATTTCAGTGCTTGCTATAGCACCTAACAGCATAGGGATGGATGCTGGGAGAAGGTGCACGAGAGAACAAAGTTTTAATCCCACCTTAGACTACCCTGACTTTTCTGGCTTTTTGCACGGTCTAGTTTGAATGCTGAGAAATGCGTACGGACAATTTTCTGCTTCCTATGACTCAGAATCCACCCGCAAGGGGGTCTAGCGACAGGCGCTATGACAGATGGCTTTATTACCTGTGACTTAGAAAGACAGGAATGATCTTCTGAAGATCACTCAAGACGAGTACAAAGGAAACCTCTAAATACCACACAAAATCGTGTGAATGTTTAGGGCATATGTCCTTTCAAGTTAGCTTAGGCATTTTTACTGGATACAGCTTTTTCTTGACTTTGTTCTTAAGACCAAGGTATCTTAGGTATTGTGAGAGGCTTGGGCAAGACTCCACTTAAGTGCTTAACCCATATGTTTCTTCACCCAAATTATCTATACTATCTTTCTGTTGTATCCAGCTTTACAGATCTTAAGGTCCAGTATCTCATAAATATCTTTGTTTAAAATACCAAACCTTCAAAGGGATATATCTCAGATTTTCCAGGATATTAAAATCTTTAAATGAAAGCTTAGTCAATAATCCAGTTCTATTACTAGTGTCACTACTGGAACTTGCATATATGTTCTTATCTTAGTGCATAAAAGTGTGTACAAAAGCAAAATACCCATCTGTGTACATTGTCTATATGAAGGAATGAGATAAAATACCGTCCTCTGTGTTATGGTATTTATTAACTACAGCTGGAAAGGATGAAAAAAAGAAATTTGTTGAATTCTATCAGGACTTCCCCAGTCATGTGTGAGCTCCAGGAGTCAGACAGCTTTGTATGTGCCAGTAGGGAAAAGATATAACTGGGGAAACTGTTGCAGACAAAAAATACACCACCCTCTACACCCTAACAACACACTAATTGAACCTACTTTGGAGATTTCTTTTCCTATATCGCTGTGTGCCTGGGGTACTATGAATTTAATAACACAGATCTTAAGTGAAGCTGTCGAACTTCTAAGATCATCTCTCTGCACCTAAAAATACTCCAAGTTCCCCAGCTCTTGCAGAACTGAAAGCACATAGGTTCCCTTGAAAAGGTGGATTTTTCTTCCTTCTCAGCCGTCATTTCTTGCTGCAAATAACTCAGACATAGAACACGTAACACTTTTAGATGTGTTTTCATTCTACTTAGGCATATTCTTCAAGAGTGAGATGATTTGTTATTTCAAGCAAAAAAACCTTTTCCTCCAGTATTTTGTTCATTTTGCCATCATGGTAGCTGCTCTGGGGACTGGCAGCGTAAGACCATATATAAAACGGATGAAAGGAAACATGTTTTCTTTAACACAACCAAAAGGTAACGTAAGAATTCACTGCCACAGGGATCATTGAAGCACACTGAGATCATCAGGACATAACATGTGTTTAGATGATGATCAAACATTTGCAGGTCCAGCAAACAACGTAAGGGTATGGCCACAAACCTCGCAGGTATTAACATATGTGAGTGTGGAACCTGACAGTGAGTCATCGATTACAAATATATAACAAAACCAGAGAGACCGATGCCGAGCAGTTACAAAATGCAGCACATGGGCCAGACCGTTCCGTTTACCCGAGACATGCGATTGCTTTACCACGAGACTGTGCAATAAGTCAACACGTAGCAGTGCTGCTATGTGCGTAGAGAGGGATGTCAGGAGCGCAGTCTGGCTTCGGTTTTGCTCTTTCCCAAAGGGATTAGCTCAGGTACAGATGGCCCTGAGGCCCTGGGAGATACAACCAGTGCTGCCCATCCAACCTACCTGCCTGGAGAAGATGGTAACTCATCCACTTCCCTCAAAATGCACAGCCAGCACAGGACTTACACAAAGGGGTAGAGAAGGAGAATGGGTTTTCACGTTATCACTCTTTTGGCAAGTAAACGTGTTGATTTCAAAGGGGATCTCCCGCAGTGGAAGCGTGGTCTCAGCCCCGTGCTCCCATCACCGTGCTGGCACGCCGAGGGTCTCAGCAGCTCTCTGGTGGCCTGGCGAGACCACCCCCGGGAAACCCAAAGGAGAAGCTCTTGTCCTAAAATGCCACAGGGAGGAAAAAACCCAGGGTGTGACTAATTTGTATCTGTTCAGTCGGGAGCAAGGTTGGTTTAAGGCAAGCAGTCACAACATCACAGCGCTGTGGATTTGTTACACGATTCCCAGCTTTGCAAAGCGTTCAGCACAGCGGCCGTGCAGAGCTGCACAGGCTGCCGTAAGATTTATGGCCACACGGCTCACCGCTATGGGATATAGTGATTGCTCCAGCATTGGGCTGAATGTTCAGAGCATTTTTTTTTTTTTCCCCATTATGATTTTATTGTGTTTTATTGCTTATCTTGCTGGGAAGTTTCTCCTGTCTAAGGTAGTGGTGTTGGAATTGCTGTTTCCAGGGAAGTAGCGTGCTGCCTACCCCACTCTGGATATTTTCCACATCTCTGAATATCATGAGGCAAACTCTGGCCTGCAAATACAGCTTACAGTAACTGAAAAAGGAGCTGCAACTCAATTCAAGGCTGAATTCCACCAAATTGACTATATATAAATCAATATAATGGGGGTGTGTGCATATAAATATATAATCATGTATTTCTCAGTAATTGTTTTTGGAGGCTAAGATGATCATACAATGCATTAATACTCTGTATTGTCCCATATAAAAGCAGTGCACCTGGTATTAGCTTATGTGAATACAGCACTTACTGGAACGATTGATTTCCATCATTCCATAAGCAAAACCATTAAAATCTGCTACCTGATATTATGATTCATGTTCTTGTTTGTGTTGAATGTCACACAGCGTGAGAGAGCGTTGTCTAGAAGAACAAAAGCGACGGAGGCAGCGAGCAACAAAGAAAATAAGTACCTTTATCGGTACTTTTATACTTTGTTTTGCACCTTATGTAATTACGAGGTAAGTGTGAACCTACATACTGGAAAAGACTACTGAGATGTGCTCTTAACTCAGAGAAGTAGGGCACGCTGAACGAGAAAATGATTCAAGTTTCTTGCGAAAATTTTGTGCACCATTTCCACTTCTATGACAGAGATACAGAGATTGCATTTACTGAGCTAACACAACTGTATAAAATGTCATAGCACTTATTTGATATAATTCTGATGCAGTCTGCGGGCCAAACTCTGTTCACTCAGCCCAGTCGATATGTTGGTCACGTGGGAGTGATTTAGGAAGTCAGTCCACAGGATTTTGCAGGCTTTTTTGGGGTCAGGTAGTCACCTACTCCTCAGATTGCCTCCCTGGTTCAGGGGCTGAGCTGCAGGGGAAGACACTAGTCTGAATAGGTCAGACTGTAAAAATCTGGTCAAACAAGAGAACATGGTCCACAAACTTAAACGATAATTTTGTCTGACTGAATAGAGTTTATTAGTCATAAACATCAAATATCAAAGCTGTCCTGGCTCATAGCTAAAAAAAACTCTTGTGATTTACAGTCAGATGTCCTTATCTATCTACTAGCTTATCTTTGGAAATAGCTCCTGTGGGAAACACAAAATTACTCCTGTGAAACATAAAGTATTAGAAAGTGAGTATACCCAGAAAAGTGTTATCTAGCTGTTGAAGGAAATTTACAACTTGCATTCCTTATTAAAAGACTCTGGAAAAGCTGCTATGCAGAACAGAGAAAGAAAAAAATATTTTTAAAGTCTCACCTACTCCAATATTGTCACATAGAAATTATTGGGGCTGACTTCAGTCAAACTCAGATCCATCATAAAAAAATAATTGAAAAAGCTAAATTAAGACTCAGTATAAGTGGGCATGTAGCCAACCCCAAGGTTTTCCTATTCATTATAACACCCTGAATTTCTATTATTTCTAACAAAACAATTCACAAGAAGGTCGTGTAGTCTCTTGGTAAAAATGGAAACCTGCATGTCACATTGATTTTATAATAATAATAATAGCTAATTGATTCACGCTATTTATTTGTAACAATGTTGCAAATACATTTGTAACAGTGTTATTAGATTTACCTTTACTTTCACTTAGCAGTCACAAGAAGACACTCTATGCCACACACTCTAAAAGGGTATGAAAGGATTTATAATTATAGGCATTCAGCCTTAGTTCTCAGGCTATAAAATATTAGAGTATTTGTCTCATTACAAATGGTTAAGTTTCATTTTAAGTTGGGTCTCTGAACGTCATGAAAATTGTCGCAGTCACAGAATAGCTTGCGGCTCCATCCTGAGTGACGCTGAGTGCTCTAACCAGGACTGTCAGAAGTATTTTTGTGCTTCTCCCCAGACTTCTCAGCCCAGCAGTCAGACACCACCTCCCCACCTCCTTTTAACTCTGTGGCATCCTAATTTGTGTCCCACTAGCCCTAAGATACAGAAAAGGGGTTAGAAAAATCCTAACCCTCCTCCTTTAGTTTGTACAAGGATCACTTAAATGGTCCCCTGAGTCTTCAGTCCATTGAGGACTAATAGCTTTGCCACAGAAGGTGACTATGAGAAGAGTCAAGGCATGAAGTCTCAAATGCATGAAGAATGCTTGAGGGGTTGGTGCTTCCCCATGCCTCACACATACAGCTGAGGGTGTTGAAGTCAAGGGGCTTAGGAGACTTTTGAGTTTAATTATGTAAGCAAGTATTATTTTCTGGACTATGTCCAGTGCTTTGCCTTCGCAAGATAGAGGCAATCAATCACAGTTCAAGGCAGTGAACAGAAGACAGCTGATGAAGCGTGTTGCTCAGCTTCTCATTTGGACAGCCAGCTCTTATCAGCAATATGCTTAAATTAAACATGCTGTTAAGTAAGTACTTCATGAATTGGGGCCTGAAAGCAGCAAATCATAAGGTTTTACTATAACAACATCTTTCTGCTTCTACTCTAAAACCAAATAGTTGTCTCTAGCAATTCCATGAACAAGCGAAGGAGCTGTGCTTACAACCCCAGCCAGATAAATTCTTCCCTGGGTAAACCAGAGTTTTTCATATTACATTAAGGTAAAAATCAGATTAGGCACCTCTTTTATCAAGAAAACACCCTTCTAATTAGTTCAGTGGCTGACCTTAAGTAGCATATCAGTAGAATCTGATTCTTCTTGATTCGTTTCCACTGTACCAGTATGACAGATGTATTACCCCATATTATTTACTTGTAGACATAGCTTGTTTCTTGGTTTGTAAAAATTCTTTTAGTACACATCTCTTCTTTTGCTATATTTATCATTATGCAATTAAATAACATTGTTCAAAACCTATTTTCTCTGAGGACCTTTTTCATAAGAAAAATTAAAATAAGTCATGCCAATTTCTAATATTAATTTCCAACTCCAGGCATTTCATACTGAAACACAGAACTTTGCTCATGGAAATTAATAAGTCCTGTCAATGTGTGAGGAAATTGGCCTTACATTAAAAATCCTGAAGTAATATCAGAAAGAAGTTCATAGCCCCAAGCCCTCAGGTTACAGAGGAGGATGGTGGAACAGCCAGAAAATTAAAATTCTCTTGTATCATCTCTGGGGGACGAGGGGTGAGGACACGGTGTTTTTAAACTGGTTGCCTCCCCTCTGCATGCAGATCCTGCTTGGGTAGACCAGCAAGTTCAGAATTCCTCTGCAAGTTATGTTCCTGCCTCTCTGTGCATACAAATGAATGATTTTCCTATGCAATCTTAGGTTGACATATTTGAAGAAGGCAGCCTTCTAATCTTCGTCAAAAGCTTCAGCTGATGTGAGGTAGAGATAGCTTCCTCCTGGGTGGAAAAACCTTTTGGTACGAGCTGGCCAGTCCTTCTTGCTATCCTCCTATCTCTGTGCTGACAGATGGGTCCTGCAACTCTGGGGAACAGCAACGACTAAAAGCAATGGTTTTCAAGATGTGCAGGTCTAACTACAAGAGTCCAAAAGTCATAGAAGCCATCTGGTTGTAATATCTGCACCACTTAAGAGGCAAAACTGGCTAAGGGTAAATCTGCTAATGATCACTGCCATGCCATTTTTGTCTTGAGAAAAAATTATTTAAATAGGGCTTTTTCACTAGCAAGACGGCATACAAAAGATTCAGTCTACCAAGCAACAAAGTGAAATTAAAGTAAAATCAGCATCAAGATAAAACTCATGGTCAGCTTATTCATATCATTAACACAAAAGAAACAACTAAGGTATAATTCTGATACTATGGGACCTGTGAGGGGGAAAAAAATATCAGAATTAACCGCAAACAGAAATGTTAGGAATGCAAGCTTAAAAAGCTGATCCAAATTCTTGGGGAAAGGAGTGAATTTCTTCTTGTGAGAACTTCATCATCTACCAGCTCCAAAATGCAGTGCCAGCTTTGTTTCACTCCTGAACAAAAAGATGTTTTTGCTTGTTTGAGACTCTGGTCTACTCAGAGTTTTCGCCATAACTCAGTTAAGTTCTCAGGTTTAAGAAATGCACAACAGATATGTTGCCGTCGTAGTAGCCTCGAGCTGGACACACACATGTTCAGTAAAATATTTTACTGTAGTGATTTACTACACACTTGAAAAACTTTTATATACATGTGCATTATCTGCATGAAAGATCAAGATCTTAATCTTCAACATAGCATTCTCATTTGTTTACCGGAAGTCAAATAAAATAATTGGATAGCCACATGACATGACACTTTACAGAATTATAAGTTTCTAAAATGTTAACAAAGTATCACAGCAAAATGGCTTATAGCTTTGAAATAAAAACATATTGAAGACTAGACAGTAGAAAAGTGGCTTATGAAAGCAAGATAGGGAATTATGTAGCTGATACTGTAGAATTTAATTTACACGTAGCACTGAAATATTAATGCTCCTTCACTGAAAATGTCTTCTTTTTGGCTGAAGCATTTCGTGAAAATTGAAACTATGCATATAATTTCCCTCATAAATGAGAAACAAAACCCTCTTTCAAAGGCAATAAAATATGTGATATGCCTTGAAAAACTGACATTTAATTGTTTGTACACGAAATGGAATTGCATATCTTGGAGTTTGTCTGCGTTTCTGTGTTTGCTGCTTGATATCTTCAAATGTAATTTACTGTAAAAAATAGTACACAAGAATTGCAAAGTGTGTAAATATCAAAGACACTTAAGGACCATAATCAAATAAAATATTTAAAATTCTGTTGATAAAAGGGTAGGTTTTTAGCTGATTGATCAATGAAGGTAAAATTAGCAAGTCTAGGCTTGCAACCCTGAAGTGTCTATTTGATATGTTTTAAATAGAGATTGTTAACATCTTGTAGAACTGATTGACAGAGACTCAGACACAAATTTGTCATATTTTGGTCATTCAAGGCATCCACTGAATTTAATTACACATAATCAAATTCACATCTGTAAAGCATTCAGTAAAAGTAAATCAACCAAATTAAATTCAAAATGCAAAGAAGGCATCAAATACATGAAGGGGAGAATAACAAGAAGGATGGCTCATGGTAGATTACAAAGTAAATATGACTCAGTAGATGATTAATTTTCAAATACTCAATTCTCATTTTAGAGCATATTAACGTGGGCGTCATAAGCTACATTTTAGTAAGCAAGAGAGAATACACCAGATAAGACCTCCCGGCAGCTTGAGTAGATGATAATTATGTCTGAGTTTGGATCCTACTTTGTAAGAAAGATATCAACCACGAGTTACAAAGAGAGGTTGAAAGAACAACATTTGTTTAGTTGAGATGAAAGGAGAGAGAAATGGGACAGATGGCAGTTCTTTGGTATCTCAAAGTCACTTGGAGTGATCAGCTGAACCAAGTGGCACCAGTGGAGGGGCAAGAGCAATTCCCAAGTATTTTCATGTAACATAGCCTGGTCACCTCGAATGTCTCACACATCTGTGAGCACAAAGAATATTTTGGCTAATGTCACCACCCCTAAAAGCATTGTTGTACAGGTGCACCTCACGTCCAATGGAAGTGATACACAAAGTGATCAAATTGCTAGTACAAAGCACGCAAAACTATGCTCAGTATTAGAATTACCAATACCATGAAAGCGGCTAAAGCCCTAGCACCGGCTGCAGACCCACCATGCTAAGCTCAGCACACATATCTAGGAAGAGACAGGGCTTTTGCCATGGAGTTAGCAGTCTAGGCAAACCAGAATGGAGAGAGAAGACAGAAGCTCATAGTCAGTGGTGTAACAAATTAAGGCTCCTTAGTCCCACTTTTGTGCTCAAACGACTGGACCATGCCATCTGCCACTGCTATTTTAAACAGCACGATGTAGTGAAAGTTTATGGAATGAGAATAAAACGACTGAGGGAAAAAGTCCTCATCTTTAAACTGCTTGAAGTACCAACGCTGTTGTCATTGCTGCTGCAGGAACCACACTTCAGAACGATCCTTGGAAATGGTGCTTTGTCTGAAGAAACATCAGCAACTGAAGTATTTGCCGGGCAGGTTTAAGAGCACCTGCTGCTGAAGACAGTTTCAGCAATGCTCGTGTTTGCCATTGCATAGTGGGGCTCTCTAGTAGCACGTGTGGCTGTTCCTCCTCTAGAAAAATCAAGTTTCTCAACAGCTGTAGAGACATATTGAACAGAACTGCCCTTCAGTGTTGCTTGAAGACATGGGGAAAGAAAACTTTATGGAGTTATCAATATTTCACTGTCAAAAATACTCTAAGTCTCAGTACAAGTGAGCTATCTGTGTTAGTGTGGGTATGAGGAGTATATAAAGCTCTTCCCTTTCTCCCTCCCTCCCCTAATGAGTTAAAGGTTTTGCCTTGCTAAATTTGTGGCAAATGGATATGTTTAGCCTTTAAACTGACCAGCTTTTAAATTCAAGATATATTACGCCATATCTCAATGACAAATTTCCCTTCCTTGTGTGTTTCTCCTACGACCCAGACAAACTGTTTAAAAGCATCAAACTCTCTCTTTAGGAGCCGGACTGGCTAATAAAGCTAGATAGCACCGGTGAGGTTTCTCAGATGTTCTAGAGGGGATCTAGAACCACGAGTTCAGACCAGATGCTGGATTTTTAGGTAGCTAATGGTAGGGGAACATGACTCCCATGAGACCAAGCAATGGCCCTTTTTGTCCTGATCTCATACTTTAGTGCTCAGAGTATGGTTTTGCATCAATATATAGAATATTATGTTAGGCTATGCAGAAATAATTTTTTACAATACTTGCGGTTAAATTTGCTGTGCATGATGGACTCAATGGTGACAATAAGTGTGAAAGTCATCAGGAAACATACCTGGGGAGTTTATACTCCTTTCATTCTCTTTAGAGCTATATTAAGTCTGTGATGAACTTCAGCTGCCAAAAACATGATCTTATGACTAGAAAAATGCACAAACCAAAAGCACTAAATGAAGAAAAAAGTGAAGTGTTACTGTCTAACAAGAGATCTTATTAGGACTGAAGCCCCTAGAGTCATCAGAGAAAGTAAAACGCATTGACCGTATGGATAAGTTTTGGCAGAGAGACTAGAAGTGTAATGGTTAAGGATATGTTATATAGGAAATAATTTTATGAGTAGATGCTGCATGATATTTTTCATCAGCAGTAAAATTTCTGTGAAGTGTTGACCTACTTGCCACAGAGTATGATCCCAAACATGGTGTTCACCAGATGGTAAAAACAGGGCTAGGTTACAGTACTCTAGAAAGAGGCGTGCCCCTTCATCAAGTATCTTGATGGCCTGAGTGAGCCAGATGAGTTGAAAACCCAGCTCTACATCAGAGATTTGGACTCAGTTTTTAGTCTCCAAAAGGTGTATTTCAATAACAAATAAATAGTCTCTTTTGAAGACTGCCTTGTATCCTGATGGAGCTATTCTATTTTGCACTGAATTCTTCAACATTTATTGAGGCAAATGATCAAGAGAGCCTTTTAGGAGGCAACACATCCAAGGTTCAATTCCAGCCTCGGTAATTGTACACCTAAATGTACGGGGTCAAATATGCCTTGAAGTTTGGAGATCAAGGCACTCTGATAGGAGCTGTGTAGTCCTGTCCTGAGGGAAAAAGACCTCATGTTTCCATTTGCAGACTTAGAAATGTATAAGGGGAGGACTACGTTCACATTTTCATGAGTATGGCTTGCTTTTCTTTTGTTTTCTTGCAATTGCCCAAGAACAAATTGGGCTTTTTTTTTTTTTTTTTTTTTGGGGGGGGGGGGGGCGGGGGGGCATTGGCTTACAATTGTGCTGTTACTCCATGGCTTTAATATGAATATTCACTCTTTCAACCTTCCTCTTTCCACAGACTTGTTGAATTATCCTCTGTGGTTCACATCAATTCCCACTGGGGAATCATTTCCAAGTGCTTAGCTTACAGCAAAGTTGTTTCAGACCCTTTTGTGTACTCTTTGCTACGGCATCAGTACAAGAAGACATGGAAAGACATCATAAACAAGATCCTCAAAAGAGGCTCCATCAATTCCTCTGCCCTCACGAGCGAATCGCACAATCAGAATATATTGCAGATGAACGAATGAGGAGACTGGTATAGGACCTACAAGACACATAAAATGATGTATGGGAAACAAAAGTAACTGGCCTATCCCTAGTAGCTATCAGGAGGCAGTCACGGACAGGTTGAAGCCCAGCCCGTGTCCTTCCAGTAGCCCATGCAACACCTAAGGGAGGCAGGCTGCCTCCAACTAAAAGAGTGCTATTGATCTGTGGTCCTGCAGGTTTCACCAATACAAATCTCCCATTGATTTCCATCAGCAGTTACACATACACAGAAGGTAAAGAGCTAGTCCTCAGCAGAAAGCCTCAGGAAAGTCATGGGAACAAATTGGTGCCATTGTAAGATTGTTCTAAAAAGATTCACAGGGATATTTGTGCCCTATTTTTCACTGGCTGCAGGTAACGCTCCCTCCGATGGAGCTGCCAACCTGGCCTTACAAAAACCATCCCAACCCAGTTGCCTGAGTAGGTCCCATATAGAAAAACTCTTAATAGGAAAAGCTTAATAGAAAAATGTTTACCTAAATACTCATACAGTGCCCAACATAGCTTTCAACCTCTTCCGATACATATTTTTTGAACAATCCTGTAGAATTGATGGAAGAGAAAAATCACATTTGAAGTACGCTACAGGCTGGATTCAGCCATGTCTTCTCTAAGTTTTTTAAGTAACTTCCACAGAATCCCATTAGTTTTCTCCCCATTAAATTTCAGAAAAATAAAAATGGTAGACAGGATGGAAAGGTCAGGATGCCTCCTGCCTACTTTCCAGTATATCTGAGCTATAAAGAGATGGATTTTGCCCAAAGCTGCAGAATTGGGCCCTGTGCCCAGGGGAAAAAAAAAAATATATATCTCTTTTTCTGAGGTGTTATTAACCATGTTTTTTTCCTACAGATATGTTCCTTAAAGGAAAGATGAGCCTAAAGCTGAGTTTAAAAGCATAATTTCCAAAGGAAGTGGAGCAGAAATAATAGACCCTCTCCCCACCATGAAAGTGTAGCCAATAATCTGAATCCACATCTGAATGTGCAAATCTCAGGAGGTTTCATTATAGATCTTTATAGCTTTAGATTGCAGCTATGCATAGTAATTTTATTAACATTTACCATGCATTCAGTTCAGCCTGCAGCTCACATAGGCCTAAATACCAGTAAAATTTTCAAAACCAAGACAATCCTACATGTCACACTTCCTCAGACACCACCACAGTATCTTAATTTTTGTAAACATTATTTAGTTCATCATAAGGAAACTACAGCTGGTAGATGGCTTCACCACTGTCACGCAGACACGTGATGCTGAAGCAATCCTTGAGTGACTCATGAAGACTTACTTTCCTGGGTAATTTTCAATGACTTCTCTCTCAATTCAGTGAAAACACTATGAAACGAGACAGTTTTTCAAGTATTTTCTTATTAATTAAGCTGGAGGATATCAAGAGCAATAATTAATGACTTGTCATTTCTGTTATGATTTTTAGCAACAATCAATTTCTAAACCAACTTGTATCAACAAAGTGTGTCATCCTCATAACCTTTTAAAATTATTTTTCGGGAAAGAACCATTGGCTTCAAATGCTTCACATTTATTCGTTGATTGGTGCAAAGACTTACTACCAATTCTGACCTTAATTCTGCACGCATTTTTCTCCAGAAAGTGACTTAAAGTCCGTAAGACAACAGCAAGTTAACACCAGAAATGAAATTAACTTTTGCTGGGTAGGTCAAGAAAGCTTCTGTCCAGTGGCCATAAAGTCTACAGTTTCTTTTGTGAGGGTAAATGGCAATAGTTTTGATTAATTAGGCTTCATGCTAATTAGGCTTCATGCATGCAATTGCAGCTTGAATAACAGCTGACAGAGCTGGCTATATTAACACCTATCCTTACTCATGTTCTGACTGCCAATACCATATTGAGAAAATATGGTCAGGACCGTAGTGAGAAAATAAGGCCCTGAGTACTAAAAATGTGGGATTACTTTTTAGTTACCACCTCCTGTGTCCCTCAAGCAAAGGGCACTGTTTGGTGCCTATAGCTCTGCAGAATCCCTGACAGCAAAGGTTAATGAGCTAAATTAGTATATTCCCTATCACTTATGCTGAATGATCGATACCAGTCATTTTGCAAACATTAGCATGCTCCATTTTGCAAGCTCTACCATGAACATAAGTCTTTGACAGAACAGACACTATGGCAACTACAGTTTCCTTCATACCTTGCAAAAAGTATCCACTGCTGATGTTTCTGGCCAGCAATTCAAAGTCCAGACAGGTAACTCAGTGAAGGGCTTCACCCCAAAGTTAGTGAATGTTGGTCTGGAGAGCCTTGCCTTAGCCCTCGCTCTGGTGTGGTACCACAGCTGCAAGGAACCATGTTAATCTATAAACTCACATTGTCACCTGCTTTATAAATGGAAGAATTAATATAATGAAGGTCATCAACTACCATGTAAATAAAAATCTTCAGCTTAACTATTAATTTTAATTATAAAAAAATCTGTAATTACAATAAAATCTACACACGAATATAGGCACAGAATTTACGTAAGTTTTTACAACACCACATTCAAAATTAGCCCTTAGGCAGATTAAATAGTCTACCTCATCTTAATAATTTTACTTCTTAGGCTTAACATAATGTCCTCAGATGCAATAGATAAAAACACCCAGTTCAATACTTGTTTCTTAAGAAAATCAAGTCATTTTGATGACTTGATTGTATCAGAATACAGACTATTAGAAAGCTGATTATTAGTGAGTTTAAAAAGATAAAAAGCTCCATATAAGATTGTTACACGTTTTACTAAGACCACTTTTCCTTAAGTAAATTGCAACAGGATGATTGTTAAAGTCCCCAGCTGCTGTCAACTTGTATGTGGGGCTGCTGCCAAAGTCAATGGGAGGCTTGTATGTTGATAAACCTAGTCCCAGGCAGCTTTCAAATTCTAAATCAATTATTCAAGTAGAGTAAGTTAATCTCCCGGGAAAAAAGATACTGTGCATTTAGGATGGCTAGTAAAAGATGGAGAAGAATACAACATTGAACTTGTCTCATTATGCTTGTGTATCACAGTCAGTCACTGGTTGATTTATGTGTCACCATGAGCAATAAATCTCTCCCCTTGTATGTGTTTAAAAACTTGTCTTTCTTTCATGGTGCCTTTCTTCTAGAATTAATCTTGTACCAGAGAATAAATATAATCTCCCCTTACTTACATCAGCACTCTGACACATTGTCATATTTCTACCATCTGAAGCAAGCGAGAGTTGTAAATGCTGGTGCTTAACAAACTGACTCAGTATACAAAATAAAAGTAATACCCTAACATTTCCTGATGACATTTTATAAGATACTAGAAATATGATACTGTGGCTCGTTACGTGCTAGATATTCAGCTGAATTCTTACAGGCAACTGGCAAAATTTTCTAAAATATATGTCTAAGTGATGAATGTAGATATGAGTAACTATCTGTCTGCTGAGTATTGTATGTACTATAAACCACTTTGACTCGAGTGAGTTAGAATAATTATGGTATATAATGCACGATACTTTGTTATCTCTGATCACGAAGCAGAACTGTTCTCTTATCGAACACAAATGCGTGTGTGTGCGTGGGGGGATTTTCCATTTGTTATTTAAATGTTTTTGAAAAAATCTGTAAAGTATGGCTACAATGTGTGCCCAAAATATGGAACTGTATGTGCAAAAATTGTGCAGCTGCTTTGGCAATATGCAGTTTTCTGTTTGTTGGTATCTGCGATCCATATGCAATATCCAATTCTCACACGCATGTTCAATTAACGTTTTCTTCATATCTTGTAAATTTGGCAGGCAGAACATTGGCAGACGATTAAGAGAATTCAGTCCACTATGTCAATTTTGCAGATTCTGAGCTTTTTCCTCTGTTCATTTTACAGTTATTTATATAATCTCAGAGCCCTGACTGTGAACTAGGATCCTGTTTTATGCTATGTTTTTGAGCCAGTTTGAATGTGAAGATCCGGGTAATTGCATTTGGCAAAAACTATGACAGGCTGATAAATTTTTATTGAATAAATAATAAGTACCAGATCCTCTCCTGACATAAATCAACATAATAGTTTGTTGTTTCACCTGAGGATTGTGTCCCATTAGATAACTATAGCCAGGTTTTATAGGTCTGTCTTTTACACTTGTAGGGCCCTGTTTTCATGCTATTTACAAATGGAAAGATGTAAATAGGATTTCGTGTGTTCCTCATGCGCGTATGTGCCCGCTTGCAACGTCAGGCAACCGCACGACTCTTCTCTAAATAAGTCCTATCCCTGTTTTTACTCTTTGAGTAAAAGACCCCAGTAACCTCTTTCCAGCGGCCCTTAATCAGACTTTTAATAACCTCCCTTATTTCTGAAAAAAAATCAAGTCTAGATATTAAAAATGTTCCGGACAAATCCTTATGAAGCCTGACGACTGCTGTGGCAGTGGCCATGCATACCACAGCATCGCAGAGCAGCTGAGGCTGGAAGGGATCTCTGGAGGTCATCTTGTCCAGCCCCCAAGAGGCACATCCCTGCCTCCTGCTGTAGTTTGCCGTCTCAATTTTGTCAATGCCATCCGTTTGCTCTGCAACAGTGTTAGAAAACTATCTTAGTCTGCTATAAAATCTTCCTGGAAAGAATTTTCTATTAAAAACAATTTTGGGAAGACGTCTCAGACTTAACTTCAAAAGCAGCTGCATCAGAACAACTTTAAACGTTACAAAACTGGGGCAGAAATAGATGTGAATGGGAGGCTGAGGGTCAGGAAGGTTTGGAAGCAGCAGGCTCTTCCTAGTGACCTATTTCCACACTGAGAACTCTCCAGTTCTCTCAGCCATCCACTTACCCCAAAGAGAAAGGTAAAATTTCTTTCAAAGCCCAGTAGCTGCCATAGAGCAGGCTGAGCCTACAAAAGCAGCACAGCCTCTACAGAAAGATCCTTGTTAGGTTGGGAAGACTCTAATGGTTTTCAGATGGGCTGTAAGGAAACTGCTCACATTGTTTGAATGACCAGAAACCACCTACACCTGGATGAGCCTTACCGTAGGAGACAGGCTAATTCTTAAAGACCAGGAGGTTTAGGTAGCTTGCAGAAAGTAATTTTTTTCTGGACCTACATGCCTAAGGTTTCATAGTTCCCTTATTCCTCTTAATTCTAAATGAAGGTGGCTCTGAGGGCTCTGAATATCTTGTCCTATACATTTTTACAAATGCAGTGAATACCTTTGAAACAACCCTTTGGAAATTGCTCGCTTTTCACTACTGTTAGAGCTGTCTTCTCCCCACATTAAGTGTTCTTGTGATTAAACGAAGCCAGAGACTTCACACCTATGTCAGCTCGTTGTTACCTGACCCTAAAAATCACTAAATATTTCAGCCCATCACATTCCGCACAGAAAGCTCAGTTAGAACCTGATCCTATGGTCACTGTGTGTTTGCTTCAGCAGGTAGCCCTGGGTAGTTAGGGCTAAGCATAGGCTTATGTATTTGCAGAATCAGGGATTATATATCTTTGTAACTACCCAAGCCTGAATAAATGAGGACAATAATATTTTAGCCTTAAATCTATTTTTTTTAAAATTTCCTTTTTATGTTTTCAGCGTTCAGCATATCAAAAATCTTCGATGGGTGAAGTTTCTTTATGAAAACCATCCTGCTCAAAAAGGCAGCTGTCCCTGTTGGGGGGTATAAAAGTTTACACGGAGAAAAGAGCTGCTGCAGTCTTTGTAAAATGTCTACTTCTTACCTGTAGTCCTGGTGTGTATCATGTAAATATGTATTTAGGATTGTTGGTTTTTAAGCAAATAATGCTGACCCAATGAAGTAGAGAGGTTGTTATAGTTTATCACATATGTTTATATTTATAAGAAAGATGGTTAGCCCTACAGACTGTAAGTGCACTTCAGAAATGTGTGTGTTGAGCAGCAAATGCATCAGGTGTATGACAGCATGCATGTGCGGTAATCGTGTAGTAAAATATGATTTTTTTGTTGAAGAAATACTATTGCATATGGTTTCAATGTACCCAAAGGCACGAGTCCACATGGTTGACTAATAATCTACGAACATGTATTAGGAAAAGGATCTCCATTTGGAGTTATTACTGAATACGAAGAAACAGTTTTCTAGTCACTGTAGTTACACAGTTAGAGCTTTAAAGCAAAACTTTTTAAAAAATCATGTAAATAACAAAAATTTGAAAGCCTCCATCCTCCTGGGATTTGATCCATCAAGAGTTCCCGAGGAAAAAGAAAACCAGTGCTTTTGAGTGAAATGCTGGTTCATCCTAGTAAGATACTAGTGGGAATGCAACATGGCCCAGGGTGCAAAGCTGTCTATAGCCTTCCTGTTGTTGACCATCACAGGTAGTCCTATTTAGTCATATCGCACTTATGCTAGCTTGAGCTCTTGAATAAAAACAGAAAAAAACCCCCTGTTGCATATCAAAGTGGTTTACATTATCTTCTAACCATGAAATCCTAACGCAAGACAGGTAATTTCTACTCCTCCTGCTTTGCTAATGTGATCAATGAGCTACAGAGATTAAAAAAGAAGAAATCTCATAAATTGAATAACTTTTGTTAGGAAAAAAATGTCAGTAAACTACTCAGTGCCCTTAAGGTCACACAGCAAACATGCGACAAGGCTGAGGGCAAGTTTTCCATGCTCTGCCATCCAGCCCAACCTCATTCAAGCAAAATAAAGCTACCTGCATCAGCCAGAGTACAGAATGGGTCTTTTTGTAACAGAAACCATAGGGTTTCCCAGGTAAGATGTTTGAAAAATCATTATCACAGATTGCCTTGGAAAATAGATATAGATAACTAAAAGGTGCCTTGATTTACCTTTATTTATACACAGGGCATTTTTCTAAACCTTAGATTTTTTCCACAGTGTTTTTATTTTCTGAAGATCATTTTAGGATAAAAAATTGCCTAGATTTGGCAACCACGAATCATTCCCTTCTGAATTCTTGCAGGAATGTAACGTATTAACAGTCTTTTCAGATAGAGTTGGATATAAACTTTTTCCTCTAGATTAGGTTATTAGATGATTATTTGCTTTAAAAAAATGTTAGAAGCTGGTTTTACAGATCCTTGCTGTAAGGACAGTGGGGTTGCTTGGATGAGTAAGGACCATTCATATGAGAGATATAAAAGATCCGACCTGTGTATTTAAACTTTTTTGTTGTTGTTTGGCAAATAATGAAAATCAATGGTTTCCTATTTCTAAAAGCACCTAGCCAGTCTGAAGAAAGATAGTTCTGAAATAACATTAATAGTAGCTGCTGTAGATAGGGCATGTTTTGATTATATTATTATAAATATACCCTTATAATTTATTGCATTTTACTTTTTTGTACAACAATGGGATGTAATTGCAGGGGCTATTTATTTAGGAAAAAATGGCAATATAAATAAAACCTTTCCAAATTGCATGGATTAAGAGATGCACAGACCAATTTGGAATGACAACATGCTCAAGAGTGCCATAGGTTAACATGGACATTATCTCCCAGGTAAACTAAACTTCAACAGTCTCCCTAGAGATATTTCAGAGATACAGATTCATTCATGTAAAGGCAGATACACAAAATTCTGCTATATTAGTACTTACCATTTAAAGGAATAAAATAAAATAAATTTTAATCTTGACTTCAAATTTTTGAATAATGGGGCCTGTGCTGTCTATTCTGTTTACAACGGCTTGTGCTTTGTGAATACATATCAAATGTTGTAATATATTTTTATTACATAGAGTTAATGGTTAATACAAAGTGACATATATAAATAAATACATACTATATATGTATATTGTGATTTTGTTAAATTTACTGTTAATGAAATGTGATTATGATTAAATGACTTCGTGTGAGCTATTTTTTCATATAAAAGTTAACGTTTTAAAAAGTCTGCTTCACTTCATTGTTGCAAAAGTCAAGCCTGTAATGTCATTGCAATGGTGTGACCTGATCGGTTCAGCTCGTTTTTGGAAAATAACCACAGTGTCAACTGCAATAGAATATTACTTCACTGCAGTTACGAGCAACGTAAGTGATATAATTCGAGAACCTTGATACATAATGTATGTGTCGAGTCTTAATGCATATGTCCAGCCTTAATACACACGATCCAACTTAAACTGAGCTCTTCCTTGACATCTTGAGCAGGTTTCACAGCCGGTGTGAAACCAAGGTTGGGGGGACAGCTGGTAGTGCGGGGCTCCCTCTTCCCGCTCCCTGAGCATCCTTTCCCACCTGCAGCTCCCACAGAAAGGTCTCTGGAGGTTTCAGACTCATCCTGAACACCACCCAAGAGGCATACCCTGCAGAGGGACTAGCTGGTAGTCCTCACAGAGCAGAAGTCTTTTATTGTCTATGTAAAGTCCAAACTCTTGGTCCCCAAATGTGTTCTTCTGCTGACTCACAAGGTTTAATCATTAACTGTGCTTTAATAACAACATCATAACGTCAATACAGACGTGGGTAAGCACTCATTGAAATCACCAACAATATCTCCAGTTTTCTCCCTGTGATGTCTAGACAGAGATTTGAGTTGAAGATTAAATTCCACTCCAGTGCACAGATTAGGCCTCTTAAGGGCTCTTTTGCTTCCCTTACAGGTATTAAATCTCCACTGTAGAAAAGCAGAAGAGAACCCAGAAGAGCTCAAAATTCTCAGACATCGAATAATTTCTGATTTAACCTACGTGATTACTTTGTGCTATGTTTTTGGTTCCCATTTCCCCCCTTTATTTTAAACAGCTCAGCAAATAAGTTCCTGTTTTCCATCTTTCCCTGTGCATGCCCTCCCTTCTTGTCACACACACACACACACATGCAGAAATAGATGGTCTCCAGAAATTAACACCATGCTCTCAGAAAGGCTGGCAGGGCTGGACGAGGTAAATAATTTATTCGTGTCCAGCCTATAGCCACTTTCAATTTGTATTGAGGGCAATGCACAAATCAGGCTCCAAATGCAAAGCTTTCAGTGTTGTCTTTGGAAGAAGAAGCTGGAGACATGCTGGCTCTGCAAACCCTCAATGTCACAGTCATGTCCTTTCACAGGGGGAAGACATTTCCCAGCATCACGGATCTGTCCTGGGCTCTAGGCTCAAGCAAACACTCAAAGGAAACCTGCTAACACAATGTGAGAGATTCTGGGAGGCTGTTCCCTCTGAATCTGTGGGAGGTTTTATTTTGCTCTGGTCTCCATTACAACTGCTTCTTTTCATCCCTTAGGGAGGCCCTAAATATTGCCTTTCACATTACAAAGGCTGATGCAAAGGAATATTAATTCCTGGAAAGTTATGCCTGCAGATTTAGCAGAGACAGAATAATTATCCTGGAAAATGCAAGGAAATGTAATTTCGAAGGACTTGACATCAACATGGTTATAAAACTTTTTTCTTTTGCCAGCATCATGCTAGAACCCAGTTAGAAGCCTCATGCCAGCTTCTGCTACCCAGACTTTTGAAGGAAACAAGCTGTAACGCCAGCAACACAGTGGACATGCATCCAGCATGGCGAGACACCTCAAACAATAAAACTGCTTATTTATTCTTTTGCATTTAGCAGCATGTACAATGTAGAAAAGGGGCCTGGCCAAAGCTGTCGGAGTCCCAACACAAACTAAGGAGGTAGATGTTGGCTCCCAGAGGTGTAGTCCATCCCTCGAGTCATTCTGGTCCCTGCACGCTGGAGCAGTACCTGGGAAGGTAAACCTCAGCACATCACCAGGTGGCCAAGAGGCCTCTGAATGGGAAAGGTTGTGAGCTATTGGGTGGTTTATGGTCCATTACATAACAACAAGCTGACCTAAACTGATATTATATCCCTGCATGTGACTGCACGGACTGTTTTGCAATGGGTGTGTGCAGATATGCCATGCAAACAATGCAGAAATACCCATATTGTTGCCATTTCCTCATATTATTTGTGTTAGTGTCCCTCCCAGAATATTCCCAATGTATTTATTGACAGAAAGGCTCTAATGAAAGATAAAATTAAAGAAAGCAAACCAAACACAATTATCTGGCAGTAAATAAGTGGTTATTCATGTTTAGCGTTGTGTCAACAGAAAGAAAAAGGGTTCCAGAGGAAGAGGACATTAAACAACTCCTCTTCAACATAGGAAAAGAACTTTTGGAAGGAGATATAGGTCAGGAGATGCTTTTCCAGTTAAGCAAGAGAGAAGAGCAAGCAGCAGAGCTCACCTTGACACTGAAATAAGGAAGCATATAGGGATTTTTTTTTTTTTAATGAAACTCTACACATTCAGATCATTGCAGCACAGTATTTTCCAGGTAATTACTTTATTAATCTTTAAGACCCAGATTTGAATATGCATATACTGAACCATTATATTTGATAATTAGGATCAATTCATTTTGATGGTAATTTTGAACATGCACAGAGGCTTCAGCTGAAAGAAACACTAAGAGGAAACACTGCATATCACTCTGAGTTTAAGCAGTCTAAATGATTCAGCTTTCCAGTTGCGGTTGGACCTAGCTAATGCTATTTGCCTTTGGGTTTTGGTAAGGAGTTTTATCACTTTAAATTGCAAATATGTCTTTTTAGGTTTCTTTTTCTTTTCAGCACTTCCTGAAAGTGCTTTAGAGAACCTATTTGCAAGATGACAAGTGATGTTCTGACATCTTTCCTAATGGTTCCATCATTACATCTGACTTAATAATTTAAAAAGTAATACCACACCTTAGCTATCCAGGTATCACATTTAATTCCCATTTTACTAACTGCAGCTACATAGCATTTTCCTATATCTGCCTACATGTGACATCACTTTTGCTTTCATTAGTTCTGTAAGCTTCTTAAACTGTAAAATAAATGATTATATACCTTTTCTACACCGCAGTAATTCCTGTTGCTGTGTATTAAGTATCCTAACTTTCATGGCATATGGGAAGGAATAATGTTGGCTTGATTTATTCTGTTCTACCTCTGTTTCTGAAGTTGTGTGCTTGAATCTAATGCTCCCAAAAACTTAAATTTACCATTTGTCCAAATTGACCATCACAAGATTTCCCTAACATCTTGGGATAAACCTCTCATTCTGCTGGTGTTTGAGGAAAAGACCACTGGGGCAGGACCCAGCCAAAAATGTTTGTATTATTATCTTATTGTTCCTACTTCTTTCTAAAAAAACCCCCCTCTACTCCCCACAGGGAAACTGTCAGAGTCAAATTGTTTCATTATAAAGCAGGTTTCTCTGGGATCCATAGAACTTCTTATTGCTCACAAAAATAAATGTGCTATGAGCAGCCAGCCCAACAAAGCGATAGCATGCGAACTCGCTCTAGCCTCGTTAGTGACCACCTTTCAGACAAACCGTACTTAAAGTCTTGCATTTCAGAAAGTGAACTTGCATTTTCTCCCTCAAGGGCTGTCAGTCATCCTCAGTGTTCCCATACTCACCCCAGGACTGCTCACACTTGGTCCCAGGGTCCCTGCAGGGCATGGTGCCTAAGCAAGGACCCAGCATTCGGGCTGCCCGCGCACATCTGGGCTCCAGGTCAGGCTCTCCCTCGGCACCTCTGTTTTGCAGGGAACCTTTCTCCACATTATTGCCTACATCACCAAGTCCTCGACCCACCACTCCGAAGTCGTCATTGTTCAAATGAACATGAGAAAGGCCAAAGTATGTTAAATGCAGTTTCATTTTCTCATTCAGTGTAAGAGTTGTCAATAACCATAAACATTTCAGACACCTTTAGGAAGTCGGGAGCCTTGATAATTTGGGAATTCAATTTTCCTTCTACCTTTAGGAAATCTAAACATTCTCAATAATTTAATGTAATCTGGTCTACTGATCATGCACTTGCATGAGAGCCTTCACTGCTATTTAGGCGTGTCTAAGTTGTAGGCTGGTTTTCAGCAGCGAACTTTGCTTCTCTGGCTTTGCCTCTCTGCCAGGGAGATTTTCATGCCAGCTGATATGATGATCTGTCTTACCTCGTGCCTAGGACTGCTTTTCCAATCAACAGAGACATGTATTTCCAGAGGGTAATTCAGAAACCCCACGTTGGACACAGTAAGATACTGAAGCAAGGCAACATTGCCTGATGTTGAAATATCTAGTCTTTCTTCCAATAAATTTGCTGAAAATTTTTTATCTGAAATTTGTTTATAATCACTAAAATCCTACCTGCATACGAGCCCCGCACACATTTTTTTTTAACTTCTATTATAAATGTTGCTAATACCAAACAGCTAAAATTCTTACAGGTCCGTAAGGAAGTACTTAAAATAAAATGTTACAGCAAATGATAGCAGAAGGTTCTTAAGAGATAGCCTGAAGGGACCTGACTGACAGGATATTGTAGAGACTTTCTACCGAGCCCAGGGGGCCTTGGAGTCAAGTCCCAGATCTGAAAGAGTTTGACTATCAAATTCCCTATTTGCAATCAAGAAAGCATAAACACTAGATTTACAATCACGGCTAATCTTTCGTGTGTACACTAACAGAATCAATTCCAGCTGTGATGCTTTGGACTGGAGCATAAGAAAATAATTGTTAAAGACAATATTAGAGTGGGACTCCCTGCCCTCAGGTAAGCTCGGTTATAACTAATCCAGCTCCAGCATACGATAGCCTCACCTGTTTTTTAAAACTCCTAGTGATGGTTGTTCCACAAATCCTCTATCCTCTCCAGATTATTTCAAAGTTTTACTGTTCCTATAATTAGATTACTCTCTATAATATATAACTTATTGCTGCAAACCTTGATGCAAACTGTGTAAGTTTTAATCTATTTTATTCAGGTGAAGTTACAGGGGAAAACATTTTAATAAGTGAAAATTTGAAGAGTTAAAACTCTATTTACAAGAAACTATAAAGAAAAATTTCAGAAAAAAAACCCCCAAAAAGTTCTTTTCTCCTGCAAAACTCCTTTGAAGTGGATCAACACTTGCACAGTAAGACTCTCCATGCAGATGGATGGGATGCTGGCATAGTTCAGTTGCATTATTTCCAAGCCGCTAATGAGTCACATGATGTATTTGGAAAGACTTCAGGACATTAAGAGATTGAAAAAAACCCCCCAACAACCAAACCCCCACATTTTCAAAATTTTGGTTACCAGAAACTTAGTCAAGATCTTAGCTTTTCCCCACGCAATGCCCTATAGATGAAAGGTTTTGGTGGTATTTTATATATAAAACATACATAACATAGAACATTTATGTTATATGTAAACCTCGATGAGATACAAACAGGGGCAGCACTGGCAGGTTCCTCCTTGCCTCCCCTCCATGCTGGGCTGCCTCCAGCACGTCCCACCATACACAAGTACCCGCTACCAAAATGAGGTAGCCAGGGAACATTGGAGCTAAATATCCCACTTGATGCCAGCTGAGAGCTCCTTTGCAGTTCCTGGCAGCTAGGACCAGGGTTCACATCCTCTAAATGCTGCCAGCTACCAAGGCTGGCAGGTTGGTCCTGAAACGCTGTAGTGTGCCCTTTTCATTTCTCCGAACGCCATTGCGATGGCTTCCATGTTGCTCTTAGGTGGATACTCTTGTTTGAATGGAATTAACATAACCTAAAGGGATATAATTATATTCCCAGTATGTCTGCAGAACATCTACATCCCTCTTTGTTTTATAAGATGTCTGAGTAGTGGCATCTGCAAGACTTCAACCATAAACCATGTCCTAGACTTCCATCCCAAAGTCCTACAGGAGCCATGTACCTGTCAGGCTGTGCTCGCACATCCCTTTGGGGGGAATGGGGACAAGGCTCCTGCCCTCCCAACCAGCCCTGCATGCCACAGTTCTCAGGACAGAGCTGTTCCTAAATCACCCTCTAAGCAGCCATTCCTCTATGTTCAATCCAAATTCAGTCAATTCCTGCTCTTAGTGAAGCACAGCTCTCATGCTGGCTTTGCTCATCAGATTGGCCTCTCAGCAGTTTCAGATGCCAAAAATTCCAGGATATTTTGGAGATCAAAATAGTAATTACGAAAAGCAGGTGCTTTTTAAAAATTTTAAAATGCCGACAATTACTGCAATCAGTGTTTTGCCAGAAAAAGATCCACCTGCACACTGTGGATTCAGAGAGAGTGAGGATGCCACGAGAGTCAACAGTCAACCTGATAAAAATTCCAACAGCAGAATAAATCAGAAGCTAACAGCAAACCTGGCAGTACTCTGAGGCTCAGGCTTGATCTGAACTCGGACAGAAGAACAAAAGCCAGGGTGGCACTTTGCTGCACTGATTATTTACAAAGATGTCCACTTTCTCAGGATTGCAAATTCTTGGTTTACCACTATGAGAAAAAAAAATAGTTCATTTAAAGTTTTTAATATGCACAAAGTCATGACATGTTGATTTTTACAAGGCTGCCTTTTCCTTCCATTTTTCTGATATAAAGATTACTTTCAGTGCTTTATCATCTGTCCTCGTTTAATCCGTTTCAAAAATATCTGTGCAGCACGAAACATTGCCGTTGATCTCATTAAGTGTCTTCTAATAATTGCAGGTTTTAAGAAAGCTGAAGACAAAACCTGACTGAAATTAAGCTTGTAATGAAAAAGAACAAGAAAAAAAATGAGTAGGAGTATGGTAATTACATGCTTACAACTGTGACAGTAGGCAAAAGGAAACAGAGCAGCAGATGGTATCTGAATCTAAAGGAAAATGTAAATGATGCTGAAGACAGACAGTTCTCTAAATACCGGTATATTTAGCAGCAGGTAGATGTTCCACTTAAAGAAGTGCTGCCTGATAATTCAAGGACATACGTCCTATATAGGAGGGATACACCAGTCTTCTTTATTTGGATGAGAAATGACTTTATCAATTTCTATGTACTGCAGGGCCTTTACCTCACTTCCCTGGCCATCTCTACAATTTTGCTTATCAATAAACTTACATTAGATTTGATATTTGTCACTGGTAGTCACAAAAAACATCGCCGCCTTCTGTGACCTTGGTAGCCATAACAGGGCTATATGCAACGTAGCCCGAGTCAGTAGTAGCTGGCCTCTAGTTCAGTGGGGAAAATAAATGTTAAGACTAAAAGCCAACAAAAATGATCATTGGCATTTTAGGATGTGCTCCCAGGAAGGCTGCTCAGCATCGTAATAGAAGCATTATGTGAATTAGTGCAATGGAAAAATCAGGTCTCCCCAATTTCCCATGTCTATGCCTGCAATAGAACATGAAGGATCGAAAGGACCCGGGCAGGAGGTCTAGCCAGCAAAGTGCTGACCTACAAAAGAGTTTTTTTAAAGAAGGGTAGAAAGCAGGGCATGTGTGCAGTCCAAATGTTTCATCAGCGAAAGCTTGTGTGTCAGCTCTGATAAACTGCTGGCTGAAGCGCCAGCCAGCTGCCTAAAAGCCTCTTTCCAGCTATGAATTATTGGGTGTGTATAAACACAGATAATAAGTTTCTGGGGCCTTGTTTTGCTCATGTTGTTATAATTCTGGAACCAGCAACGTACGACCACTCTCTAGAGCCAGGCAGTATTCCTCTAAAGATATTTTTACTCATACTTTGTTCCTCCTTTGCAATGCAAAAGAAAGAAGAGGAAGGGAATATATATCTATGCATTTTTCGTATTTATATACTTCTATATTTATAGCGCATATAAATATGTATTTGTTTTATAAATTTATTCCTCCAAACGAATACTACAAAGGTGATAAAACCTATTACCTGTTAAAAATTAGTCAATTATTTTTATAAAAAATATTAGTATTTAGAAATAATCATTATTTTCACTTCTATGTTGAGAGGACCCAAAGAATATTGCTGCCTACCAGCAAACGATGAATATACGCAGGCAGTGAGATCATCATCTCAGAAGAACTTCTGATTGCTTTAGATTGTTTCCTCTATTTTTTTTGTCCAGCTTGCAAACTTCTTCCAAGGACTGAGGCATATTCTTGTCTATGGCAAAAGTGAGCAGATTAGGTTGAGTTGATTAGGTGGCGAAGATGCTACCTGTGCCTTTCTAATTTTATTTTTTCTTCCCCCGTAACCCAAATTCCATGTGTGTTCCCAAATCTCCATCGCTTTTAAAGAGTTTCCTGAGGGAGGTAGGCACCCAGTGTGGCCCCCCATGACTTGCTCAGCTCACCTGCACCACCCATGAGCTTCCACACCATAACCTGAACCACCAACACCCTTTTATGTTTTGCATTACGCTCAAGACCTTCAGTACACGGTCCCAGGCTGCCTTACGATGTATTTTCTCTTTCCCCTTTCCATCTCAGTTCCTACTGGCCCATGCCATGACCCGCAGATGGGCTGACGAGTTACTGCTTGTGATCCTGTATATTTTGCTTCTTTTAATAGATGCAGGTGCACACACTACTGAAATGTTTTCCCCAGGAGCCCGCAGTTCTTAATCATCCTATTAAGGTGATTGTGTATTTGCCATAATTTTCACATTAAAATTACCTGCTTTAACTGCACACACAGAGCCATTCAAATTATTTGTTGTGAAAAGCTGATTGAATTTAGCTCTGTTTGTTGTTTACAAATTGTGCCCTGCCTGTTCACAGTTTTAGGGAGCTGCTGAGTCACTGAAGTTGTTGAAGATATTTCAGATATTTTGGGCTGGGGGGGCATGAGCACTATTGCTTACAGCGAGCAGATCTTCAATGCCATGGGGCACCTTGCAGACTAGCACCTAACCTGGTGGCATGCTTGGTCTTCAGTAGGCTATTAGAGTTTTTCTCAGCATTAATGCATGTGTGCATAGAGTCTTCCTACAGCAGCAGCATAATCATAACTGATCTTTAGGTCCCTTCCAACCCAAACCATTCTACGATTCTACAATTCTATAACAGAAATAGCGTCATTGCTAGCTTGGCAGCATCAGCCTCTATGGATAGGACACTGAAGCATTAAGCCATCAAAATAGATATATGTCCTGACTCCTGTCTATGTAGAGCCTGTACATTTTTGTCTTTCCATCCTATGTTCTTCAGCCTTCTGGTCCAACTGGCTGACGTGCATAAAACAAGGGAGCTTCCAGGCAACCGTTTAGTGTCACTTGATGTGCTGTATCTGCTTGCTTTAGATACCTTGCTTGCCTGGACAGAGTGGGTAGATGTGTGCATTGCTCCTGCCTTGGAGCAAAGGGACAAAGACGATGACCTCAGATATCTTCTGGTACTTCTTAAGAATCAGTGATAAGAAAAAGGTATTAGCTACTGCACTGACCATGAAGACCTCTCCTACTCTGTTTGTTTTTTAAATTGTTTAACATGTTTTTATACTGGCGTTTCAAGAATTCTGTTTTTCTGCCTTGCAGAAAGAAATGTGCTTGCATATGGGGTATTTGAATGGCTCTATAAATTTAAGAAGACGTCGCCTATTTAGGAATGCTTCCCGTGAACTTCTACTCAAGAAATACAATACTGTGTTAGAATTAGTCTCAGCTTTTCCAAAATACATTTGTTTCTAACATGCAGATATGTGCATTGTTAAAGCTAATTTAGCTTGTAGAAGTTTGAAAATTGTGCCTTTGCCTTTGAAGCAACATATCAGTGAACTGAAAAAAACCCCTACCAAACACTGCTGTGAACACGGCTGCCACCATCCCCTCTCCTCCCACTTTGTGTTCACAAGAAAAAATTTTATAGAGACAAGCACCGGTGATGCTACTCAGTTTATTTGTACATGAAGTAGTGTTTGCCTGAAGGAATGAAAAACAAGGACACCATTTTCTTGCTCCCAAGTCTCCTCTCTCGCCTCCTCTCCCTCTGGGACATTTTGCACGAGCATACTGCCAGTGTGTTTCTTTCGGGCTTTCTTTTGTTATTTTCTTGCCCTTTACGCTGTTTCTCTCACAGTCATCTGCACCATCACAAACGAGTTACCAGCTTTTGAGAGGTGGCTAGTTGATGAAGGGAGGCAGTTACAGCTGAATTTCAGGGAGGTTTCTGGACAAACCATAATAAATGTACAATGCTGGATGTGCCGGTTAACCACATCAGTCCCCACGTCTCACTGTGACACCTCTCTCTCCTGGGACTGTCACTGTTCTCCGTTTCTCCCTTTTGCCAGCAGAACAACATTACAAAACTTTTTTTCACCAAAACAGGGTGATTTTCAGCAGTGACTTGGACTATGGGTCTGTCTCTGGGAGGCTAATGCTTAATGCTTAAGATATTGTGCATATAACTTAGGGAAGAAGGGGCAAAGGCAATAGGGTACTGTGGGTACCATGATTAAAGTGATTTTCTAAGTACAGAAAATGTTCTGATAAGCTCAGTGTTAATGTTAAACACAAAATTCCTATAAGAAAAGCAGTCTTAGGAAACAACAAGTGAAAACCAAAATATCCTTATGGTAGTACCAGTTCAACGTCTTCAGAATTTCTAGTCTGGCTCATGCAAAGTCATCAGTTCAGCTTAAAAATATTGAAATTAACAGAAAAATATAATTGAGGGCATTGGTAGTGGCCATGGTTTCTCCAGATGCTTGCAAACTTCTGATTTTTGGGTTTCTTCTACAACTCTGAAGACTAGAAATTTATTTCCTTTTAAAAACCAAAAGCTGAGATTCTTCCAGGGAGATCTGTAGTATAAATACAAGTGTTGGCAGCATTTTACCAGAGCTCAGATGACATATTTTTATTAGTAGTTTGTTTACAGCAGCACCCACAATGTGCTGGACCTTTTATAAACAGTCAAGTGGGGATGGGTCACAAATTTTGATGTAGAAAGCATCATACTTTCACAGTAGGAATCCGACAAAAATTAACTCTTGGTGAGCCACGACCACTGTCTTTGAATCGCTGATAAAGAACTCTATCAAATGCAGTGACAAAGCATCTGGGAAATTTTATCTTGATGTTAGTAGGTTTTGCATGGCTTCAATAGATGAGAATTTGTTCTTGTTTCCTCTCTAAAGCCTCTTTACAACCTGACTCAAATATTTCAAGGTAGCATTTTCAGATACAGAAGTCACAGGAGACTGGGGTTTTCTTCAGCAGGGTGGGCTTTTTTTTTTTCTTTTTCCCCTCCTTTTTTTCCTTTTTGGAGGGTTGGGGGGGATGTTAAAACCACTAATTTACATCTTGAGTTCTTAGGCTGCAGCTTCATCACTGAAACAAATTCAATGAGATGTAATCAGGAAAGCTGATAAATACTACAGACTTCTATACTCTGCTCTGATTTTTGCCATAATAAGGCTACATTCGTACAGTTTGGTTTTTCTAATGTCAAACAATTGGCAGCTCTGCAGTGTTGATGCCCCCTGAGGACTGCCTGTCCTCGTAATTGCTTCTGTCTACTGAAAGTAAACATATGAAGTGTATACAGCATGCCCACGCAAGGCACATAAACACACACGCCGGTATTGTTATGGGTCACAGAGACTCATTTCTACTCTATAATTTTTAGCATCCTTATTTGCTCCTTCCTCCCCCTCCAGAGTTATTTTTTTCCCCTTAATAACAGACATTTATTTTATTTTAAATTCGGAATGGGTCATTTAAACGTCCTCAGCAGTTCATGATACTTCTACAGTATCTTTCTAGAAACTCCACACCTCTCTCCAGATTCTCTGCTACGGGACAGTGATGATTCAGAGCTGTGCCTCGCCTGGTATGGGCCAAATACTCTGGACAACAGGAGGTGAAAAGAGCCCAGGCTTGGCTTATTTCACACGTGCTTCACTGTCTGTCCATCTTCCTGCCATGAAAAGGATGTAACACCATTTCTTCCTTCACACCAACCAGGAAATTCATGTCAAAACATAAACTCGTTGAAGGAATGCTTCTTTGACCATCCCATTTCCTACCCTGAGCTTTTACCAGCTCTCTTCCAGGTTCATTGGTGTGAAAAATACTGACTTCTCCTTCCTGCCAGATCCTAAAATTCAAAGTAATTTTCTGTTATTTGAAAAATTACAGCTATCAACATTTGGGGAAAAATAAAATATGCCAGCACCTGCTTCTGAACTCTCTGGTTTGGACTGGAAATCTTCAAATGCCACCATTTCAACAGTTGCTTGTTGGTCATCTCACTGATTGCTTCAAAAACAAGGACTATTTGAAAATACAGGAACAGACAAGTTCAGGGAAGATTTTTCAGGACAAATAAGCGAGTAGAAGCTTTCAACTTGAATTCTCTTTCCCATGCTTCAGCTTTTCTCTGAAAAAGTGGTTATCTCTCTCCCTGCCCCAGCATCATGCTTTTTCTGTTCTCATTTCCCAAACACTGGACCTAAGAAGCTGACAAGTTCCCTGCAGATTACAAGGATGAGTTCCAGGGAAGCTCTATTGATTTATATTTTGTGCAGATCTGGTCATAGTATTTCTTCTCAACCAGCATTCATGGTGCAATTTCAAAAATGGGGAAAGTTTGCTCTTCATTATTGTCCCCAGAGTTGGTACCAGCAAGCCACCAAGCAAGTGGCCAGGTGAAACCCCATCATTCTCAAGGGGTTATTACATCTGATTTTCAGTCTGCTAACAGCAAATCATCCAGCAGTCAAGGAATTAATAATACATCTAAAGAATGTGATAATCTGAAAAGTACTCTTTGGAGACTCATACTGCTTTAAGAATGATAGATTGCTTCCAAAGCCAAGATGGAAATTCATCAATTAATTTGTATGAACACTTTCATTAGGAAGAAACTGATTTTATAATGCTGGGTTTCCTCCAAATCATGTATGTACTGCACATCTCTTAATGCTGAAGGTGGCATGATTATTGACAATATAGTATCATCAGTACTCAAATTTACAGTGACCCAGAGTCATTAAACTGAGCCTTGATGACCTTATTAGGGCAGAAGAGGTATAAAGTGTGCAAGATAACACTGCTCTGAAATTGCAGTAAAACCAGATACCATATGTCTCTGAAGAATAACTATCAAAGTTCTAACACTCAAGCAACATATTTTAGCACTTTAAAATGACAATATAGCAACAAACAATAGAAAAAACATTTAGAATTAAACTGAATAGGTAGATTTAACACCTTACACTTTGTTTCTGGTGAAGCTGTTGACTTGACGGTCTTGGTCCTTCAGTGCACCCGTAGGGGATTGAGGCGTTACCAGAAGCCATTATGTTCCTTACAGTGGCTCTGGTTCCTTAGCCAAATATAGAAAACCAAGCTTTTGCATTTAGGCAGGTACAGGGTAGATCAGAGAAGCAGAGTGTGTTTTTCCATCCACTTCCCACTTCTTTTCCAGATGATACTGTAAATCTACCAGTTCTGCTTGTGAGAGCCTGATCTAACCTTGGAGACACCAGGAGCTGATTAGCAAGCTGGGTTAGAGCTGTGGCGTGCCAGGAGGAGACAACCAAATTAATGATTCCATTCACCTGTGAGTTAGAGGGCTCACAAAACTATAATAAATAGGACTGTGATTTTAACACCTTTTACATTAAAAAAACCCTGAGGCCATGTAATCAGATCCAGATCTTTGTGGTCAGAAATAGATCACAAATTTAAATCTCCCTGGTCTATTCAAGTGAGATTATGCTGCCATTGATCCTTATTAACCTAGGTATTGAATTTCTGTCGCATCTAAACCACAAAAAGTAATTCCATTTTTCATATTTTTACTTGCTGACAATAAGGCTGGCTGAATTTTGTTAGATCTTTAAATGATGCTTTGCCCTGAATGCTCTTTTTTGTTGCTCTTGGGATAGTACAGAGTTAACAAGAATGATTGTGCTGTTGACATAAGCGGTGTATTGAATTCTAGAAAGCAGCTTCTGCAAATGAAGTGAGAGTTAATGACTAGAACAATTAAAATATCAGGTGGTTGATATTACTTCATATAATATTAGGTGGGAATTGTTACTAACTGCTTTCTCTAAACCACATCAGTATTTCAGAATATACAGTATGGATTTAGAATGGAAAAGAGAAAGCTTTCTGTTCCTAATTTGTGATTTGGTATTACTATTCATAAGTATTATTTCAAAGATGCAGAGCAGGTTTTTTGCTTGCAAAAAGCAAAAAGTTGTTTTAGGCAGTTTTTTTGTTTGTTTGTTTTGTTTGGTTTGGTTTGGTTTTATTTTGCATCTCTTTCTCATGGAACAGCCCATTCCGTATATATATTTTTATCACAAGCCTGGTTGGGCTCCCTCCATACGGGGACTGACCAAGCTGCCATGCTTGAAGCTACATCCTGGGTCTCTATATTTCTATATTTCTTTAGATCTGCATATGTCCTATTCCCTATACTTTTTTCTGGCCTTGAAAGCCACTGTGTACGTTGATGCTGTACCCTCTGAGACAGCATCTTTCAGCTGCTTTTATCCCCAGTCTACAATGGACATTGCAATTCCTCAGTATGGAGTGAAGGGAAGGATGATTTATTATTTAAGCCACTGAGGAAAAGTGCTCATATTCATATGGAATTCATAGGTGTTGCAAAACAACTTTAAATACAGCTGTAACTTCTTAATAAATCTAAATGCAAAGCATTCCTTATGGAGCTATCACTTCATCTTATTTTTTTTCCAATATTCACTCTTCATCAGTCCTTCAACTTTATCTATGTCCTGATCACGAAAAATAGAGCTTTCTAAATTGCCCACACCTTCTCTTAGTATAGTATTAAACTAAAAGAGTAGACATTTGCAGAGCAGTGCAATGCTTTGTAGTATTTTGCTGAAAAAACCCCACTTTCAGAAGTGCTGCTGCACCTTGAGAGCCCAAATGTTATCTCCAGGTGCGATGCTGGCACTCCGGCCATGCTCCGATGACCTTCACAGATGAAGGTTGGACCTTCATCTGGGAGCCTGGCTAACAGGGAGAGGTCAGTGCTTGAAAGGTCTCTGAAGATCAGTTCAGTAGAGTCAAGCAAAGCCGCCTGAGCAGAAAACTGTGCAGGATATTGCTTAATCCAGCCCCTGCAAACCACCAGGCACAGGGGAGGGGAAGAAGGATTTGACCTCTCTGATCCTGGCACTATAGCAGATGAATAAAGGCACTCACATAACTGAAGAGGCAGATTAAGTATGTAAACATGCAGCTATAAAGTACCTTTATGTTCACTGCCTAAACTTTTTTCATGGGCTTTCCAAAATCCCATTCTTGGCATTTTTTTACTGATAAATGCATTCATTTCAGGTAGTTATGAGTTGAAATGTTATACCAAAAATTGTCCAGTCAATACAGCCCTTCTGAGATTTATGAAGGGCATAAAAATGTCCTTTTTCTGCCAAATGAGCAAGGAACAGATAATGAGCATGAAAGTACTGTTTCAGGTTTTGATGTGAAGCAGTAATCCAAATCGCCATCAAAATAAAATTGAGTAACTTGTCGGGTTAAGAGACGAGATAAGCTACCCCAACAACTCATCAACAAACTCATCCTGCAAATCTGAATGTGAACTTGGTGGGTTTGTAAGTCTCACCTAGACTTAAACTGGCTATGCATGCTGTAAAATGGTGATTGTATCAGCGGAAGATGGCAGAGAATGGTTATTTAGTGACTTACTGTTGCAGGGACAAGATTGCATTCACCGTGATGGCTTCATTGAACATAAATTCTGTGGCTCAAAAATCATATTGTAGTGTTACAGTGACATACAAAAAGGTCATCTCAAGCTAAATGACCTTTAAAAAGAAATTAAAGACTAGTAAGCACATTAGACTAAGTGTATAGATGTGATTGAAAATTGGAAAATTAAGGAAATACCAGAATAAAGACCTAAAACTTCTATAAGTTAATCACCTGAAGCCAAAAAGCATTCATAACCATTTATTAAGGACTGAAAAGGACTGAGAAAACTGCTTGCCACTACAATAGCACAAAGAAGCAGAGGCAAAAGAGGGACTGAAATTATCCAAGAAATCAACTGTAAAAATCACTGACCCTCTTTCCACATATGCAACTGCTCCAGTAAGAAAGGAAAAAGACATTTGGAAAGTTGTATCCTCTTTGTGAGTATGAAATAGAGCTTCTTTGGGCTCCTGCCAGACAGTTGGTAGGTGTACACAGAGCTGTTTGTCCTGCCGTGTTTCTATGCCGGCGTAGCAGTGTACTGCAGCAGGAGGTGATGCTACCACAGTTTATACAACTTGTATGTGCTTTTATACTTTCTCCCTCAGGCTAATGGTATTATGACTGAATTCACACAGAGACTGATTACAGAGATAAATGGTAAAGAGGCACATTTGCCTCCAAACTCAGGCATTTTCAGACCCATAGTAAATATACTATATGTCAATTTTTAAAGGTTAAGTAGTGAAAGTCATTGGTGTGAAACTGCTTGTACCCTATTTTAAGTTAACTCATCTCTGCTCCAGTGTTTCTCAAAAAGGTCAACCACCTACCACAGCATGATAAAAGAGGCAGGTAAATCTGGCTGAATAACTCCATCACTGACTGCCGAAGTCCACACTTTGGGAACATGTTCCATATTCACTGAAAATAACGAGCTGAAGTTAGAGGAAAAAACCACAACTATACATGGATAAAAGAAGGGAAAGTAGTTGGTGACAGAAGCTGAAAATATGTGACAGGGTTAAAATATCCAATGAAAAATTGCATTTCTTCACCAGCATAGTCGATAAATTCATTTACATTCATTTTTATCAGTGTGTTTTACTCACACAGAGCTCAACCTCCTGGTAAAAGGGATACTCAGATACTCCGAACAGGCTTCTGGTGGCAGCAGATTAAATTTGGGTTAGAAATTATGAAGATTCACTACACTTATACCAATATGTGTAAGTAGATATAGTTTTATTAGATACAGTTTTATTGGCTTCAGCATTCCCGAGCTGATTTGCGGATACTGAGATCTGTCTTTAAGAGGTTAGTGTATTTGTAGTTACTAAGATGGATGAGAAAAACTGGGATACGGGGTAATAAAAATTATTATAATTAAACAGATAAAAAATGAATAGCTGGATAGCATGACATAGCTAGTCAAGGAGAAGCCAGCCAGCTCCCACTGTATTTTATGATTGTCAGAGCTGTGCATGGGAGCAGATGACTGATGGCTGGTATTATCAAGGAGAGTGGAATGTGTCCTGTTTTAACCTTTTATTTGTTTAACCTTTACTGTGTGGGTGAGATTGTGCAGCTGAATTTCTTATTACTTGGAAGGGATTGTATTTTTTTCTTTTGTATCAGGGATGATCAAAGCTTAGCAAAGTCTTCGTATAAGTAGCTGTTAAAATAGATCTGTAATTATAAAAGGAGCGTATCCATCCTCAAGTTTTATTTCTTGTCATTTCTGCAGGGTTGCCTGTTTTCCTACAACACTAAAAGGAAAAGAGATTAAAAGCACAGAATTTTGAAAAAATTACCTGTTCTAAAGATGTGGAAAAGTTAGATAAATAGAAAACACTGGCATCCAGATTTAGTGGTTTGTGGTTTGGATGTATCTAAAGGTTAAATAGCAGTGCTATGTATTTCGAAGAACATGAACATTTTAACTCCTGAGTGTGTAACTATAGCAGTAAATAGGGCACATGTCAGTTCAGCATTATTATATTCAGGGCAGGCATAAGCACCTTATCTCAGCACGAGATATTCACATGTCTGAAGTTCCTAGTAAAACTCCTTTGAATTTGAGTGTTTTCCAGTGTAAAGGTACTGGACAATCAAAAAATAATTGCACAGAGAAGTATGCTTGACAGCTGTGAGGCCATTTATTTAGTAATGCCTGGACTAAAATGGAGTAAGGCCACCTGCATCAGTCATAGTTCTGCTGTGCCCAAGTGCGTGTAAGCACTAGTCACGGCCAGTAAAGAGCAAGGCCACTGTCTTCAGCATCTGACGTTACTGAGGTCTTCAGCAATCAGAGTCCATCTAATTTTATCTAACAGACATCAAAGAATTTCCCATCAGATCTGCTTCTTGCTATCAAATAAAAAATAACTTCTTGTTCAGATAACCTCATACCTGTGAACAAAGCATCGGGACCTTGAGGTTTGTAAAGTAAATCTCAAACCAGCCTGAAACACAATTTCAAGGTAGAAAGAACTGACCTGCCAGGACTAAGATAGTGGTTTCCGTCTTCAATCCGATTATCAGAGTGATTTAAATTTGGCTGGTTAGCTCCTCCTTTGCCTGTGCATGCCAACCACCCCCAGCAAGGTGACTGGGTAGATTTCCTGGGACTCCAGAGAGAAGCCAGCTAAGAAACTCCATCAGTTCATAAAACAAAAAAATAGCGTATGGCCCTGCTCTATTGTGGTGGTAACAAAACCTACATGTGCCAATGAACAAGCCAAATTAAACTGCTAACAAATTGTCTGCTGTCATTACTCCACATTCCAAAATTATTTCACATCGCTACCTGCACAACACATCATTAATCCTTTCTCAGCTGCTAAAAAACCCCGTCTTAACAATTTGCTCTTATATTTGCTATACAAGAATATATGGCATATAGAATGTTGTAAGGGTGGTAAATAGAGTGAAATAAGTAAAATATAATTCCAAATGCTAATGTAATGATTGGATTGTTTGTTTACCTCTATTACTTAATTTAAATGATGCTGACTGGGAGCTGGAGTTCCACAATTTCAGTTATAGAAAAATATGTATGCACTCTTCTATTTTCTTTGAGCCCTTGCTGCCAAATACATTGCTTTTATTTAAGGGTATCTGCAGAACAAGCATGGGCTGGAATTGTCCAGGAAATTTAAGAATACGACTGTTTATTATGCAAGGGTTCATGATTATATTATTCATTCTGCAATCTTTTGCCTTTTATGTGTTTACAAGATTCGCTGACAAGAAAAAAAGATTTAATACGGATGCCACGTGGTATTTTTACAGTAAGTTTTCTACTCGCACTTTATTTTTCCTCAGTTTTGAATGATACTTTGGTGAATGTCTCTTCCAAGAATCATATCAAATAGACAAAAACTGTAATAGCAATTAAAATGTTTTAAACAGAACTGTATTTGGAAGTGGAGGCCGCAGTCTTTCTGTCAAGCATATTAAGAGATGTTTATTTAGCCACAGACTTTTTACTGCCTAAAATCATACAGCTGGCCCTTCATTTGGTATAATTAAGGTCATAACATTGAAGCTAACAGAGCAAAGTCATTTTTGACCAGCTGATACTTTGTCCAGTGTTTATTTAGTTCATTCTTTCCTAGATATGATCTGCATCTTTCCCGAATCTCAATCCTGTCCTGCTGTACAATTTTGTTACTTAAAAGCCAATAATAAAGCACAAATCCTGCTCTCATAGAGAAGTAAGGCCAGAAAAGCAGCAGCAGCCGCAGTGGCAAGATGAGCAGACCGCGCATAGGAATACAAAATCCCTTGCACATCATGGAAGACGGTGGCACAAGGTGTTCGTGAGCACAAAAGGCACTTAGAGGCAGGCCAAAAATGAAGAAAAAAGATGATATCAGTGGATTTGTGAACTATGTCAGTGACCAAGCCTCTCCTCTCATACACGTGATCCGTATCCACAAGAAAAGCTTTGTTTCAAGTCCTTGTCCCAGGTTAGAGAGCGGGTGCCATGCCACAGTGCTGCAGTGGTCCTTATCCCACGCCCTTTTCATTAGGTTTAGTGCATGGAGTAAAAACGCAGCCTTAAAAAGCCAGAGGAGAAAACACTCCTGGCATTAAACTCTGGAATCACAAGACATCCTTAAATAGAAACAACCCAAGCAGGAAAGCTAAGGTGGGTTGTTCACTTCAGGTTTTTTTCCCCAAATATTATGGTGCTTGTCAAAAGGTAGACTTTCAGGGAAAGGGGGACTGAAAATTTGACACAAATTTTAATGATATTCACCAGAAGTTGTCCCTTCTCAGCTTTCCTCCCATATGAGAAGAAAATGTAAAGCATGTCAAAACTTTCTTGAATTGCAAAAATATACCAATCTTATACTTTAGAAACAACATTTTTCAGTTTTTCATTCAAAACAACACTTCCCCTCCTTTATAAGTATCTCTTCTTTTTTTTTTTTTTTTGCTTTTTTCTATTTTTAAAGAAAACAGATTTGGAAAGGATTAAATAACCCAACAAGCAAAAAATTTCCTTCTAGGTTAACTCAAAACATCTTTCTACATTCTTTTCCTGCCTCTCCCCCCCACAACCTGGGGCTTATTTTGGTTCGACTTGAATTTTGTTTCTGAATTTTCACCAAACTGAAAAACCCCACTATCCATCCAGCTCCACTAACAGAAAGGCCGCGTGCAGAGAAATATGTATGAAGAGACGGGCTATGTAACTCTCACTACGACTACAGCCAGGCTGACAGAAGCAGAGCTCGTGGATGCCGCGGGCTGCCGGGCTGAGGTCTATCGCTGCTGCTGCCACTGCCGAGCCCTCTGCCTGAGCTGCCGGATGGACAGGCTGATGGGCTGCTTCCCAAACTTCTTCATGATCTCCTTGATTCTTGCCAGGTTGGTTTTGGAGATGGTGAAGTCGCACTGGGTAGCTCCCATGTCGTAGCCGACTTCGCAGGTCTTGGTGGCGGCCATGTAGCCCTCCGCTTTCACGCCCACCACGTATTCCCCTGGGTTGAGAAGACGCCAGTAATCCCCATCGGCTCCTGGTAGGAAAAGAGATAGTTTTCAGGACAGTGGCCCTTTCTCCTCAAGGACATTCTTGTTTATGAGAATACAGAAATGTCTGCATGTGGATAAGAGGAGAGCACAGGTAGCAGCCCTGCATCTTCGCACCAGGAGGGTGTCAATGAGGTTGCCCCACATCACACGTACTCCCCCTTGTCCTGCCAACCCTACAGGAAAGCACACTTCAAACGTATTTTCCAAATGATGAGAAAAGGACTATGGGCTTCAACCTGGCCTAAGATTTCTGTCAGTTGAAGTCAAAAAGATCCTGAGGCAAAGGGTCACCTTGTAATGGTTGGTGAGTCCTGAGGGGTATAAAAGACCTTCCCCAAAATAATTCTACCTAACCAATCAAGAGAAGCTCCAGTGGGGTACCCACATCGCACTCACAGTCCTGGCCAGACCGCCTGGACACGCACGTTTTAATGCTATTTAGTATGCAAAGCATGTGAATGCGTAACGTCCACTCACTTAGAGATCTAAGTAAATACCCCCTTCCATAAAATCTTACATTGAGTTTTATTACACTGATTTTGGTACAAACTGTAATTCGTCAGGGTACTTAACCGCTTGCTTACCTGTAAGTGTATGAAGAGAGATCCTGGAATCATCTAAACTACTCATGCATAAAGCAAGATATATTTTAACACCTCGTTGAATCAGGACTTTATGTTTTCTTCTTTTTTCCCACATATCATCTCAGGATACCCATACGTACATAAGGATGGGTTTAGACTTCTTTTAAAATATTATTTTAACTAGCAAGTGTGCTTAGCTGTGGACTGAAAAAGGTGAAACACTAATATCTAAAATTAGTTTTGCACTCTACCCTGGGAAAACCCACTGTGGAATGAAAGTGCATATTTAAATATGCAATTCTATGTATAAACAGAAATGCAACATCTCTTGTATGAAGAGGGGTTGGTTTTTTAAACAGTGGTAAGAACCGACAACCTTACTATCACTAGCCTTGAGTCGCTTGCAACGTAGTGTATTGCAAAAACTAAAGATGGTTTGGATAAAAATATTACATTTGGGAAAAGATCAGACTAGCTAGCCTCTGCTAAGAGAAATATGATTTTAATTTAGGGCTTGGTAAAATAGTCAATATGTTTGCAAACAGCAAGTGTGAGCAAAAGACCGATATCAGCTATACCCTGATACTGCAGTCTCTGAATGCAAATGTGAAATTGTGTGCAAGAAGCACACCCGGTCAGGTTTGTTCTTGCACACCAGCTTGCTTAGGTTTTTCTTTCAGCCAGTTTCACCCCGCTTGGGGTGGTGATTGAGGTCCAGATTTTCTATTTCTCAGGACTCGGGCACTTTTAAGAAGGGCTCTCTGAGAAGCTCTTTATTCCATTCTCCCTTGCTATTGCGTCCATTGGCACCTTAACCAAAACACAAAACATAAAGCTGCCCAGGTTTCTTGAATCTATCCCTAAGGGCTCATTTTTAGTTGTAAATGCTCTGGCGATACTACAGGGCTGGCAAAAGGCTGTGGATCACCCTGTGCATGGCTGTGAACGTGTCCCTGCCCAGAGGTTGGCTTTAGCCCCTGGCCTTCAAAACTGACCCGATTTTTCTGACACATTTAACAGGCAGTTCATCACAACCCTGCACACAAAGCCAGAAAAAAAATCTACAGATTCACACACCACTGGGAAATTATTACAAAGCTGCATATTAAACTGTTAGCAGGATGCGCTTTACCTCCTTTCCATTTACAAGCAAGTAGACGTTAGTATTTCTGTCAGCTGTCATTGACCAGAATTTAATACCAGACTAAAAGGTTTTTTTTTCAAAATCAGATTAAATGCAGTAGGTAAAAAATTTCAGAGCAGATGGCAAGAAAAAACACAATTAATAAATTTAGTAAATAATAGGTTTCCTAAAAGAATAGGCTTCAGTGGGAGCAGGCTGGAGGCAGACTATCTCCTCCTATTGGGTCTGGAAAAGAATTGCCATGTCTGCTTAGATAAAATAACAATGCATAAAAATTCGAAGAGTATTATTACAAATTAAACGTGTCAGATGACTCCATAAACACTTCAATTAAGAGGAACACTCTTTGAGCCTGATAGGACAGACCTTTGTTACAATTAAGTGTCATATTTACACTTAAATGTGCAAAATTTTACTAATTTAAATACATTATAAAAATCTATCCTAATGCTTTGTTACCTACAAAAGACTCTCCAGGAAAGCTAGCCATAGTGCTGCACACCCAATGCATGTAACAAGTAAAGCTTCACTTTTCTCTACTGAAAAAGCAGCCAGCAATGAAGGTGTAGAGTTATAACACCAGAATTATGCTTAGCTTAGACTGATGTTATTAAATATTACCAAATGCTATTTCAAAATCTTTGGGTTTCATTACGTAATGTATACTGAGATCATACGAAACTTACCAAAACATTCATTAAGATTTCTCTGAACATTGTGTGAAATTAAATTAATTATGCTTGATTGCAAAAATCACACAGAAATGTGCATCTTTCTTTGGACTCTGGCACAGGCTGTGATAAAGAAGTGTTTCACTAGAAGGAATCTACATTTCTTCATCAAGAATTACTTTGAGATTTCCAAAATGTGCCGTTACAGAAAGCAACCCACAAAACTGCCTTTGCACCATGGGGAAAAAAGGTGTCCAGTTGCAGCTGGTCATCCAATTGATCAGCTCTTTTCCAAAGGTTATCTCATAGCGCACAGTCCACCTCTAACCGTAACAACATGTAATCACTCAGACTTAATCAATAGTTACATCTGCATCAAGAGAAAATGGAATAATTTTCCACAAAGCCCTTACTTTCAAATCAATGACATCAATTAGCCTATTAATATTGTTAGCTTAGTGTCAGCAACGCTGTCTTCCCATAACATATATTGTACATCCAAGAGAAAGTAAAAAAAAAAAAAGTGTTTTCCATGTACTTCTTTTAGTCCACAAGAAGAAGCAGAGAAATTTTCTCAAACGTTATTAGAAGGCCTTTACAGACAACTTTTGTCTGGCTTTACAGGGTAGTTGATCACATTAATGTATTGAAGAAATAGTAGATACCTTACAGCCTAGCTCACTTTAAATAAAAGTTACACGGATAGACATAGTGCCCATAATTCTTCTCCTGCTTGGCTTATTTTTATATCAAGGCAACTCAGAGGTTTAAATGGATACATTTTTCATTTAAAAAGGTATAAATGAAAGAAGACTGCTGACATCTTGCCTTCTTTCTCTGGAGTTATACATGTCACTTAACTGTTTGGCTCCAACATAAATTCTCTAGTTTCAAAGACTAATAAGACATACATTGTTATCTGTATAATATAAAACAAGATACAACTTTTATGTTCCCATCTACAAAGCAATTCCCAAACAGAGTGTCAGCTTAAACATCTCATTAAAAAGAATAAGTGCTTTTATTTTTACTAACAAGCACAGCTGGCCTTGAGCCATAGAAGCTCAGCTCTAAGTCTAAATGTAAATAGCCGCAAGATTCCCTGAGCGTTACAAGGTGGATTCTGGAATCTTGCACGTTTATTACATGTGCCACTGGGACTTCTTTCTGTATGCACGTTTGCTGTCTTTAAACTGTTGATTTTTCTTTCATCTGGCAATCCAGTGTACTGAGAGCTGGAGATTAATCACCTATTGCATTTACTCAGCCTCAACCAGAGCAATATATTAATTCTGTTAACAGAGTAATACAACCTACAGTTTATGGCAGCCGTTCAAGACTGCCAAGACTTCCAAGACAAGGAAAAACAACTGATTACTTTAATTCCCGCTATCATTTCCCAGTGGTCCCCTTTTGAAATATTTAAGGCAGAATCATTATTGCCTAATTAAATATCTGTCATTCAATGGTTTCTTTTACAACAGAGACACAGTAGCACTGAAATAAAATTAATCATAAACTAAGTTAGATATTCCAAGATTTATTATTGGCTCAGATAATCTACTGTAGCAAACATTAAAGATTTGGAAGTCTCTTATCTAAAGCTCTATGATATTCCATAGCCTGAAATCAGTTTCTGTGTCATACTGTACCTCAGTGGCAAAGCACGTGAAAGTGGCAGCAAACAAAAGGCCCAGAATGCCAGTCAGGATGTAAAAAATACAGAAAATTAGTGTTCCTTTTTCTAATATTGAACCAAATCTAGAGTACGCAACAATACGATTTGTCTGATTATTCACCGTGATGCTACTTTTCATAAACATCCAACAGAAACCTTGTTAACCTCCTGCAACCAGCACTTCGAGTGCAATCACTGAAGTCTCCTGCTGACATCTTGTTTTGCTCTTTCTTTCCACATGCTCCTTTCCTTGCTATATCCCCTCTGTCGTTTCTCCATTTAGGATGACTGTGTGTCTCAAATCACGGTACAGTACCTACACAAACACAACGATCACTGGACGCTATCCTGCCTGCTACCTGCCAACAAAAATTTTCAGGTATTACAATGAAACTTGTAATTGGCTAGTGTCTTTTTACAGCAGTTCTTTATTTAGTGCCATAACTACTTTCCAGGCCATCAAATAGGCTTGGAGTTTACTCTGAGTACACATACCTGGGTCTGGGTATAGATCAAGACTGTGCTAACAAGGCAAATAGCCATTTGTGTGGGTTTTTTTAAACTATACACATTGAAAAGTAATTCTCTGGGCTGAAGTTCACCCCTGTAAAGTAGTGTCTCTACTGAGTCCCATTAAACGATCTTTTATAAAGCTGTGACATTTTGCAGGAGACTCTTCAGGTTGTGAAACTCCCCCTTCCCTGCAACAGCTGTTTCTCCTCTGGACACAGCTCTAAATCACATCTCCAACACATTCACAGTCTTATAACTGTTAACAGCCAGAGGAACGCTCTTCGCCCAACAAGGCATCACCTACACCCTTGTTTTTCGGTGCTATAATTATTCTGGGTTAGATTTGCACTGCCTTTACATGAGAACAGGAGCAATAAGAGTTCTTTAGACACAGCCTTACTCAGGCTATTGATTTTGGGCAGATAAAAGGCTATTTGCTCAATACTTTAAAAGAGGTGGAAAGAAGAAGAGGGGTAGAGAGGAAAGCCATAGTTCTGTTCTTGTCTACGCAGCTGTACCATGGAAAGAAGTGACTCCCTCCACATGTGCCACTCCTTCTGCAACACTCTCCTTGGACTGCATACTATCTGCTGGCTTTTCTCAGAAAAGAGACCTGTATTTTGTTTTTAAACCATAAAACTGTTCATTTGCACTGATGGTTTTGGTTTTGTGTTTTCTTTTTTACCTGTGCGAATGTCATGGTTAACACCTTCTACTGAAATAACAGCATTTGGGATTCCCTTTCCATGCACATCTTTTACTATGCCTTTGATGCCCCGATGGACCTATTTGAGAGAATAAACAAACAGATATATATTGCACAGCAATGAACAGTACTATCATTAGGAAGATACAACAAATCATTAATTCCATATGTGAATGAAATGTATTCTATTCCTACTTTATGGTTCACGCAATTTTAAATATCATTATTAACCCAGTATCAGCCTTCCAGGCATTAGCTACTTCTGAAGCAGCTTACAAATTCTGTCAGGATTCCTGAGATACCAAATTCAAGGGACAGATAAAACAAGCAGATAAAGCAGCAGACATAAGGTTTTTTTTTTTTTTCTGGCAGTCCTTTCTAGCAAGCTCTCCACTCATGTCAAATTTTAACAAGCTTCATTATTTTGTCCTCCTGAGTTAAAACAGCCTGGCTGAAGTGATATGCCAGTATTGCTTATAGGTAAGGTTTCTATCACAAATAAAAATAATCATGTAACTACTGATGCAAGAAAAATATCAGAAACCTTAAACTCCCTTTCAATCTGAAAGGAGTCATCAAGTCATTCAGAAGTTACTCTTCTGTCGAATACCTGTTCCATAAAAACAATCAGGGACTCGCGATTGTTTTCCCATTCTTCGGGCAGCTCGCTCTCGTGGGGATACTTGTCACAGCCAACGTAGATGGATAGCTCAAAGCAGTTTGTGTGCAGATAACTGAAGTCATTTATGCCTGTCAATAGGAGGTAAAAAAGAAACAGTTTTATATCCTCTTTAAACCTATTGATCAGATCTGATTATTTTCTGCAAAGTAATATAACTTATTCAAACACAAACTGGGTGTTTTTCTAACTGGCTTATTCTGCAGATCTGGCAGGGCAAAAGCTTTTTAGAAATGCCCCGTCCCTTGTAATGAAGCACCAGAGTAATGTCACAGCTATACATTTAACAAAACAAGGCTTTCTAAAGACAGTGTTCCATCGACACGTCCAAAACAGGGGACACAAGACTGCACCATGAGAGCACGGGCCACCGTGTCAGCCCAGCCCCACATCCCCAATTCCTTTGCTGCAAAGAGCAGTGTCCTCCTGCTATCACAAAACTTAAAGGAAAGAGAGATTTAGCAGAAAACAAACAAACAGAATTCATTCCAGATAATTTTTCTATGATATTGACAGAGAAGATGGGGGCACACCAGGAAGATGCTAGGAAAGGTCTCTCTTTACAGCAAAAAGCTTGTGCCTTGCTTTTAGGAAAGCACTAAGCTTCACTAATCCTGGACACTTTCCCATGGAGCAGGTCTCACTTATGATTGCCCTGGGTAGAAACGGGATGGTCTACGTTAGCTTGCGTGGATGTGCAGCCGTTAACTGAATTTATACAACCCTAAATGCCAGGACACAGAGTAATGTGCACACAGTGATAGCTATGTAAAAGTGATTTGTCAGAGCAGTTGATGAAATAGCTTCTCAGTCAAAATGTTTTCCCCCATAAGTAATCTAAGTGATAGGAAAGCCAGAAAAATGGAGATAGTAATAATTCTCTAAAGTTATACATGGTGTCTGTTAGCTTGTAAGGAATGAAAGGATCTATTCTGTTTTCTCCCTATTATGGCTTTGCAGAGGACTGGAATCTGCACCGCTGCTCTGCAATAGGGATTTCCATCAGAAATATGTCCTAATCAAAACCCAGGAACCTCAGTGCCTCTGACGTGAGGAGCTGCAGTTTAAGTCTACGTGACAGAGAGCGCTGTGACATTTGCAAAGGTCCTGAGCTCTAAGGAAGAGTGTATTTAGATACAGATCTCAAACATTTCCCTTCTCCTGGTTTCTCTCCCATTTCTCACAATTATTTTTCCTTTGGGAAATTCCATTTATTAGTTCTCCACAGTCACACAGATAACATGATACAGTACATGAACACCAGAGGAAGGAATGATGTGAGCTTCATTTCTTACCCCACCTGCATTTCTAGTAAAAAGTACTTTAAAAAACATTTATTAATGATCTGTTATATTTTAAATATATTTTAAATGGCAAGGATTAGCAGGAAATGCATTCACCAAGTGTTTCTGATTGAAAAGAGTTAAAAAAGAAACCCTAGTCCTGTCCAATTACCGTAGAGCAGTAGTCAAGTATTTAACGAGCCCTGAGTGCCTTCTGGATGCAGAGCAGGAGGATTATGTAATACAGATGTTAAGCTTTTCACTTATGTTGATGTGGAAAGCCTAAATATCAGACAGTGGCATATGCTACTCTGCATAAACGTGCTTTCCCTCTGTTTGAGAAAGAGCCACAATTATTTTCCCCTCACATACTGTATCGCATCCTGATTAATCTACTGTGAAATGTTTTGCAATACACAGTAATTGCTCAGGTTTAATACACGTATTTAAGAAAATGGCTTAACGTTGCCAAGAGCAACTCTCCGCGTAGGGTCTGAAACATGCAAACCCAGCCTTGAAAACACTGGAAATAAAATGAAATTAATCTGTTCTTTGCCTTCGTGCAGTTCACCCGGTGCAGAAACTTTATTTTTAAAATTGCTGAAGAACTCGCAGTCATTGCAGTCCAAAATATGTGCAGGAACCAGTATGGCTGGGTTTGAAAGGCATACGGAGCTCTTTGATATCTGTGCAAGATATCTGTGGTGCACATACTTCTCTAGGGACTCTCTGGTGCTGAAAAGGAATTAGACAAATCCCTTACACATTTTCCCACGGCACGAGCAGTGGAAGGTTTATACGCACGATCACTGCAAGGCCAGGCAGCAGGTGGGTGAGGAGAGAGAGGATGGGCAGCTCCGTTTGTGGGACAGTAAGGAGATGCCACCCACACCAAAGTACGGGTGGGGAGCTCTCTGCAAGCAATAGATTGGGGTGTCACCTTCAGGTCAGACATTAAGCGAGCAGGGGTTTAGGAGAAGAAATTGTTACATGTTGTTCTAAAAGGTATATAAATGGAAAAAGCGGAGTGAGCTGTACAACTACATCCATATAGTCATGGAATTATAGAGTGAAAAAACATAGGGGAAATCTGTCTCCAATCTAGAATCATATTTGGACAACCCTTTACAACGCAAGGTGCCGTTGGTTAACTATCATCTGCAATACATATATATGTATGCGTATACATATCTGCAACACAAATTACTCTCTTCCATTCGTCTATGTACAGAAGAGGTCAAAAACCATTCTGCAGGTTGGAGGCTGAGCTCAAATGGAAACTGCATCTTTTGAGGTTTAGTCTGGAGTCCAAGGTGTAAAGCATTGCAAGTAAAAACAATATTCTAGCATTTTTCCCAAAGGCAATCTTAGAAGTCTTATTATAATGGAAGAGAGCAGGATGTAAAGTATAATGAGAAACATCATAAAACAATAAAAGAAATCAGATGAACCAAATCCAAGATGTAATTGTTATGAAGAAATCAAGATACTATTCAGCATCTATATTGTATGTCATTACTTAATGTAACTGAGTGTGACAGCTGTTAGTGACATGGCCAATGTCATCTTTTCTGGATCGATTTATAATCATGTTTCTTACAGCACTTAGGAAAATTAAACTCATAAATTAGATCATTAAGCGGTCAAGTTAGCATTCAGAGGGTTTTTTCAGAATTTGCAGAAATGCATAGAAATGTATTGTCAGGCATTGGCCTGTGATCTAAGCAGTTCAATCGTCCCCCCCCAATTCACCCAGCACTTTTTAACCTCCTGAAAAACTATTCAAAAAGTTAGTTCTTGGCTCTAGCCTTTAAAGGCTGGCTAGCATTAACTTTACACAGGCCAATGTAAAAACCATAAAAGATGTATCCAAAATTTAGAAATGTTTATGCAGTGAAACTACCTGCAAGTTGCAAACAAGAGCCAGCGCCAATAAAACGTGGTCTGCACAGACGCTCACTTGCATCTGTTTGCCATTACTGCTGCAGTTGTTCCTATTGTCATTCACATGATGGCAGATGCACAGCTCATTTCTTAATTTCATAGCATACCTTGTCTAACTGATGTACTTATAAAAAACAAAGATTTTGAGCAGAACTGTGATGAAACAGCAGAGTGCCTGTTCTGAGTCTGCTCCAAGCATACACCCATAGAGATAACCGTGCCTGCTGCTGTTAAAAATGTGCTTCTAATTGGGCTTTCCTGGAAATCGATGCTTTGTCTGCACTACAGGACACGGCTTCCCCTTCGCGCTCCTTGACAGGGCGACAGGCTTGGGCATATGGTGAATGATGCAATCTGTAATTTGTTCTGGCAGCCGAAATGCCCACGGAGGCCATGCAAAGTTTAAGGTTAAGCACGTCCAGGTCTTTTAAAAATAGGACGGTAGCAGGCAAGCAGCAGCTTTTTGTGACGTGTTTTTACAAGTGAATGTGAGTGGGGGCTGATCTGCAGCTGAGTTCAGCGAGCAGGAGGCTGAAATCATGATTTTCTTATCCGAGGGCCACTGGAGTCTCTCCCCAGGCTCCCAGACTGGTTTGGGAGTCACCGCTTCGGCGCTGACACTGGTTACCTCTACGGTTGGCCAGCATTTTTCTGTTGGCACCCTCTCAGATGGCAAAGGCTGACAGGTTCCCCCCTGCTAGTGGGTTTGGACTGGGTTGATTTTGTCCTGACAAACCATCTTGAACGTATAGAATCCATAAAACTAACTTACTGCACGTATGCTTTTGGAAACCTGAGTAGTAAATGAAATGGTCACCAGGTATTAGTGAGACAGTCTCCTTCAACCCTCTAACACCTGATGAAACGCAGCGAACAGACTTTCAGATGGGAAAATTCTCCTCTTAGTGCCCATGTTTTACCACCATTGCCACTGCAATGTGCACCAGGCAGTGATGGCATGATCATATTTAACAAGATAATGCTCATTGCAGTTTCTACAGACGCTTACTTCCAGCCACAGTATGCCAGGAGGCTCCGTTCACAGTGCCGTCCTCCTTTTGGAAATCCTCTGTGTGACATGCTCTCCTTCTCGCATCTGTCATCAGGCGGTGAGTGGAGGCATAGGAATATGCAAGCCAGCGAAAGACGTGGTCATCTGGGGTAGGTGTGTAATCCTGCGTTTTCCACATCGATCGCACCATATCGTAGGGGTACGCCACCACCAGCTCGCCTCCCTGCAAATTGCCACCCAGCACAAAAGGGATTTTTTCCATCCATGCTATTATTGCCCGCGTCTCGACTGCCACCTGGGAGAAAAAGAAACAGCAGCTTTGAGTCAACCTGTGAAATCTGATAATCTTGTTTCAAAGGTAGACCAGACACAGGAGTCCTGCCGTGAGTGTTTTAGGATGGAGCAAGTAGCCAGCAGAAGCGATGTGACCAAGGAGAAGGGCTTCTTTAAATTATGGTCCCTGCCAGCCGTGCTTGGGAGGTCACCCACAACCCATAAAAACTAACAAAACCTTAATGTTAGTAATTTATGCAGCAGGAACATCTATGTAGGGAGAGGCCAAGAATCACAGAATCACAGAATCACTAAGGTTGGAAAAGACCTGTAAGATCATCAAGAGAGCAGCAACCGACAGGGATGTCAGACCGTGACACTGCTCCCTCTGCCATTGGCTGAAATGAGTTTTCAGAATAAGGGATTCTAAACACAGGAATATTTCTGAAGTGCCACAGAACTGCCACAGTTAAGCGCCTTCCCCTCAAACTTGGCGAATCTCAACCACTATAAATAGTTGCCATTATATTTAAAATGCCATGCAAAAATAAGTTAAATTTTTGGCAGTATGATCCAACAAATGACTTTAGGATAAGTCACTGCATTAGTTTTGCACACGCCTCAGCGTTTACTGTGTTATTTCAAATAAGAATGTCAACAAAACCCCAGGAGAAATCTGTACAGCGACTGAGTTTGCAAAGAGCTCTTCTACGCCGCAAAACTAGGGAGAAGCCCGATTCACAGAAGGGAGCTCTGCGGTGGGTTTCTCTTTGTCTACCTGTTGCTGCTTAAAAGTTGGGTTTCGAGTCCTCCAGGTTCTCCCAATAGCCCAGGGAAAAGAGGAACCTCCGGGAAGTAGTTCCCTTCCCAAGGGCTGCCTCTGAAATACAGGGATGAATGGTAATTTTGTGGTGCGTTTTTATTTCCATTGACTAACAAGGAAGCCTAGACAAGCAGCTCAGACCAGGTGTGTAACTTGACCCAGAAGCTACTAATTTCTTGAGAAATGTAAAGCTCGCTCTTCCAGCCTGCCCCAGCCTTTGTGTTCCCCTCTCTCTGGCCTTACTCACGGTGGCATTTTCGGACAGGTACCAGTCGGGGATCGGGATGTGATGGTTTGGAACTTTTCTTTTACTTTTCTTCTGATCTTCTGACTCCCAGAGCAAAGAGTTTAAATCAGGGAAATTATTGTTGATGTCAATGCCGTCCTGAGTCCATCGTCCTAAAGACCAGCCCCCTAATTCTGAACCCTTAGATTTTAAAACAAAAGGAAAAAAAGAAGAAGAAAAAAATGTTCACTCAGAATTCGACAACCTGTGAGCCCTCAGCAGAGTGTTTGAGGATGTGTCAGAGATAATTCTATAGAAAGAAATGGAAGGATGAATTATTTAATTAACTGAAATTAATAATTGGCTTTTTTTCATTTTGTATGAAACCTTGAATGAGGTGAAGCAAAACCCATGAAAAATTACTTGGGGTTAGCCAAAATGTTCTGGTTTGTTTTCAAGGTTTCTATTTAAGACTGGTTTTCCCCTGGGTTGCAATAGGGATTGCATATATTCCCTTCCATGGCTGTGAGTGTAACTTTTGTATTCCAGTCTTCTACAGACTGCCCTGGAAGATTTTCCAGTGCATTTTACCAGCCCCTGTAATTTTTCCTCCTGGTGTCTGTCTTCTTCCAGACTGAATTATTATGATGCCCAACACATTGTGCTCTCCTTAAAGACACACTATTAAATTTCAGCTGCAGGGGAATGTAAATTTTCATGTGCTTAGCTTGGTTTCTCATGAGAAACAGACTGCATGAATTTTCCATTTTCCGCAACGATGTTCCCATTGATCTATACACCTCAGTATGGTTTGTTCTGGCAGGCTTTGTGACCCTCCTTTCCATACACATCTTCCTGTTAGCCAATGACACATAGAATACTGTTTCTTTCAGCTTTGTTTCTGAGGAAGATGTTTCAGCAGCTTATGCGTGCTTTGATGTGTTTATTTTTTAATTTGTTTATTTTGATTGCTTGTAAAATGAGATCTTTGAAAAAAAATAATGACAACAGGAGCACGTTTCATTACTCTAATAAAACTACAATAATTCCTTGATATGTTCATGATTATATTACCGCTTTATACGCCTTGTCATATCCATCTGGGTTGACTGAGGGCAGGAGGTGGATTCTGGTATCCTCAATGAGATGTACAATGCGTGGGTTCCCAGCCAGGTATTCCTGACACATGAACTGCATTAACAAAAGGATTAGCTCACGTCCAAGCACTTCATTCCCATGAGCTCCTGCAATGTACCGAAATTCTGGTTCACCTGTTGAAAACGCACGGGGCAGAAGTGTAGTCAGAGCAGCAAATCAAATCTCTAACCAAATTGCATTGATGTCAATCAGCAACATTGCACTTAAGGAGAGCTGGAGAAATGCCTTAACTGAACAAATGATAGATGAAAATGCAACTTTACAGAAACAAATAACTACTTTCTGTTGCTATTTTAGAAGAACAGGCTTATGTACCAGTGATAGCTAAGGCCACTGTGTAAAACCTCCAAACCCCATTTTCCATTAAACAGATTCTTAATTACACTCACAATTTCAGCATGTTACAGGTAGATTTTAAAAGCTCTGATAGTCTAAAAATAACATGAAAAATACATTGCTGGTAGTTCTTTGGGACAGTTGTTAAGGCTCTTAAAAGACAGCAGTCAGTAACTGTACATAATCTATCTTTTGATTTCACACACTCCTTTTCCTTCACTAATCAAAAAACAGGTTCACATATATTTTTCAAGGTTGTACTGAATGCCACAATACTTACACTTAACTACAAAATACTTCAGAGATGATTAGTAATAGTGCCAGCTATTAAAAAATCCCCATAATTTAGTTGTCCTTTGTATGAATAACACTTGCAATCATCAACAGGACAGACCCAAACTGGCCAAGCTATGGCTTGTGGCTGGATCCACCCTCCCAGTTTGTCTGGCTCATGATATGCTCCTTGCATGTTTTCTGCAAGACTCTCAAAACCAGGTATTTGGACAAGGCAGATTAGATGAATGATTCTGGTATTAACATCTGAGATTCAGAGACTGCAGTCTAAGCTCAGCCCCAAGTCTACATCTATTGTGCTCCATCCCTTATGGCAAAGTAGAGACACATCTTAGGAGCACGTCGCTGCATTCTTTCTTGGGTGGGATGACCACATATCAGGATATTTATGGACATGGCAAAGCACAAGATGCCTTTATTCCAACAGCTGCCCCAGGCACTATCATAGTGAGACCTTTCTTTTTCTCTACAGAAGGACCAAAGACTGAATGAGTTTCTGTTCTGAAGAATTGTATCACTGTAGGAAATTGTACCCAAACACTCACCGGTGAAAGATCATTTGGGAGATTTGACCTGTCCTTGCTTGCAATGCATTCACCCCACATAAAAATGGTAAATTTCTATCCAAAGCTATATAAATCCCCCAAACTAAAATTCATTCCCCAGTACTAAAATACACTTTTATTTTGTTATTATAAAGAATAAAAATCATTATCATTAAAGAATTTGATCCCACATTCAAAATGCCTTCTATTTGTGCTCACCCTCCTCTTCCCAGTTTAGAAATACAGTGCTGAAGTTCCTCCCACATACATTTGAAATCTTTGCTGCCGTGAATATAATTCCATCAGTGATAATTACTGCAGATACAGAGAATGAGGAGACAAAAAAAAGCCAAATCCCAACACCCTTCAACAGATTTAGTTAGACTAAATCCTAACCAACTTCGTGTTCTCCTGGGTTGTCAGAAATCTCGACAGCATACAGCTTTAGTCCTTGGTTGCTTTTTCCAATATTGTAAATTCTTGTGATATTCGGGCACATTTTATTCACCGTTTTCATCAACTGCCAACAAAAAAATGACATATATTTAGACAATGAAGCATCAAAATAGATCCACTATTAATTATTTCATTTCAAATTAGTTGTGGCAAAAACTCTTCATTTTCTTTTCTGATTATTTCTTAGTTGTAAAAGCTGCATGTTTAGTTCATGAATTTATGGCTCTGCTATCACACAACATAACGTTTGTTCAGCTGGAACAAGCTGAATACTGTCTGCTGACACACTGCAGTGTAGGTGAGGTTCAAGATCTTTCTTACATGAGATGTAGTTGTAATATTATCACAAAATTAAGGATTTGGGGGGGAAGTCCAATCGGAATAAAGCTAGCAAAAATATACTACTATACTATCAAGAGGTAGTAAGCCACATTTTTTAAAAAAGTATGCAATGGAGAGTAACTAACCTTAACACTTCTTTCTACACACTCTGTGATTTACTATAGCTAAGTGACTTGAGATGACCTAGAGTGTCAGTGGCACAGTAATGCATATACATTACAGGTTGCCACAGACACACTCTGCCCAATAAAGGAGATTTCTCTTTCCTTTGCCCTATGCAGCAGCAACCTAATTCAAAACAAAGGAAGAGAGAAGGATATCATCCATTTAAACACAATTTTCCCAGTGAATTCTGATTATACCTGCCTCCGCTGAGGTAGAAACCAAGTCCACCCTTCTTGTATTACAATGTGAAATCTCACATGGGAAAATCATTAGTTAAGGCAGTGCTGATGTGGCCAAAATAGTGAAATAGATATAATCTGGATGACTCCATAAACACAGCAGGATATACGCCTTCAGTAAATAAAAGATTCCTCAGAAGTTCCTTACCAAGTTTCAGCAAAAAATAGAAGTAATAATGGAAATGCCAACAGTCTGTCTGAAGACATTCCTTCTATCAAAACCTATTCTATTCACTCTCTGCAGACACTGCATGACATCATAGTCAAAATATAATCAAATAGCCTTAGTGCCTACTAGAGTGCATAGGGAAGGTCATGGTTAAGGGTATAGTTCTGTTTAAACCAATGGAGTTACACAGGTGTCATCCAGACAAGGATATCTGGAGTCTAAATTGTCCCACAAACAAACACTTTACTGTGGCGTTTCAGGTGAATGTTAAAATTTACAAACAAGACTGAAAATAATAAGAAGTTATTGCAAACAGCTTTAAATGACAAGAATTTATCTGTCCTGATTTTTTTTTTCATTGGAAGGCATTAAATAAAGAAATAAGGACTTGACTTTAAATTGGAACCCTAGGGACTATTAATTACACAATCGTTTCATAAACAAGGGTGCATACATTATTGAAGAAATATTGTAGCGTAACAAAACTCTTTGCTCACACAGCGTTAATTTAGAAATGATATTGGATGATCACAAGGCTGTTGATTTAAAAAATGCAATAATTAGATGTGTCCGATTCCCATGCCACCATTCAGCAAATCTAAGTGGAAACACAATTCACATTGGGAAGAACATCATTAAAATTCCTCTCATAAAAGGCTTCACTTCTATTTATAATCATGTTGCAAAGAGACTGAAAAGATGCGCTTTTTGTACATTTGTTGATCTTGCACATTGGTTTTATACATATGAGAAACAATTTCTTTTGCATATCCAAACTCAACACTTGTCTGAAAAATAGTCAGTTATGCTCTTTCAGTGTATTGTCTGGTTTCACATCTACTTTCTTTCACCACTGTCATCATCATCAGTGTGCTGGTATTATGGCTTCCCAGCTATTTCCATGGAACTCTTTTTAACGTTCTGGTCATACGTAAGTGGGTATGTCATCATTCCTTGCTCCAGCTGAAACACATATGTGAAGCCAGAGGACATTGTTTTATATTTTTCTAGTGTTTGGTTTAAACAAGTCAGTTCCCAACTTTTTGAGACAGGCTGCCTGAAATCTTCATGGTCAAGAGCTACCACAGCTGAACCCGTTCATAATGAGCCAAAAATACGATCAGTGGATATGGAGCTATGGATCTCTTGCTAGAGCCTCACAGACCAAAAGCTTATCCAAGGTCTACCGTGTAGGGATTATTAGTTTATATCCTACAGACAAGAGAATGAAATGGATTATTATTGCTCTCTACAACTACCTGAAAGGGGGTTGCAGAGAGGTGGGTGTTGGTCTCTTCTCCTAAGTGACAAGTGACAGGACAAGAGGAAATGGACTCAAGTTGTGCCAGGGGAGGTTCAGGCTGGATATTAGGAAAAATTTCTTTACTGAGAGAGTGGTGAAGCATTGGATCAGGCTGCCCAGGGAGGTGGTGGAGTCACCATCACTGGAGGTGTTCAAGGAACGTGTAGATGTGGCATTGCGGGATATGGTTTAGTGGGCATGGTGGTGTTGGGTTGATGGTTGGACTTGATGATCTTACAGGTCTTTTCCAACCTTAATGATTCTGTGATTCTGTGTGATTCTGTGATTATTGGATCAGATACAGTATTTTTCTCCAATAGAAATATTTTTTTTCACCCTGCCAATGAGTACAGATATTGCATTAACAGAAGGTCTATTTTAGCAGGCTAAAATCTGCTTTCTGTAATGTATAAATGTTACTGGTTTAGCTCTGTGTTTACCAATTCCTCTCCTTACACCCTCTTGAAACTGCAGGAACGTCCCTCCTGGCTGATGTATTGCTGCATCCATGCAGCTCCCCAAGATGTGAAATAGGGAAGAGGAACCTGCCCTTGCAGGGGTGTCTCCGAAATCAGGCTGCAGAGCAGAAGCTTTCCGAACGTGCCTGGCACTGCAGTGGGCACAGGATACCCAGAGCGTCGGTTTAGGAAAGCAGTTAAAAGTATGGTAAAAGTTCATTACTAGTGAGAAAAGTGCCTAGAACCAAGTTCAAAGTATATTGCAATCAGTGGAAATATTTGTATTGGCTTCAGTAAACTCTCCATCACCTCTTTAATTGCAAGCATGTGATTACTTTCTGAGTCAAACAAAGAACCTTTCCTGAATTAGGGCCTCCGTAGTAGATTTCACTGTGGCTCTTTTATAACAGTACGGATATAGTAATGTAGTTAAATGTTTATATGTAAATACAATACCGAAAATGAACATATTTCATATTTGCTTTTCTCATACCCATTTCCTACAAACGGCACATTAGGTCACCTGAAATGTCACAGTGTTTTCTTTGCGCTTTGTACAAACTGTCAAAGACAATTGATGATAGCAGTCACTCAGGGCTTTATTAACAACCAGCAGGACTGTAAAACACTTCTACAATTACGTTCACTAGCAGTTCTTATTTGACAGTTCCTATTTGTTTGTCACTACCAATTATTTACCCTATTAGTGCCCTGGAAAAAGACTGCGCAGTCTTTGAAGAAGCCCCGTAAAATTGGTCTCTGAAGCTCCAATGCCTCCATTTTGCAGAAAAGGTGTATTAAATGTAGGTCTAAGAGTCCTCTACATTTAGAGGAGGCAAAAGGGCTCTCAGTCAGTGCCTTTGAGGTTAGGGCTAGTCATTATCCTCTGTGGAGATCTCCATATTTCTTGTTCTGCTGTGGGCCAAACCAGAAACTACCTCCTTCTTGAGCCTGGAGACTTATCAGACAGAGACTGTCAAAATGGCATTGCATGCAAGCTAGGATGTTTGCTGGGTATCACTCTAGTCTTCTACATTTGGTTGCTTCACCCCCAAAGAAAGCTGTTCAACTGGTAACATACACAGTGCTCTTGAATTTTCTGCATTATCATTACATCACTTCATAAACACAGCTAGCCATGAAGAGCAACACAAGACTTCAGGGGTGCTTGGAGTCTGGCTTGTCCAAAGATGTGAGTCACATCCAGTTAAATGGATTTCAAAATTAACACTCCTATTGCCTAAGAAAGATATGATCCAGGTTAGCTATTTCAGTCTATTTCAAAGACAAAGTCGTACTCAAATGTCCATCTCAAACTATTTCTGGGGATATCTATCAATTGTTTTAACAGCTTTCTACACAGCATGAATACCTCATGTAAATATTTTGGACTGTAAGACAATCTTGGCTTCTGCATATGAGATATAGCGAGAGTTCCCATTGACTGAAAGAAGAATCTTGAATGCTCTTTTAAGAGAAAAAACTGGTACTATGAATTTCATCTTCCTAAAGAGAGAGTTCCATTAAAATAATCTGACACTGAGAAAATACTTGACATATTGCAATGTAATGTAATGCTTCCCAAACACGGCCCAGGGAACACCCTCTTCTCCTCTTTCTTCAGTGCTTATGATAAATAACTTCAAAGAACTGTGTTTTTCTAAGATGGCTTCTAAGTGAAGTAGCTAACAAAACTGACAAATAATGCACAGTCTTTTAAAAAAAAATAAGTTGACTCTGGAAATTGACAATTATTGTTCTATTTTACACTCAGGAAAGGATTTATTAAGTTCTAAGAATAGCTTTGGGGATATAAGACTTTGTGCAAACCCAACCCACAATCTTCTTCTGACCAGCAACAGAACCCAATTAGAATCCAATAAGCTCTAAATAAATTATTTCGACACACAGAAAACCAGAACTTGGGAGAGCACAAAGACAGTTCACAACTGACCAGCTCTCAGACACAGTCGCAAATTTTCTGCTTCTATGAAAAGTGGAAAAACATTCTGTTTTAAAGCTGCAGGTTTTTCCCAAAGATATTTCTAACCTGACCAACCTGTCTTTCTGCAATGACAATCTAAAATACACTTTATTTTATTGTTCTTGACAGTAATTATGCCAATTGTGTTTCTACTTGTCTAATCTTTTTGCTAAGAAATATAGGCCACGAAATCTCTACCGAAATAAATGTGTGACTCAGTACACAATTGCTCCATAAAAATGAATGGTGATTCATGCAGTATAAATACACTGACAATTCAGCACACAGAAAATGATTCACACACTTCAAGTCCAAACATATTATCTTTATATGTGAACAGAAAGCGGGCAGAAATATTTCTTTAGCACAACCCACACCTGTGTGGTGATATGAAGCAAGACTAAAACCACCAACAACAAAAATAACAACCAGGTTTCCTGTTTGAAGTTAAAGGAACAAGATTAACAAGGCTGGGAGCTTCAAAATTATCTTAACAAGATTTTTTAATTCTTTTATCATATTCTTTATTTTTCTATTCTATTCTGATTATCCAAACCCACTGAAATATAGGAGAATTCTGATGGCTAAGTCAGGGTCAAATCTGAAAGGAGAAACCACTGTAAGATTCACCACTCAAATATACATGGAAGAAAAATGGTGGCATATTATGTGTAAATACTCCCTCTGCCATGTAGTGTCACCATTTAAGGTTAGATGATGTACAAATTTTAATGTGATTTTAATAGATTGCTGCTTTTAATAGATTAAAGCAGAAAAAAATATTTTCAAATAGATTGCAGAGGCTGTTTAATAATATTTTTAACAGGTAGAATTCAGATTCCATAAGAGTTCAAAAGCCTGCACCCATCCACCCTCTGTATCCTGGAGGTCACACACCACCCTCTTTGCCTACCTGCCTCATTTCCTTGTAGTTGTGATGCTTAAAGTCAAGATTATCTGTGGTTGTCATTTCATTTCTTCTGTGGTAATAATTATTTGGGTCTGAGAAAAGAAATAAAAGAATTTTCATGTACTTATGAATTTCAAATATAAAGATGCTTAGCCATAATGCACGCAAGGAACGTGGAAATCTGAATTCCACGGTCCTATACGTGTTTAAAAGAGGTTTTCAAAAGCAAAACTCAAAGAAACAACAAATTTGAAATATTTCTAGGTACTGCACAAATCAGCTCATGTAGATCCAAACAGAAACAAGGAGGCAGCAGGCATCAGCTTGCTAAACAGCTACTCAGCACGAAGAACTAAACTTCAACAGAAAAGCAGAAGGGCATCCTAAGGCTACAGAGGAGGGCAAAAGACACTGGAAAATGATGAGTCAGATGCAAGATAAAAGAATGGGGAAAAAAATCACACCAGACGAAAAAGCCCCAGTAAATATTTTGTGTCTACTTGATTAATTTACTGTTACAAGGAATTATCTTTTAGTTTTCTTGATGAGCATTTTCAGAGTCTGTGCACTGCTTGCAAAATACAGAAAGGATCTGCTGTGCATATTGAACATTCCTGATTTTTTTCCTAAACATTTTTTGTGGAAGTCGGAGGCCTTTGTTACTTTAAAATTAGCATACTCATTTCTATATGGATAAAATTTACAGTTTGCGTGTTTTGAAGTATCAAAAGAGAATATGGGGATAGAACAAAAACTTTGTTTCCTTCACTTCCCAGATCATTCACCTGGAAAAAAAACAGGCCAAGACTGTTAGGGCTCAGCTTTATATTTCCTGATACATATGCTCCTAAACCTAATCCATTATGATTTATTTTTAGAGATAAACAAGCCTATTTGGAAAACATTGGAGACATTCCTTATTTGCCATATCTGGGATGTCTGGAAGTTTGAGTAGCTGTTTGCCAAACCAGTGGTTGTCAGGCTGTTTTGATAAATTGTTTCCCTTCGCACAAAATCATCTTCATTTGTTTTAAATTATTGGAAAAAAAGCCAAATATCAAAGCCTAAATATCATCCTGTCTTATTGCAACACAGCCAAAAGACACTGTCTCTAGAGAAGAAAAATTATTTTTTTTAACAGTATCACCTAGCAGTTGTAGTTTTTTGGGGGGTAACAAAAGCATAATTATTAGTAGGAAGAATACTACTATCTTGCAACAACAAACACTTCATGAAATTGTGGAAAACGCATAACACATAAAAATACTTTACAACTTAACATTTTTAAGCTTCATATTTCTGACATTAAAACCTCCAAATTCTTGCCATAAAATTTTAAACGTTTTTTTCTTTTTGTTTTCTTATGTGGAAGGAAAGCAAACTTTGAACTATTTAAATTATTTGTGAAATGAAACATGCAAGTTCCATTAAGCTTCACTGTAACTTTACCATGTTCTCTACCACTTATTTATTCTTCATTCGCATGTTTCTCTCCACTTCCATTTCCTAATCTACAGCAGAAATACTGGAAGGTCAGTAGAACGCTGCTCTACAAATATGACTGAAAAATGTCAAAAAAACCCCTTGCCTCAGTAAAATCTGGTTGTTCAACGCAGTCTGTCCTTTCCAGTGAGAACTTATTCTATAGCAAGACCACCTGGAAATGGATTTGAATTCGAGCCTAATCAGGTGAGGAATTGAGATATCTTTGCTTATTAAAAAAAATAAAAGTTTTGAAGAATCAAGAGGGTTAAGTTTCACATAATTTATCTGCATTTTTAGGTCTTCTTTCCAACCTAACTGCAGGCTAAATTGATGCAAGTCCGCCGACAGCAACAATGCTGCGCTAACCCTGCAGATGACTCTGGAATGCCAAACCCTTAAAGGTCAACACATATTAATTTGTAGAAATTATTCATTAATATATTGGTGGCTGAGAAATGGAAAACATAAAAAAACCCCTTCTTCTAGAAAGAGACAATGTGTTTAATGCGACACAGAATATCTTCACCATTGTAAAAATATCCCTCTGTTGTAAAAATATAAAAATAAACATCATATAACTGCCAGGATGTTGAAGGCTTTCTCTATCACCACGAGCCAAAATATACAGCAACCGATATTTTTTCCTAATACTTTAATCCATTCCTTTCAAAATCTGGCACTTTTTCCAAGCATAAAACATTAATATCATGGGAATGACTGTGAACGCTGTAGAGTTGATGGAAACTTAAAAGAAAAAAATCGTACAGTGAGAATGATTGTATCTCTCATTCTTCCTCAAAAACAGTGCACAATTTGACAGCTCCCTAGAGAATTAACACTCATATTTTGCCAGGATCTACTGTGAGTCTGCTTGGATTACTGGATTTCTACTGCATCAGGAACACAGATTAAAAAATTAAAAGCTGAAATGTAGAAAGGCATACAAATCTTGCGCACAGCTGGTTAGGTCCACTTCTGCAAAAATTATTTTCTTTAATAAAACAGAGAATCAGAGACTAAGAAACTCAAACCACAGAAGAATGAGAATTGAAACACACTCGTTTATTCATGGTACTACTTCAGACAGTCTCTCTTTCTTCCAAGGAGAAAAGGTCCTGCAAAAATGTGGCACTCCCGTTTATACAGAGCAATATATTAGTTCTTTCTACCACTAGTATATCTTTATATTACCAGTACAGTTAAGTTTGCAGGTAAAGGTAGCTTGTTACCTTCATACTTCTATTCTTCGTAAGATGAATGAGTGACTAGGAAGCTCCAAAATGCCCAACTACTTGCCAGCATGAGATGGGGACTGCCCATAAAAAGTACCAGAGAGGACTGATTTTGACATGTAGAAGGGATTTTCTGTCATATTACAGCTCTACACAGCACCTCAAGCAATGGAGTCCTGATGCTTCCAGTGGGTTTCCAGTTATGCTAACAACAATGTGTGTTGGTCTTTTTTTCCTCCGTTAGTTTTCAGCGTTCTTTTCTTCTTTTCTAACTGGCACTGGAAAGGTATGAAGTGAGCTTTGCAATGACTCGCAAAGAGATGAAATCAACACTCACAAAACAATATAATCAAAATGCTCTCATTTTGCATCCATTCCCAACATGATTTGTTCTTATGCTTCTTTCTCACAGAAGTCTGACAGTGCATTGTACGGTATCATACTGATGGAGCTTGCAAGCTCAGAAGTGGTGCTCATACGGTGCTCCAAATGGACGAGATAATGGAGTCAATCCAAGTGATTTAGGTAAGTTTTTAATAAAAAAGAATATTCTAGTCTAAATCCTTAAGACTGCCTTAAAACCCTCAATGTACCAATTTGCAGATGACTGATTTTTTTTAATTTCTGTGTATTGTAAGTGAATTTGACTTGCCTTCACAAAACTGAACATGTCACAGGCAGCACATATGTAATCTTGAAAAAATCCACTGGCAGACATATCAGATGATTGTAAGTTTTTTTCCACATGATTTATTTCATGGCAGTCATGAGCATTAACATCACACATTAAATCAGCAGTGAAATGATATTCTTCAGCTATATATGGATTCCTTTCTATATATCTTGATGCATACTCAAATACCGCACAACTGATTCCAGTTAATGGTAACAAAAGACGATAATAATGTGTAAGAGAAAAAGAAACAAACTCTTAACCTGCGGTAGTTGCTTCTTAAAGGTTTTCTACCGTTTGATGTTTCTAATTATTTCCCTCAGTTTGATTCTAATAATAATGGTAATTCTGAGGGTCGCTAATACTCCTCCAGAATGGATACACTTCATTGTACAAATAAAATATGAAATAAAACCTTTTAATGACACCCATTGCATTGTTGGCGGATGTTACACATCTGTCTTGATGAGTACGGAGAAATATAATACATTGGCCTTTCCCAGGAGAGTTATTGAATTTAGTGTCATTTTTATTCAGTTTTTGCTCAGGCAAACTTCCAAAAAAAGTTTCAAATTGCCCAAGATTAAGTTTTAGCTTTGCAATTGTAAAAGCAGAACACAAGGACAGGCTGTCACTCTAAGCAAAAATTTACTCTCACGAGTAATCTGTTGAATTTAGTACTGCTGTATACACAATCACTTATAACCAAAGACACTTGTAGAAAGTCACAGTTTTATACAAAACGAGCACACTCCTAGATGTAACCAGGTAGCCTGGCAAGAAGAGACAAGCAATGAAAATAGGACTGAATGATGCATCCATTGCAAAACACGCTACTCCATTACGGAGTAGCTCATCTTTTATCTTGGGTTGAAAGTGATGGCATAATCATGATACCAATGATAGTTTTCTACATAAGAATTATTAAAAATTAAATTCCATCACAAATTTATTCCATTAAAATAATTGCCTATTGCCTTGAATAGTCTACAGTATAAATAAATGCATGAAGAGCTCAGCTAATTTTCTCTCTCTTATCTCTGGGTACTTTTGATCATATGCAGTTTCTTTTTGATTTTCCTTAGGTTTGAGAAAGAACGGGCAAGGAACGTACATCCATCCCCTTGAGGCAATTGCAAAAGATTGTGCGTGTCAGTCTACATCTATGTAAATACCAACATTTTTGGAAACTGCAGAGGGAATTAAATGCTGGTGCTTTTGTCCTCTTTTTCCCCAGCGAGAAATGGTAGCACTGATCCTCTGCTATAGGTAGGATTTTCTGGCATCTTTCCTCCACAGCTAAATGATTTTCCCTTGGTGAAACAGCAAGTTACTTCTGTTGCCTGAAAGACGGTCCTGACACAGTTGGGTAACACAGCTTTTTTTGTAGAGCTACTGTAATAATCTAGAAAAGGTTGTTTGTCAAAACTAGCCTACAATACACCAAAAATGTATGTTATGAATGATATATAAGCATTTCACTGATAAAATTTACAATCATACATAACACTGATTAGATAATCAGTAACTTTTCTGTTCCAATTATCTAAACAGTATTTTCTCACGATTTGTCCATCTGTTAGTGCCCCTAGCATATGCAGCAGGTTTTATTAACAGAGCCCTACCGACAGGAATGGGTCCTAGCTGTCTTTAACCATTTCCATCACATTCTGCCAGTGCTAACATACTTTCCTAGAATATTAATATCATATTCAGGTTTCTTCTTTATCTGGTATTCGTTTGTAATTGTCCCTTGTGAGCCTACATGACGGAAAGCTGATACAGAGTACAGACTGAACACAAATTGCTCGATTTATTCAGGGATTAATAAAGACTAAAACCTAACATTACAAGTTTAAAAGACATGAAAAGAAATTCACAGTCATGAAAAATGACTTACTTTCCTTCAGCCCCACTTTTTTTCTTGGGGTATTTCTCTACACCCCATCTGCCCGTGCATTGTCATTGCCTCAGGAGGACACAGTGCGTGGGAGCTCTAAAACACGACCAAACCGCTCCTCCTGACAACTTGATTTCTTGTATGTTCACACTCAGGGTGCAAATATAATCAAAGCCACACCAGGTATTCAAGGAAACTGAGCATCGCATAACTTCTTTCACAGGCCTTTGGGCTTTGGAAAGGGTAGAGGTGTATGAACTGACAGAGCTTCACCTCCTGATTTTGATGAATTTAGGAGACTTGCTCAGTTTTATGGGGAACCCTCTGTCAGAAAAGAACCCTTGATTTCTAGTTGCACAGTCAATACAGTGTTTGGCAGTGCTACCAAAGAGCCTGGTCCCATGGCCAAACCAGTCGGTTATCTAACTTGAACGAGTAAGAAGACTCCAATACAGGGTGAAGAAGTCCAGTTAGAGGGAACTGCAAAAAACAAGTCATGTCCGACAGGAAGAAAAAGTGCATGGAAAGGCCTCTGCAACCTGGGGAACAGCTTTGCTTTGAGAGCCTTGCGTGCGGTGAATAAAATGAGTGAGAAGAAAGAAATGTCAGTTCTTTCTGAGCTTAAAAGATGGGTCAGCAGCTTATCAAAACCTATTAGTTCTTTCAGTCCAATTACATTTTTAATATACACACCCCATTCCCATTGTGTTTCTCACTGAATGATTCTGGTATTTTCTTTCAGGAATAAACTGAATCAGCCACCGCGGGCAATTAACTCAATAAATTACTACCAGGAAGAAGCACTGCTGCTGTTTCCATGCTAGTCCAAGACCTGCAACAAGCTGTAAGAGCCCTCATTGCAACAGTGGTGGAAATGCAGATACGTTCTAACCTTGGTAGCACCTTCACCGACTGATACAGCCCCGTGAAGCTGACGGGTGACAAATGCTAACACTGCAAAGCAGCATCTGGCCCTCTGTGGGTGCATACCCGATAAGAATCCAGGGTAAATTACTGCTGCACTTGACAAAAATCACCTTTCTAAATATCAACATTTTTGCTCTTTCCTCCTTAAGTACAGGTTTATGGAACTTGAAAGGATTGTGAGAATTTCCCTACAACTTGCTCTCCAAGATGGTTTGAGTGTCATCTTTGTTATTCCCTGGAAACCTCTGTGCCTGTCCTGCATGCCGGTAAAGTCACGGTGCTGACGAAAGCTATGCTTTTCCTTCAGCCTCACACCTTGTGTTGTAGAGGGTGGATCCTCTGCAAACCCACACTGGAATTTGGGATAGATCACCCCTCTCCAACAGCCCCACCAGTCCTTTCAAGAGCTGAGGGGAAATACTGGCTCTGGAATTGCCCCTCCAGGGTAAAAGGTACAATGGGAAACAAGCAGCCCACAGAGATGGAGTTTTCTAAACCCATGGTTGAAATAAATCAGAATCCTACTGAAAACAGGAATATTCAGGTACTCAGGACACCCCTGGTCTCTGCCATTCAAGTCCAGGATGTATTTGTTACCCCCAGCTGCTAACTTTCACTGCTTCATGGTAATACACCTACAAACGAAGTTTTATGACAATACTTGCCCCATACTTCTCTTCATCAGAGAATTATCCCTTCCGTGCCCCAGACTGTTGGTTTTTTTTTTTCCCCATGAGTATTTAAACATCTAAAGGACAAAAATCAGGCTACCTCTGCTTGGCATGTGAAGACCCTACATCAACAGTGGAATTGGAGGCAGCAAGTCTCTGACCAGCAGCAGGAGCAGTTAAAGCAGTAATGATAGGCTCTGGAAAGGCAGATCTCTTTCTGGCTCTAGTAGTTCTGAAAATACTAGTCATAGCCCCCTGCAAAAAAAAGAAAGAGCTATCCCCAAGGTGCCAAAGGAAAAAAAAAGCAGATGAGAGATGTGGAATGAGTAGTGGGCAACTTAGAACAAACAGTTTTCCAAATATTTATACACATACATACATATGTAGACACAAATCCACCCTATTTACAATGTGCTTAATAGAACCATGGCTTTGCCATAATTTGCAGTATTGAATGCCCTTTGTTTTTAAGTGGCCTTCTATAAGGTTTCACTTTGTATACGCTGCTTAGCAAAACCCTAATTTTATTTTGCATTCATATAAGAGAAAGAGGTAACACATGAAGCTTGTGCTAAACATCAGGTTGTGTCTTTTCCACAGTCTTTACCAAGGATGGGACCATTTACCTTCACCTGAGACTTACCAGGGATCAGGCTGGATTTTGCTAGAAATTCTTTACATCCTCAACTCCCCTCCCTCCCCCTACAAGGTAAGCACTAGTTCAGTCACAGTATTTGCCTGCAAATTAATTCAGGGAAATCCTATGGCCTGTACAATGGAATAATAATAATAATAAAATTTAAATCAGACTACATAATTATAATGGTTCTTTCTTGCCTTAGAAGCTTAAGACTTCTGCAGGTGATTGTTCTGATACGTAATTCCATTGCCTCCCTAGTACATGTGCACTCAGTAAGATTAATTGCAATGCACTTCAGCCCAAATAACAGAGAAAATCTTGTTAGATCATCCGTGCAATTTTGTTTTATTAATAAAGCCACTTATAGATACTATGTGGTGCATTTGAAGAGTTATCCTGATACAGCGTGTATCTGGACAGATATTTTTGTTTCCTTTTGCATAAAACTACTCACTAGAGACAGGTATTATATCAAAAGCAAAGATATCCAAAGGAAGTAAAATTTCTGAGTCTTGGCACAGGCAGCCACATCAACATCAACTGAGAAACTCTTACCTGGCAAAGGACACCCTAAGATTTCCAGTCTCATACAGATGCTACCTTCTTCGAACCAGGACCGGGGGTTTATACGGATATAGCGTGCAACCAGTGGCACCGGCAACATATTGAGAACTGGGATCTCTTTCTCACTGTTTCCTTCAAAAATCTATGTAGGCCAAACATACGGAAAGGGCAAGATCAGTTCTTCAGAAAGTCTTCTAGCACTTTTGGTAATAGAAACAAATGTCGATGGTGGCTCAGGCCAGAACTGCTCTTCAAAGAGCACAATCCCCCCATGCCCCTTAGAGAGGGGCAAAGGAGACAGAGCTCCAAACCCTCTCTCCAACAAAAGGCACCTCATGGGCGTGAGATGTCCCCAGGGACCAGCAGACTGATGCTAGCCCTTGCATGGGCCATGCAACAAGAACTGCGTCCTCATCACAGGCAAAACCACTGCCAGGGTGGCATTCACATCCATAGGCAGACACATGGGGATTTGCCATAGTGGAATTAGTGGAATCACTGGGAGACAGTGCCTTATAGTCTTACACTGACTAAACTGGCAAATCAAAACTCCACGTGGACAGCCCCCACTTTCCCACCTCCGCTCATCTTCATAAAACATCTGTCGTGATACTCACCACATCTCCAGATTCATTTCTGACAGCAGTCCATGCATGACTGTCATTGCTCACCAATACTCTGTAAGAGGTCACCCAGTTACTCCTTCAAAAAGACAAAGAGTATCTAAGTTATTTTTGCATAACTTAGAATGACTGTAAATTATGTTTAATGTAATAAAGCTTGTAAGACTGCTAGCAATGGAAATCCCACTTGGCAAAGTCATGTCAACGCTTGGCTGAAAAAGTAACACTCAAATCTAGATTCAACAGATAATTAAAAAAGCCTAGCACATAGAAGCAAAGAACCAAGATAATATTCTGGGATTCTAGGAGGTGAGGGATTACTGCTCTCCTTTCCTTTTACATGCAGATTTCAGGATAAGTGGCTTATCTAAAGCAGATGCATCCAGTGTTCAAAAATCTTACTTTTTCAGCTACAGAACATTTTCTATTTCTACTGCTATTATCAGAGGGGATGAAAAAAAAATAATAAATCCTCTAGGATGAAAAGTCCATGAATTTCAGCCAGCAAAATTTCCATTTCTTCCAATACAAGAATGACTGGAGCCTGCAGTCATTCTTGTATTTATTAGCAATAGATAGGAACAAAGAGACAATTCTGTCTGCACAGCAGAGTCCAATTGATCACAGTACTAGTGCACTGCTACAATATCTAGATCAGTCTTCAGTAGGCTGATCTTTCCAGGGGCCTGTTATCTGATTTACAGTAAAATCCTCTTTAATCTAAAAAAGCAAAATCTTCATTCATGCTTAAATTGTGCCTTGTCTGTATTCAGCTAAAGAAGAGTATGAGGAGAAAAAAAATGCTGCTTCCTATATTCTGAGAGGAGTTAAAGCTATGTAGCTTTTACACTGCCTGGGCATTCCCCATGGCAAAGTGTAAACAGCTATGGAGAAGGTAATGCCCTGACTCTCTTCTCTCATTTGTTGGTCTGAAAGGGCAGCAGTAATTTATTTTTTTCCCTAACACCTCCCTGGTTTCAACAGGCAGTGACTTGGAGGAGAGTTGTGGCTTGGAGGTATCTTTGTACTGTGAAGTCAGTCCAGGATAATTAAATTCTATTTCCATGTATATAAACTGATGGCGCATAACCAGCAGTCCTCTAGAGCAGTCATTCTTGAACATGAGTTCTTAGCTAAGCTACACAGTCAGATTGCTGGGATTGAATCCAGGGTAAGGAAAGCTCTTGGGACTAGAAAGAAGAGTAGGGACAATTTAGGCAGTTATGGGAGAAGCATCAGAGCACATGGGTCAGAGATCAGGGAGTACCTGGAAGGACAGACACACCTCAGAAAAACTTCCCCTTGTACTGCACCCATACAAATGCAACTTTTTTTGCACTTCTTTCTTTTAAAATCAACAAATAATATTGGCAAACTACCTACGAACGCACACACACATTGACTTCACTGTGTTTGTGTTTTAAGGGGACAAACTAGCCTTTATGTGGTCACTAAAAGAGAGGCAAACTTCTAGTGAAGACCAAAAAAGGGGCAGGGGTGAAACAAGAGCAAATTAATCAGCCAAAAGATCAGCACAAGCTCACAACTTCGTCTTGTACAAAATAGTGACCTTCAAATAATGCTTCAGTCAATGCATGGCAGCAGAAAATTTATAACTTTAAATTTCTATCCGCTATTTCATTTTCTGAGTAACAGTGGTCCCACTTGTACAAAAGATTCAAACTGATGTCCAGACTTACAATGACGCCTAAACCCAAAGATTAAGGTAAGTGTTTAGTAGGATTTAGAAAAGCATTTCTGTATGTTGTTTACTAACACCCCCAAAAGTCAAAGATGAGCTATCATCTGATTGTGAAAGAAATGACTGAACAAACCCAGCTCTGCTTTACACACTAAACCCATCCTTTGCAAATCCTTCACCAGTCTTCTTCAATGAATAGATTTTGCCATTCATGTTAGTTTAGATGCAAAAATCTTGACTACCGCCAAGCAGACTGAACTTCTTATTATTGCATTGAAGAGATGAATACATCTATCACTTGTCACACATACACTACTTCAACATTTGTTAAACAACTTCAACAAGTCAGCAGTACTCTGAAAATACTAATTGTCTGCCTGTCAGTGGAAGGTCTCCTGGGGTAGGGGATTCACTGGAGATCTGCGAAGTGCCACGCTGGCATCGCAAGTCTTCGTGGCTGTAAAACGATACACCAGAAAATAGACAGGGACTTCAGCGTGCTATATAAGTTTCTACTAACTCTTGTAAAGAACTTTACATTCTTCCCTCAATTTCTCTGTGATCATTAGTTGAAGGAAGGCAGATTTACCTCTAGCAAAGACAGACATTAGGAATTTTGGAAACTGCCAACATCAAAACTCTAGGAAGGGGAAAAAAAATAGCTTTTTCTGGTTGAAAAAAACCTAACAAAGCATGAGAGCAAAACTCATGGGTTTGAACAGGGGTGGTGGTGGTAGCGTACATACCCAGTGCACATAAAATGGTGTTGGGGTTTTTTGTTGTTTTTTTTTGTGTTGGTGTTATGTTTGGTTTGGGTTTTTTTGTGTTTTGGTTTCTTTTTTTTTTTTTTTTTTTTTTTAATGTTCTCGGCCATTTTTCAAAGTCAGTTTAAATGACCAAAAAGGGCAATGTCACAAACCAAATAACTTCATTGCTTCTGAAGTATTACAGCACTTCTTTCACTTCACCTGCACAAATAAGATTAGGTGGGCAAACACAATACATCCATATTCATTACTCTACACCTGGAAAAGAAATTCAAACAGAATATCACAGTCACATAAAAACAAGACAACAGTGGACATTCTTTATAATTGAGAATTTTGTAAGAAAATCACGGCACAGATAGAAACTTTTTAAAAGAAGCAGCTCATTTTACTGGCCTGAGAAAATGTTTGCTGTTCATATTTCCAAGCTAGGACTTCTATTTACCATCTTTTAATTTTCTCACTCCCTACAGTTAACAAAGGTTCAAACTTCTCCCAAAAGCAAATGTATGCTAATCAGTCATACACATTTTCCATCCTGAGTGGCAACACATAAAATGCTTTTCAGAGACAGTCTGACAATTAAAATACAAATGGAACCACATCCAGTCTTGTATATTTGCAGCATAGAAGGAATACAGAGGGTCATGAGAGGAGAGAAGTCAGCTTAATATATTAGGTCACACACCACATCCTATTAACTGTGCTTGCCTGTAAGGAATAAGCATTCACTTTGCATTTGTTGAGATGCAGAATAAAAACATCACAGGTGACCGGATCCTCCTCCCACTGGCACTAAATGCAAACCTGCCTCTTAGGGGCTTAAATTCTTCCCCCTTTTTTCCAACGTCGGAAGAAGAACTTCTGCCAATATTAAGAAGGCTGCTGTAAATTCAGATTCCCCTCAGAAATGGCATCTTCTGCCTTGAAATCCCATTCCCCGTGATGCAGAAGGGGAACTCTGCATGTATTTGTGTGTTCAGAGTATCTGGAAAACTAGCAGAAGCTAATGCACAGGGCTTCTGACCAGGCAGCCAAGTATCTTTAAATCCCAGATATTTCTACAGCTACAGACCAGCAGAAGAGCATTCGACATATTAAATCTTCTCGAAAGCTGTGGATTTTTTACACATGTGCGGCACAGGAGGTCTGATGCTTCCAGGAAGCAGATGGATGTGTTGCACATGCTCGAATCAACAGCCAGTCTGTTTACAGTAAGCACAGCGTTTCCTGGAATCGATGAGTTTAATACATACGTGGTGCTCAGTTTATTCATGTAGACACAGAAATCTGAAACTTTCGCGGAAATCCATCACAGAAACACGACAGCTAAAGCAAAGTCTTGTGCTAAAAGTACTGGGGAATGTCATCTGCTTTGTGTTGTTACCTGATGACAGGAAGATCCATCTCGTTGGGTTTGGGATTTGCAGACGTTAATTTCTGCAGCGAGTCACACTGAATCTTTTCAGGGCCCGTCAGCACTGAACAATAAAGCTATAAGGAAAGCTAAAAGAAAGCTATAAAGCTTTCCAGTACTTAGGATGTCCCTACCATTGTTTTAGAGAAGCTCTTCTGAATTCACTCTATACAATCTCTCTGGACCTACTATTATATTCCTCAGACAAAAATACAGATATTTGTTGGTTTTCTAGAGTCAAGGAGACACGATTCAGGGAAAGTCCCATGCCAGCATTCAGAAAAGAGTGCGATAATTATTGAGCTCTTTCTTGGCAGCAAGCTAGGCAATACAGAAATCACTGCATGACAGTACCTTCAAAAGTATTGGAGGTTACCTCTAGTTCATCATGTTCTAGCACTAAGTGCTACTTACATGACTGCCTCACAAATTTCATCAACACTAGAAAAGGATCACAAGATACAGATTTGACAGGAATCATTTGGATTCAGGTGATTCCCATTAATAATCCTTTTGAAAATTTATGCCAGCCTTATCTCTTCAGCAGAAACCTATCTGAAAAATCTCAGTATCTGTTGCCAACATTAATCAATTCATTTCACAGGAAGTAAATGCAAAAATCAAAATATGATTCAAATTCACTTCATGTGGATTTTTTTAATTAATTAGTTGGATTTTATCTGTAATGCATTAGCTCTAGACAATGCTTATATGAACATCTCCAATTTTAAATTCAGTTTCTTGCGATGCATAGAAATGTCCAACTTGTCCATTTCCATCCAAAAAAAGACAAGCTGAGGGATTAAGCGACTTGCCCAGGGACAGAGAGGAAATCTGAATCACAGTGGAGAATTAAAAGCAGGTCTCCTACAGCCTTGGCAGGTTCCTATCTAGGGAACCAGCTTTTCCTTATCTCACCACATCATCAGGCTGCTGAGCATAGGGAAAGACATCATGACAGCACCAAAACAACGAAACATCTTTCTGCCTTGTCTTCTCCAACATCATTTGCTTACTTTTATGTGCACTAGACGTATAGACAAATCCCAACTCGGCCCAACACACAGCAAGTGCTAAACGAGAAGCAGTGGAGGGATGCCAGGCGTTTGGCTGCCCAGACTCCAACAGGCGAGTACATCATCTGAGACTTCTGACTATTTGGATATGGTTTTATTTTATTTGAACAGCATCTGCTGCATGTAATATTTTAAGGCCAAGCTTCTCAATTATGGAAAGCTGAATCAGCAACAAGTGAAATAAATCTGATACTCTTTTCCTAGTCTCTAAGTATGCTTTTCCACATCAGCAAAACCCCACATGATTTAAGATAAACGAGGAAGGTTGGCAGGTGCTGGTCAGCAGAAGCTGAAGCCCACAGTGGCAGAGATGCCGGAGATGAGACTAGCAAACATTGGCAGAGTTCGCATTAGCATTATCTGCAATGGACCTGACTCCAGCTGACCATATTATTCTTCGGCTGTCACGATAATCTGATTTTTCTGCATTACAAAACTCCCAAATTAATAGAAAATAGAAACAGGCAGGCACACAGATGTGTATCCTTCAATAATATATAAATTGACAAGCCAAAATACTTGAAATAGGGGAATCTCTATACCAAAAAAAATGCTAGGCAAACCTTAGATTAATCTGTAATCATGCAACAGAATCAGCATGCTGGCAATTAAATGGCTTTCTGCTCGAAAAAGTAATTTGTAGTCTCATGCAATTAAATAGAAAACCATTAATATTAATATTCTATAATAATATTTATGCTGATAAAATTTTAAATCACCCACTGCCCAACAGTCTTAAAAACAAGCCAAGTCAAAAAAATGCTCAGGCTAACCACAGGTAGCCCAGCAAATTTTACAAGCTAATTAAAATAAATATGATTTAAGGGATGGAGCTTGAAGAGCAGGCAAGGGTATTTTTTTTAATAATTGAAATCTTTGAATGTTTAATTTTTAAAATTGCTTCTAGCTGACTTAAATGAATATACTGCTGTGAAATCTGGCTCTTTGGAGCCAAAGAAAAGCTCAGGCTAGAATTTCACTTCCTCAGAATGAACTAAGCACAGATTTCTCAAAGCTCTCTTCTCAGTGAGGAGGACCTGGGTTTGCAAATGCATTTCCCACCCAACAGCTGCCACTTACAGCAGGTTTTTAGAAAATTTTAATCTCTGACTTCCTGACTTTTCTAGAATATCTGGTGCCAACTGGGGGTGTTTCCTTTTGTTGTTGTACATTCAGAAAGTAACACCTGAAGGTGCCAGGCCTCCTGTGTGGGGTCAAAAACATCCTCTGCCCCAAAGATTTTATTGTCTTGACACCTGTCATTTCAGGCCATGCTTTGCAAAGAGATCTGCACGTGTTTGAAATTCTTCTGGCACCAGTCTTTCCCCTTTCATATCTTCTGTATCTGCTAAACACAACCAAGCTGTGATTCCTTTTCTTCTAAACCTCCTTTTAGGACATTTTTAATTTTCCATTCTTGTTTGTGCCTATCACACCTTTGTAAACTAGTCACGTATTTGAGGAGAAAAATCTGAACTCTATAGGCACTGCCTCACTAGGTCTTTTTGCCTCCTTCTCGTGAATATTCAAGTAATGGAAAATGAAAAGCTCCGACAGCAACCAGCAAACACTGCCACTTGTGTGCACAGCTTTGAGCATATTTAAAGCAATGCTGAAGGGCCTCAAGTCTACAAAGCGCACACAAAGACGTGGCCCAAGTGCCACTTGGTGCATGCAGAAGGGGTGCTGCAGGGCATGGATGGAGGGGAAAGGAGCAGCTGCTGGATGGCCCCGAGGTAACCCCCCCCGCCAATCATTCTCATTGCAACGAGTCATAATGCACATGCAAAATATACAAATCAAGGCTGTGGTTAATAAGTGTGATAAATCTGATGCTTGTATTCACTTGATGTATCCCTTTTCCTAAAGGCTTCAGCTCATTTGATTTCAAACTGCCCATTGTAGTCCCTTCCAGGGAGGTTAAAAATCTTTCCTTCATCTTCTGAACATCCCCAGCGAGCCTCGCTGTGCAAAGCGGGTTCTCTCCATGCAACACCACCTTTTCCCAGTGCAAAGCAGTGGTTAACCATGCAGGAGCCCTCCTCACGGGGATGGCGGTGACCCACTCCCTCCCAGCGCTTCATCATGAGTCACCCCGTCCTTGGCAAGAGTCATAACCGGAGCAAGAGCACCATGACAAATCACAGCCACAACAGAACGTCATCAGCTTTGACGTTTTTGTCAAATAAACTTGTGAAAGTATAAATACATTTCTGGGTGCGCTGTCGGAACTCCACCTACACGGGATCATCTGAGCTGGTCACAACCCCAGCTCCTCAACGCTGGGAGTGGGTGGCGAGTGCTCATCGGCAGTGATGAGCACTGTACCAAAATCCTGCGTAGGGCACAAGAATTGAGGTGGAAGATTACCACGGCACAGGGATTGAAGTTAAACAAATAGGCGGAGAGCACTCGAGGCTGAAGCTGCCAAAGGCTGACTCTCGGTGCTGCAACAACTGAAAGCCCATGAGACGGCTCCACCAAGCCAGAGTCAACAGAAGATGTAACTCATTAAGAAAACCCCATCATAAACACTAGTATAATACGCAACTAATTACATTAATATATCAAGAAGTGATATCAAGAAAAATACATTTTTCTACACTGAATTCAGGTCGTTTTGTAACTCCCATCAATATACTTGGTATGATTTCAGTGGAATTGGAACAATTCACTCCATGAGAGTCTGACAGTGGGGAAGCTGCAATAACCTCTGCAGTCCTCTCACCCAGTCAGGGCAAATAACACTTTGCACTGATTTAATGCACTGTAACAATTCAAGTCAGTACACAGCAGCTGCTTATTTTATTACATGATTTGGATAAAACATCGAGACATTTTCATCGAATTTGCTGAAGTTTCATCAGGGTGTGTTTTCACAGGCTGTGCATGGGGATAGGAGGTACTGCTTTGAAAGTCAATGCCGAGTATGTCTGTTGTCCTTGTGAGATGGACAGGATTCAGAGTTTATTCTACTACGCTTTCAAAAGCAGCATTGTGCTGTTGTTGTATTTTGTCCCTTCTTGTGTACAGTGCAAGATTCTGTTTTCTTAGGTATCTGTAGAAACAACTCAAATACCTATGAGTAACCACTATATGGTCCCAAAAGCTAATGCAGTTACACTGAAAGGATTATCACTGCTCTTTAGACTTTTATTATTGGAATATTGAAGATGCTGATGTGATTATCTCTTCAGGAAGCCAATCTTATACTGAGACCATGGTCTTAATACCATGAATGGCTGATAAACCCGGGAGGAAGCAAAGATTTTTTACCCTCTTGCAAGCAAGGAAGTTTACCACCTTGCAGTCCTCATATACAGACTGTCCATAAAAGCAAATCTCAGCTCCTGAGGAACTGCCAGTGAGTATAGCAATAAGTTAAAGTTGGGGCAACACATTCATTTTGTGACTAAAAAAGAGCAGAATGCTGTACCACCAAAATTAGAAGGAAGTAAACTGAACTGACCTAAATTTATCCTCAACTATATCTCTGGAAGGTAACCAGCTTGTAACAGACCTACAGCTCCCTAAGGACAGTAGGGATGCTGAGGGATTCATGAAGGGCTACACTGCACACAGAGAAGGATGAGGATGAGGGTGTACTTCAAAAAAATTGCAAAATTACTCCCCTATTTAATTAAAAAGTATCTTGTCTTCAGCAAAAGCATGATCAGACACAAAATCAAATCTGCTGGATATTTATTACTTGCTATCCCTACACAGTAGCACAAGGAAATCAAACAAGCGACACAGTAGGGAGCGTGTAATGGTGTCTACACCAGCTTTGAGTTAAAACATAGCTTCAAAGTGATGAACAAAAGTGACCAGTTTAAAAGTCTGCCAGTTTAGAAGCAAGCAATGTGTAAGTCATTGTAATTATTCCTTCCAGGCAGCAACACCATTGATTTGTTGTCTCCTCCAACCAACTAACCTTTCAAGCACTGTTGCAGGTTTGCAAGGCATGTGGACTAACCTCTACCCAAATCAGACTTTGCAAATTGCTAACACCCCCCCCTTTTTTTCCTTAAAGACTAATATCTTGCATAAAGTAAAAAAAAATCTTCAATATATTCATGAGGCTGAAAGGTCTTCACAAAAACATACTTGGAAATAAGTCTGTTTTGATTTTTTCTAAAAATTTCAGAATTTTACTTTGGAATTTGAGCATTCTGCACAGATTGTTTCATCTATGTTTTTTCTTATTGTTGTCATTTTGTTATTTCATGACATGCCATGATAGTGCATAATTTAACATGTTTGAAAGGTTAATTTTAAGAAAATGCATCAAGTCACAAATACATCTTACTCACTGAAACATTGCATCCTCTTCTAAAAATCAAAACATCCTCTGCGTTGAAACAGTCTGAAAGTTTACATTACAGTCAGTACACATTGACTCTATTTAGACATGTGGGTTTTCTCTTGATACAAAAGATAGTGCTGAATTATCAAAAGATAGTTTGGGTTGTGGGAAACATGTTTTCTATGTTTTTTAGATCCTTGCCAAACTGCTAAGTGTGATTAATATTTTCTTTCCCTCTGTCAAGAGAGTGCATATTTTAAACTATCACATCATTGCTTTAAATATATGGCACAACTCCACAGTGATGCTTCCAGTGTCCCACTCAACAGCCTTGAACAATTGCTTAAAGATACTTGGTTCATAAAACAGAAAGATGTATTGGCAGCAATATAAAGAATTATATATTGTATTTCTCCCCCAAATATTCAGCCATAAACCCTCTTGTTGCCCAGCTACATCCTTTCAGAGGAGGATGTCATATGCCTCTCAAGAAGGTCACATCACTCGCACAACTTTCTCTAGCCTGAGAAGTCAAAGAAAACAGCTCTGCAAAGAGATGTCACCAATATCCGCCTATCAACTACTGGATATTCATGGTGAAACAGTGTGGTAACTGCCCAGAGACACTGATGTCCAGACGTTCTCAGTTCATACAAAGGAACTGATATTCTGCTTACTCTCAGGGTGTTAGCTTTTATTCATATCAACCCACACCTGTGGCACTTCTGCATTTTGGATAACCTCAGGATAAAAATCAAAAAGGAGTCCTGGTTCTTGCAGCTGGGCCCCACTTTATCTGTGAAATTCAACATCTGCAAATCTTCTGGGTAATCCAAACAGAGCTTGCCATTTACGACAGTAAAAAGAGTGTTTTGCCATGATTTCAGGTTTCCCCAAGAAAGCCTGAGGTGCCTCAACAGCAAGAGCCCTTGAGTCCACATGCTTGCTTTGACTGGTAAGAGGAAGGACCCCTCAAATTCAGGAATTTTTGTTCAAAGCCTGTTTTGTTGTTACAGGAGGAAAAAAGAAAAGCACAAAGATTTGATTCCACATGACTATCATGGAATTCACAGTCAGGCAGTTTGATCACAAAATTTGACTCTTAAGTGTTTTTCCTTAAAAAGGAAATGATTAAACAATTCAAGTATTCATTACTAACCAAGCATGGTTTCTTCTTTCTCTAGTCAGGTCATCTGTGCTTTCCAGAGCTATTTTGGCACCTTGGCCTCTTCCTTCTCAAGGCTGTCGTGTCTCAAGCACAACAGCCCTGGTCAGGCAAGCAGGGGAAGATGGACAAGAAACAGCAACTTCCCAAGTGAGCTTGGGAGAGGAATAACTGAGGTGAAGCAATTCCTACCAGCATACAGAAAGTGGCAACCCCACGCATCTTTGTGTTCCTTGCATTGTGTCAACTGTAACCTTCAATTCATCGTTGCCTATAAAGCTCTAAAAAACCCCAACCCAATAAGCAAGGCTGGATGTGAATAGACTGTCTCTGGGTGGAATGGGCCATCAGCAAAACCAGACTACAGTTGCCAGCACTGCTATAAGGAGTAAAGGGTTGCTTCCACCACCAGTTCACTAGCTCTGGCTACAGCATCAACATAAAAGCAGAATCAAAGGCCAGACTGCTAATAACTCAAGTGTTGCAGCCCTGCAATGAGGGGCAAAGTTATTTGCTGCAGGATTCAGCGAGGTGTCCTTGCCCTCCCTCCCTTATCATTTCACATGTCCTCATTGAGTCAGCAGCGGGAAGCTAAAGGGACCAGGACAGGTACAAATCTGATCTAGGCAGAAGCTCAGAGAGGACTTTCAGTTAAATAATTTTTCATTTTGTTCAAGTTTCTTGTTCAATACAAAGAGGAAAAAAAAAAGTTGTTTTTCTGCTTCTTCATCACTATCACATAATAGCATTGGTGAACTTAGCATATATCCTAGTGTCATGATTTTTTTTTTATACAATGCTGGGAAAGTCTCCAAGGCTCAAATAAAAATCTTACCTTGGCTCTCAAGCTTGGCAAGCTTTTGCTTCTAATACAACACAGATCAGAGGGGTGTTTTTTTGGCTCTCCTACCTGAAATAAGCTTATTTTCCAACATACGTTTCTATTAGTTATGAAAGCACTATTTTCTTATGGCATAACTTCATGGAGTTGGGAAGGTGCCTCAGGTAACAGAACAGCATCTTTTTGTACAAACTTTATATCAAAAATAGTGGGGTTTGATACCATCACAGTCAGTAGCTAAGTATAAGTGACAAAAGCTAGTGAGCCTCCTTTGCTTCTAGTGTTCATTACAGCAAAGCAGTCACAAAAGAACCTGCGCAGACCACTAAAGTCCTACCAGCCTGTTTCTCCTGGGCTGGCTTACAAAAGGCAATTCACTGCATGCAACCCCTGTGACTACGCTCAGGTCATTGTCTCCCGAATTTGGCACAAGTACCAAAGCTTCCATCAGTGCCCCTGACTCCCACCCTAAGGCAACATCTGGTCCAAGCTCAGGGTCTCTACTGTTGTCTGGATTCAATTTCCTTTTGTGTAGCTCTTCTCCAAATCAGGATTTCATGGTTTTTCCTCTCCTCTCACTTTCTTGACTGCTGGAGGACTTGGGGTAGAAAGTCATACCGAGATGATCGTCTTTCAGATGCAACAGCATGGTTAATTCAGAAAGCAGCATCTACCACCTCCCTGGGTATGATGTCCCCAGGTGCTGAGACTCTGGAAACCCCAGGACACTACTCTTGGCTCAGACGAGGGCCACATACATCAGCCTAAACTCTTGAAAACATGAACATCTACTTTGGTGTCTCAGGGAGTACCAAGTTATTTTTAAAATCTAAGGACTTACATGTGCAGAAGCAGAGCATGCAAACATCAGCTACACTGATTTTATTGGTTCAATCTGATGAGGGGAGAGAGAAAACGAGGTGGACTCCAGGGAAGGTCATCCCACAGCCAAGGCTGTATCAAGAGACACCAAGCAAGATGGAGGCCATGACACCCTGACAAGAAAAGCCACCTTCATGGCAGTCCTTTATGTGCAAGCTGGAGGCAGGGAAGGAGGTCACTCCTTCCTGGGACTATTTCTCCCCACTCCCCTGGCCCCTCCATGGGGCAGAGCCCAGTCACACAGGACATGTTTTCCAGGAGACATTAGCCTGCCCACAGCACAGCTGGTCCAGTTGAGACCATCTTTGCTCCTATGAGGCAGAAATGTGCCTGTTTCTCCACAAATCTGAGTAACAATCCAGGAGGAGCCTGGACCTGCTCTGCCAACATCAACCCTGCTCTTCCTGCAGACCCTCAGTGTTCTGCCCACCAACTCTCCGTGGGGGAAGAGGGCAAAAGCAAGATTCAGTAATTTAAAAACCAAACTAAAAAAAGATGACTGTGAATACCAACTATAAATAGAGTGTCAAGTCCTGCTGTAAGCTCACAATATAGCTGAACTAAAAATAGCAATACGACAAGACAAAGCAGTGCAGCACTGGTGTTGATACGAACAGCCATGTCAAGAGTATGAATATAGAAAAGAATAAGACCTTGCTACAGTAATTATCTGCCTAACACAGAACACTGTGGAATAAATATAGAAGCCTTATTGCCAAAAAGGCTCCTACTCCCACAGCAATGTTAAAAGAAATTAAAAAACCTTGAAAATTAAACTATAGAAGGAAAAAACCTCTTTTTCCTTTTTCTTAGCTACAGTGGTATTTTTCTGCTTTGCTTTTTATTATATGACACACTTATTTTCTAAGCAAGAGACCTGACCAGAATGAATGGATCTCAGGCTGTGTATCTCCTGTATACTTGATCAAAAAGTGCAGCAGCACAAGTGGGATTATTTGCTCACATAATGCAGTGACACTCAATGAGAAATTAAAAGAGACTGAACATACACTGGGGGGGGGGGAGTAAACCATCACCTCCAGTTCCTGTTTACGCCAGCTGATTGCTGTTTTCCCGGTATATCATTCTCACCCCATTCACACCAGCCGTGTTACAGAGCAATCTGGGCACCTAACCTACACTCAGCAGCAGGTCACAAAGGAGTAAGCGCACACAAGTCTGTGCAAACCAGTTATTTCCCAGTGCCACAGACTCATTCTGTAACACAAGTGGTAACCAGAAAGCTCACGAATGCTTTTGGCATTGGAGGTGGGCAGCACTCCAAGACCAAAGCCAAGTCCCTGTGGTACATGTGGCTGGATTGCCTCCTTAGACCAACGCAGCAAGGCAGCTGCCTTATTCGTGGCGAGCACTCCTTCCTAAGAAATTTTCTAGCAAGCAGGTTTGAACAGCATGGAGGCTTCCTAGCATCCATAAACACAGCACAACATGCCTGCTACCAAACACTGCAGTCCTGGTCAACACATACTGTGTGGTTTTTTGCTTATATTATAAATTCCTCTATAGAACAAAAAAGTATAGATATAAAATTTGTAGGGCATATGGGAACTGCTCATTTAAAAGTGATATTTGTTTTGGGATTTTACCAATTATTTGGTGATTGCCTATGTATTAGGAAATCTCAAAGACCACTGGTTATTCTTTAAGATGATAAATTAATCAAGTTAAATATTTGAAAAGGATTAGGAAGTTTAAGACAAGCGAATTTGACAAGGTAAGTATAAAGGCATATAATCTGAGGGAATCGTGGTGCTTCCTTTGCCAGACACAGATAAAGACTATAGCAGTTTGCTACATTTAAACTTGTATTTTATGCCATATAAAAACACTTTATCTTTTACTGTTCTTCCATTCAATTACTTGGTGTCACACAGCATTTCCATTCTTCCTTTTTTCCCCTCAAAAACCCAAACCACAATACAATATGAATTCTTTCGTCTGAAAGCTCAGAATCTCATGGAGAAAAGTAAGCATGTACTTACGACCAGAGGGAGTTTCTTCCTTGTGTGATGACTCCAGTGAATTTTGTTAGCCTTCGAGCATCTACTTCAATCCACTGGTACGGGTCATTTCTTCCTGCACACCAAGCACCGTCATAAAAATCATTTTCGTTAACACCTGCCTGAAAAGAAGGCAAAACTGTCTTCATAAATCAGAACCAAGAAACTGAAGGTCTTTCATGGGAAAACGAAAAGAAAACATGAACTCATTATTCATTCCACTTACTCCTTTGGCTCTCTTTTAAGACCCCCGAGACTGTCATTCTCAACAGCTATATGGAGCAACCAAAATATTTTCTTACTCGAAGCGGGGAGGGAAATTCTGCAAAGTCCCTTCAAAGACTAAGAACCATGACATATAAACTTAAGTTAGAGTGAGAGAGAGCATAAACACAGCTTCAGTTCAGACCACCTGTCTGTGCCTGTGGCCTGATAGAACCTTTATCCAGAACAAATCATCCACATGGTCTTCAGAGTTATGAAAGTCCTAAAAAGCCAGCTCCAACCCACGTAAATAATGGTCAGTGCTGGAGCAATCTCCTTTCCCCTGGAAGCAGCAAAGGAGGGTGTAGGGCATATGGGAACAGCAATACCATTTCCCATCAATTTTCAATCCCAGAATTATTACTTTTCATCAGTAGGGATATTCAAGCCTTAAGCAAATTAATATCAAAGGTTACAAATCCAGGAATGCCCAGCTGTACTCCAACTTGTGGACCAATCCATATCCCAATTTATGTTGGCAGCGACACCACAAACAGCCTTCTCAACATTTCCAAAGAAATAGCTGCAAGGTATTTTGAGCAAGCTGTATTCTAAACACATCTGAAATAGCATTTAAAGAAACAGCATCTGAGGTCTTCAGATATTTATCTTATTACTATAGCCGAGGAAATGTTCGGCACCAAGCTGGCTACTGCCATAGAGAGCACAGGAGATTTTCCATATGGTCCTCTGAGGCTACATGTATTTTTATGATATTTCATCTGTCTTTAATGTGGATTTATCATTGCCATCCACACAATTCCAAGAATGGATATCCTTAATTATTTCTCAAATATAAATGGAGAGTCTGGGAAACTTTGTAAGTTTATATTAAAGACAGATCTTAAAGCTCTGGTGTCCCACTGAACAACAATAACTGTGTATTTTCAGTTGGGGGTGTGTGTGTATATATATAAATCATAAATGAAGTACCCAAGAATACAACTGTCAACTAAATTTCCTGTATTATCCCTCAGCTTCCCACTGAGCAGTACTAGCAGATATTAGTCATAGCTGGGTTACAATGCCAGAGACTGACAGGTCTATCTACCTCCATTTTTACAGACAGTTTCTACCAAAATGGGCATTGGGTGGGTCTCGTTCACAAAGAGAGGACGCAGTTGTTAATCCCTTTACCCAGTCTGAGTCTGGCGGCATCTTAAGGAAGTGCTGCAAAACAATTTAATTTATTCCTAAATTCAGTTCCTAAAACTTCTCATTTTCCCTGGTATTCAAATCTGAGATAGAGGACTTTAATTATTTGTTTTCCTGCATCTACCAAATTTATGTTAAGCCATCTACTTCTATGTATTAACTCTGCTATTTTACAGTGAAGTTTGTATAAAACTACAAGATGTGGAAAAACTCTATCAACAATGGAAGATAAATTCTTCATGGAGAACTGAACAATGGGAAAACATGAGAATATAATTATGATCACTGACCTGAGTTATAACCTTTTTCAAGAAAAGGTTTCAATGCATTTTAAAATAAGATGGAATTTGAAGTAGCCTTAGGGTTTAAAACCAGTGCTTGCCAGGAAGCATTAAGATCTGCAGAGCACCTTGAACCAGCATTATGCTAATCCCCCTCACACTGATGAAATTCCACCCATTTCTGCAGACCAAGTACCCATATCTCTCATAGCTTCAGCTGGTGTCCTTGGTCCTCATTCAGACTAGGATATTGCCCATTGGTGTGATGCTCATCAGAGTGTACAACTCTCCTCTACATTACAGTAAGAGCGAAGCAGAGGAGAAAAAAAGAGTTTATTTGCAAAATACCCCTAAACTACATACTCAAGTCTCTATGGTTTCAACTGGACTTAAATAAAGCTAAGCATGTGCTTAAACTATATATCAAATATGGGGAGTCTAAAGGACATGCTTACAGTTACGCACCACTTAAAATACTCTGGCCTTAAACAGGGGCAAAGAGCATAAAAGAAAAAAGAAACTGTGCTGTTACTTCTTCCTGCTCTCTTATTTCCTGACATCAGCTTCTCTACTTTTTTACCTTTTACTAGGTAAAAAGAAGCAGGTGTTGTGTATAACTATCACAGAGTAATAACTGAAAAAAGGAGTTTAATCAATGAGAAGTTCTTATTAGAAATATTTCCAAAAGAAAAGAATTCCAGTAAATTTATGTTGAAACTTCTCTTCTCAAGCTTCAAGTCTGTATTTTTTCTTAAGGCACTTGAAGTTTTGAATTTGCCCTATGGCCACTTCAAAATATTGTTTCTATAAAAAAACCTTATAAACTTAACTGAATATTTAGTAGTTAAAATTGATATTAAATTTCTTGGGAAAAATTTTCATTCCTGAAATACGAGAACAATTATCATCAAATATTCAAGCAAAGAATATAGATCAAGATACCTTTTCTCAGTAAGATGTTTACTTGAATTTAAAAATTGTATATTGAATTAACAGAGATAATGGATTCAAGTTATGACACACATAACTTCAAGCTTTACATTTTAAACACATTATCTTCATAAGGAGGAGTTTGAAGGAGCTAATGAAAAGTGGAAGTAAGGACTGGGCCTTAAGCAAACCCATTTTTCCAATCACTGAATTTTCAAGAATAAATCAAAGTCTAACCCAGCTTATATTTCACTTGCAGGCAAATGCAAAAGCATTTCTCAATATGCAGTGTCTTATGAAAAAAACCCTTCTTGATATAGGAAAAGGGACTTTTTTCTGTCACTCCTGACTAAGTTATGTATAAATGTGAAAGTTGGAAATTGTAATTCAGATAAAACAAATCAACTCTTTATTATGTACCCAGAAGCTAAGATGAAGGGAAATCAAAAGGTTACAATTCTTTTACAAATTGTATGACTTCAGATTTTGATTCATGTTTCTCTTCCGAGTTAGACATGCGCAAGACAGAATAAACACTTGCTCACATTATGGCTGTTCCAAAAGCTTTGTTTTATAATGAGGAGGAAGATATTACTGCCTAAATATATTCAAATGAAGAAAGAAATTTCAGTCTTCTGCCACAGGTCAGCTAGAAGAGCAGTAAAAATATACCTAATATCAAACCATTTCTACTTAAATTCTTCTCCATTCCCAGCAGGGTGATCACAAACATTATTTTACCATAGGAAGTTTGGGAGGAAAAAAAAAAGCATTACTCATCACAGGTATTTATAGCAACCACTGCCAGTGGGAAGGAGGAGAGGAATTAAAGCAAACAGGCTGAAAGCAGAACTTCAATAATTTGGTCTTTTGCTTGTGTTTTGATAATGGAGCTTTTCAAAAGGAGCTACTGAAAACACAAGAAGTAATACAACCTGCTGATTTGCATACACGATTGCCGTACTTGGTTAATCTTCAATGCTGTTTGGAATTCTCGAACCGGGAAAACGAGGAAGGGGAAGAAGCATAATTATTTCAGGTTTTAACCACTGCTAATTATTTTACAAGTGACAAATACTAATGACTTTTATCCCCGAAGGCAGAACGCCTCAGTGAATATTATTTTATGCTATGATTTTTCCCCGATGATGTCAAATTACTACTGGTTGTGCCACTATTGCAGTTGCAGGCTAGATCTCCAATACACTGGGCTCTACAACCCAAGTAGCATTGCTCCTGCTCTTAAGAGGTCCCAGCTTAATCACCGCATCCACACAGGACTGGGAGCAAAATCGGGTCCCAGGCAGTGCAAGGTCACAAGAGCAGCAGATCCTAGAAGGTCTTATCCAGTCCTGCTAAGGCTGTCCTTTGCAATAAAGGGTATGCTGCCAGATTGCTTTCATACGCTTCAAATAGTCTAAATAGAATAAAAAAGTAACTCTCAGAAGTCTTTGAAAAAACATCATTATTCTGTAAATTCCCCGTGAATTGAGGTAGTGCCAGTTACCTGGGGTGAGCCCCAAGCTTCTCAGCTGACTTCACATCAGATGATGAGGTTGAGCAGACTGCAGATTATGTCTTATTTCGGGGAGGACCACAATAGTCACATGAATATCGTGATGGCACTGTGGTGATACGCAGACCATGCACAAGGGCAGCAGCCCATAAAATTGCTCATTGCCATACATTTAGTATAGTACTCTTGTGAAACTTGAGTGGCACATGGGCATCTCAAAGTCTCTCTGACTTGAGCCAAGTGTTTTTCTTCACGTACAGTACTAAACAGCATGAAAACACAGCTGCTTAAATACCAGTGCCTTTTGCCTTTCCCCAGCATGCTGTAACCTGCCCTTTTGAGCAGCAAACAGAAATCACCAGGAACCTCATTACCCATCTGACACGTCAGTCCCCTTTAGTACCTATTCTTGGTTATGGGCATATATCTTTTAAATACTACCAAAATTCAGAAGTCTTAATGCAAAGATAAAATTAAGCACTGAAACCCAAGTGACAGGGAAGAGACCTGCAAATTCTAAGTGGCTTTGAAAAATTTTAAAATGCTATTAATTTTAAGCTAATCCCAAAGAAAACAGTATCTGAAAGAAAAAATACATGCCAGCCCATACTTTTAACACTGCCAGTCAGAGTGGTAACTTTAAGTGGTCAAGGGGTTTAGGGAATTGCTCTATCGATAGTATACAGACAAGCTTTCAGTAAGGGTAAAAGCTTTTGATTTGAGGATTACTAGAAATATTTTCGAGGTAAAGATGTAGCGGAGAAAAAGGGCTACATTTAAACAAGAAAAGTAGGCCAGAGAAATCGCTTTGCAATAAGCCAGGAGCTTCCCACAGTCCTGGGATCAGGTAAGTGCCTATATCAGAAAAGTGTCAAAATAGCTTTTGGATAATAAGGAGAAAAAATCTACATGCAATGCATAAGGTTCAAGAAAATGACAACACCAAAGTCTGTATCAAGCAGAAGCATGACATCACGAAGCCTTCGTTCACAGGAAACAAAGCACAATCTTTGGAATGAAGAAGAATAAAACCCCAATTTGCATGGGACAGAAGGTCCTTTCACCCCAGACTCCACACAGCACTCCAGGGAGGGGACAACAGTCCCCACCCTGCAGAGGTGAGGACCTTATTCTTACAATAAATGCAAAAGAAACCATTGCCACAGAACTGGCAGAAGCGTTACGGTTATAACCAGCTGTTCCCAGACATGGCTACTACCCAGCAGGTGAAGGTGGGATGGGAGAAGTGCAGGCTCTGAGGTCCTGGCGGACAGAACACCAAAAGGCACGCACTTGGTCTAATCTGAGCCCCGGGAGCTTTTGGGAAGGAAGAGCTGAGGGGCACCTTTCTTCTATTTGCTTCCCATCAAGAAGGGGGGTTGTGGAGACGTGGGTGTTGGTCTCTTCTCCCATGTAGCTAGCAATAGAACAATAGGAAATAGCCTTAATTGCACCAGGGGAGGTTTAGAGCGGATATTAGGAAAAATTTCTTTACTGAGAGAGTGGTGAAGCATTGGAACAGGCTGCCCAGGGAGGTGGTGGAGTCACCATCACTGGAGGTGTTCAAGGAACATGTGGACGTGGCACTGCGGGACATGATGGTGTTGGGTTAACAATTGGGTCTTACAGGTCTTTTCCAACCTTAATGATTTCGTGAAGAGGCTGTCTCCTTGACTTCTGATAGAGGATCTGGACTATATTTAGGGGAAACATCAGCCATAGCTAAGACTCTTATGCTTCTCCATTTTAAAGCAGTGTTCCTGGTGATGTCAGGACACCAGACTAGATGGACTCCTGCTCTGAACCACCACAGTCATTCTTGTGTTTAAATAAATAGGACTTTAACACCAGTGTGAAAAACGAGGAACCACAGCCAACATAGAATTCAGAGGTTTGCATCACAATCCTTGGTCTTACGCCACTATATAAACAAAGCTATAATAAAATAATTAAATATTCCTATAGAACCCACCTGAACATCACCTGCATACCATTTTTGTGTTCATGAGGTCTTTCTCCAGGCAGAGAATATGAAGCAAAGACACAAACTCCCTCACTCAGAACTCAAAAGGAATTAACTACAAAGGCTGCAGGTGAGACCTCACCTTGCACCCAACCCACTGTACCCGCACACTGAGTTGGAAAGGAAGACATAGCAAAGTGGTTTACTGAGTCAACATCAGCTCATTAAAACAACGGGGAAAAAAAAAAAAAAAAAAAGGCAGTCTTTTCCCCCTATAGAGAAGCTCGGAGAGCTGTTTGTGTAGAGGCACTAGAAGAAGCCAAAGCAAAGGCAGGTAACTGCACCATGGGGTTTTAACTAAGAGTGGTCCCTCCTTCCAGCAGCTGCCCACCATTACACTGCAGTGGGCACCACGTGAAATTGCACTGCTGATTAGAGCTCATCCTTCCTAATCCCAGTCTTAGTTCCTTAACTAGCAAACCCCTTCAGCTGGAGAAAAAAAAAATCTAATGGAGGGTCTAATAATGAAAGGTAACTAATAAATGAAATAAACTTCAGAGATTTTTCAGTGGTGACTTGGTACTAGTATCCTGTTTATGACTTTTAAATTTGTACTTTTTATGCAAAAGTAACGTTTTTACACTGGAGAAGACTATAATTCAGAAAATAGCAGTAATAAAGTGAAAAACAGAAACACAAGAAATGGGAAAATAGAAGTTGGTCCTGCAAAGCATCTAAGTGCATCTTTAATCCTAAATAAAAGAAGTTAAAGCAGATTGTATGCTGGGGATTTCTGAATTGAAGCATTTTTTGCTAGCATAATCATTGCCTCTGAAAAGCTGCCTTAGGGCAAATGCTTCACTTAAAACCACACTTTCAATTAACTACTGTCATTAACTACAGACAAACAACAAAAAAGCAACTTGCTGTGTGAGCTTCCTTCCAGGCTGATTCTTAAGGGAGCTGGGATGATTTCCTGCAGCTGGGACGGGAGCACTTCTGGCTGTCTCCCCCTTCGCTTGCCCATAGAGGTCTGTTTGGATTTGTACCCTCAGCACACTGAGTTTGGAGTTTTTTCTAACTAAGCCCCATGAACCTAAAGGTTATCCATCAAACTTACTCACTTCTGTAATTCCAGTGTTTCTCCTTCATTTGAATTACATGAGCTGACAAAGTAGTCAGAACTGATAACCATCCATTGGTTCTCTTTATGCAACAGTACAACCTTAAGCCATTCTCCCACTTAGGAGAAAAAATTGATGTTACCTGAATATTAAGCCTTCCTCTGTGGGCCCCGAGGCCATACCGCTTTGCTGTAGAGGCATGGAGCTGGAAGTCAGTGATTTTTAATGTCTCTAGACCAAGTGGAGGACAATCTACAAAACAAAAGATCAATTAAAATGTAATTAAAAAAAAAACAACAAACCAAACCCACACAAACCAAACAAGTATTCAGAATTTCTGGATTTCACTTGTGCCAAACTGGATGCGGTCCCCAGCTGGTACAAATGAGCACAGCACCACTGAAGTCAATGAGAAATGGCAGCTCTCATAAAATCAATCTAAAAACATCTAAAAATCGCTCTCTCCAACTACCTGAAAGGAGGTTGCAGAGAGGTGGGTGCTGGTCTCTTCTCCCAAGTGACAAGTGATAGGACAAGAGGAAATGGCCTCAAGTTGTGCCAGGGGAGGTTCAGGCTGGATATTAGGAAAAATTTCTTTCCTGAGAGAGTGGTGAAGCATTGGGACAGGCTGCCCAGGGAGGTGGTGGAGTCACCATCACTGGAGGTGTTCAAGGAACATGTGGACATGGCACTGTGGGACGTGGTTTAGTGGGCATGGTGGTGTTGGGTTGATGGTTGGACTTGATGATCTTACAGGTCTTTTCCAGCCTTAATGATTCTGTGATTCTATAATGAAGCAATGCTGATTTACACCAGCTGAGGATCTGGCTTTTTGAGGATCTTAGATAGTTATTACTGCTTGCTATATGCTTCAGTTTTTCAGGATATGCACAGTATTTCCTGTCAAGTGCTTTTCAGTACAAAATGCCAGTAAATGGCCTTTTATTTTTCTCTCTTTTGGCATTTTCTTTTTCATCTCTTGTTTTCATATCCCGCCCCCCCTGCCCATACTCATTCCAAGCTACTGTATGAAGTTATGTTTTTAATTAAAATCTGTTCTGGAAACTTCAATCACAGTCCCTCACGTTGCACAATAGCATCTGTTACAGAGGTCTGGGAGGCCGGACGGCTGAGCTCTGTAGAGGTAATGACTAAGCACAAAGAGGGCAATTTTGAAACAAGGGGCCACCTCTCTAAGCTCCAAAGCCTTGAAGAAAGAAAAGCAGATGCCGTTACTTTAGCAGCTAGCCAGCAATGCAGCAAACTAGAGCCTGGAGCTCTGGCTTCGGAAGATAAGACGTTGGAAAGAGTCCACTTCATCATTATCAGAAAAATATTCTGCTCTAAAATGACCCCAGCCACCACAGCATTTAAGTCCCTCGCAATGTTTGGTGTATTTACCCTCAAAATACCGTGGTGAGGTGGGGAAGACGCACTCTCACTGTTTCACAGAAGGTGAACAAAAGCACGGAGAGACACTTTGGGAGCATCTAAATTGTATGACGGAGCGCAATTTAGAGACCCTGAAGTAGTGCCAGCTGGAATTGGAAAGTCTGTGTGGAGCAGGGGTGGAAAGCAATGTCATACTTATTATTTAGCTCGGGTACTTGTTAGGTTAGACTAGATTTTGCATTGCTGCGGCCGTATCGCTTCTGGCTTTGGATAGAGGACAGATTTTTTTCTGCAGTCGAGTGTGGGAGGTTTACTGTAACTTGCACAATGGGCTGTGACAGGGACAGGAGCCCAGCACCAGTCATGGAGCCCAGGCCACATTTCCAGCCCCCAGGCAACCCCTCCGGTCCCCAAACCATCCCTCCTCGCCGCTGCCTGACAGCTGGGATTGCGATCGCGCTCGTGCCATGGCTGCTGGAGAACTGTCAGAGAGCTCACTCCCATGCTCTATACCTGTATCCCTCTTACTTATCTATTTTTAATCACTCACCAAAATGTTATGAGGGTATGTACCTGAGAATCTCATCCTCGACATGTCTAACTTTGACTTGTAGGTTTGCATTACCATGCACAAACTGGCAAAATATATGAGATTTCCTATGCTCCTCCTTAGCTCATAACAACTTAAAATCCCTCAGAAGAAAATGTTATGTGCTGCCAATTCATGCTAGGATTTCTTTGTTCATCCTTAGGAAAGTTCTCACACAAATCCAGGGCCAAATGTCTTCATCAGAGGCAGTAAAGACAAATGCTAAATATTAATGTATTTTCTAAATTACCAACAGCGATCTTAGTCTTCCACAAGAGACAAAATGTAGACAGTTCCTCATTTCGAAGAGCGTTCAATCTAATTATCCAAAACAGAGAAGAGACAGGATGTATAAGGAAAGCCAGAGGAAGGAACAGCTCAGAGGATTTTTGTTTCATTGGATGATTGTTTTAATTGCATTTCCTTATAGAGCGTTTCATCTTTCATCATACTCCGACTGGAAGAAATCTCAGGCTCTGACAGATCTCTACTGGGAGTAAATTATATAGCTGGGAACTGCCTGCCTTTCTTTAACAAGTTCAGTCCTCAAGACAGGTTTGGAAATCAATCTCATGGTGTAATCCTACAAATGCTTTTGCACTTCGGTATATTTTGCTCTGTGAACAGTCTCACCATTCCCAGGCACTCAAAAGCTACCCAAAAGTACCCGTGCCAGGTCTGAGCTGAAAATAAAAGCAAGCTGCTTTTACATACTCAGTTCATAAAATATCATTTAATTCGATATTTATACTGCACCTAACAAGGCTAAGGGGCAATCTACAGGTATTGCTAGGAGCTAACACAAAAGTAGAAGATTCCCCACAAAGTGAACAGCCAGCTCCATCAGCAATGGATCCACTGAAGCTCGGTCTCTTCCAGATTGCATTTCACAGCCCGTCCCCGGCTACCAAACAGGAGCAAGGGCTTACGGAGCAGCAGCAAGGGCTTACAGAGCTGCCCCGGGGCAGTCAGCACATCACTGTTCCATAGGATGCAGAGCCATGCGGTCTGCAGTCCCTTTCCTCACCATTGCTCTCTTCTGTACAGAGACCTATTTTCATGAAACCTGTAGGAAAAGCAGAATTTTTGAGCCTGGCAGCTGCCTGTCAGACCGGGCTGAAGTTACCTGGAGTGACATACCCCTGCCAGCGTATGTGCAAGAAGTGGGTTTGGTTTTATTCAGACTGAAATTTTACTCATTTACTATAAAACTGGAATATTCCTGGGTTGCCCGTGGATTTCACGGAGGGTTTCTTAGACTGCAAGATGGGTATTTACAGGCTGAAAAAATTGCCTGCATATATTTGTGTGTATTATCTCTGTTTCTAGAGAAACTGAAGCCTAATAATAGACTCAAAAATGTTCATATGGATCTCAGTTAAACGTGCTTGACTGCTCTTCATTTTTTAAGGATGAATTATTTGAATTGTCTGTGAACGCATCAGCTTAACAGGCCAATATTATGAAATGCTCACTTTGTTTTCAACGAAAGCAAGGTTAGGCACTAAGAGCGGGCAGGAGCTATCTACGATATGCAGCATAGATACCTTTGATGAAAACTGAGCAATATATTGTTAAAAATACACTGTCCTTTCTCCGTGTTCTCAAGCCTTACAATATTTCAAGTGAAATCAGTAGGATCTTTGCCATCAATTCAACAGTATCCAGGAATTTATTTTTTACCGTTATTTATATAAATTACTAGGCGAACGCCTAACTTGCTTTCTCTGGAAGTGAACCAAACTTTAAGCTGTCCTTTACTAACTTACCAAATCACGTAAAGATTTTTTTTCTTTCAACTTGGTAAGACAAATAAAGTATTTTGCTCCAATACTTGACTGAAAATTAATGAAAAGCATTCCTTTCTCAGTTGGCCCCTCCTTCTCCAGTGACCATCCCAAACTGGGAACGGAGCAGCAGGCTTCTCCATAAAAGACAATTGACCTTTAGATGTTTCCGTCTGTGCAGCTCTGCACCAGGATGATATTCTTGGAGTCATCAAGCCTATTGTTTGCAGTAGCTTTGATGTATGGAATTCGTGCTGTTTTCCACAAGAGAAGACCTTTTATTTTGCTTTTAAATGAAATTATGTCTTCTATTTAAAGCCATAATATTTGACTGTTAACACTTCAGGAATATTAATTTTTTCCGCATGCATATGAATTCCAGCGTCAATAAAGGGATGAAAAGAGGAGTGTATTAGACCAAAGCATCAATCCGTAAAGTACAGAGATGGTGGGGGCAAATTTTTCACTATGGCCTCATCTGATTAACTCTGCGTTACTCATTATAATACAACACAGAATCACAGAATCATTAAGGTTGGAAAAGACCTGTAAGATCATCAAGTCCAACCATCAACCCAACACCACCATGCCCACTAAACCATGTCCCACAGTGCCACGTCTACACGTTGTTTGAACACAATCCACCTAATGTTGCCATTTCACTACTGAAAAAAAGAAATCCCGAGTCATACTGTGAATTTAATTTTAGATCAATTATTTTGTTGGGGGGTGTGTGTCCACATCTTAAAGCTACTAGAGATAACCAGGACAACCTATTTTTGAAAAACATACAGGAAAAGAAACTGATTTATGGCATTCATAAAGACTGTACTTTTTAAAGTATTGCTTTAATATATTTTATTTAATTTTAAGAAATCTTCCATATAACAATGAAAATCGCCACACAATCAATAAGACTGTCTTAATGATTTTGTATTCTCCATGCTAGTTTGAAAAACACTTGCAAAAGCTACAGAAATTGGGTAGCATGTATAATCAAAGCAGTTCATACCTTATAGATTCAACTGGAAATAACCTCGTTATTTGGTTATTTCTTTAACTGGTTGAAAAAGTAATCATTACAAAATACAGGAAATTCAACTAGGGCTTTGAAAGACGTTTAAATCCACATACTATGTACATAACAGCTTACTAACAAAATGCAGCTAGAGTATTCATCTTTTAGAGCGACGGAAAAGCAAGCATTAAGCTTGCAGGTGCAGGGAAGAGGCTGAGTTACGGACATTTCTCTCTCCCTGGCCCATATCCAAGCACGATTTCATGTGTGATTTGCAACCATGAATAGGTATTCACTTCAGAAACAAGCCATTAATAAGATGTCTGGATCAAATGAATTAATTCCAAGACCTGAAAAGAGATGGGGCTTGGATTCAGACTTAATAACATTTGTATCTTGAACAGTGTTCTTGTGAGGTTTCCATTTCGAAGTAGCTTTCCTATGAGCTATGTTAAATGGCTGTATCTCAGTGTCCATTATTTTCAATTATGCTTCTGCTAGCCAGGCAGATGGTTGTATCCCAGCTGAGGGCAGCAAGGCATTTCCGATACTTCAACACCGTTAGCAATCGCCTGTCCCTTGAAGTCAGGAGGGGGAAACACTTGAGAACTACTTCAGTCACAACCTCTTCTCTTGAAATCTGAACTTACCAGTTACAATTTCAGCTTTGCCTACACTGAGAGTGCTACCCGAAGGACCTATTGAGCTCCCTTGTCAAGCCAACATCAACCCAACTCGCAATCTCAGCATGGCTCTATGCAAGGATATTGGCCCAGGTTTGAAAGCAGTTTCAGTCTCATGATGGCTGTGCCCTACCGATGCAGCATCTTCCACTGAAACTCTGGTCAAAAAAAGCACCTTCTGCAGAGCCAGCTTGGTTGTCTTTACACCTGCAGTATAATTATAGCTGCTGTGCTCCAACATTAGCTGTTGTTTATGATAAAACCATATTAGCAGGCATTCTTAGAAACATTATTAATTCCGTAAGTAGAAGATGTATGTATGAGCAGGGCAAGGAAAACACTTCTGTTCATCTATATTGCCTAAATTATTCATTTATTTTGTTTTCTTCTGCTCTAAATAAAGACTGTCAGATAAGCACAGACTGTCTTTATAGCTTTTGTATCTAATAAGGATGCATTTAGGAAATCATTCTCTACTGTTCTTTTGGAGGCATAACAGACAAATTATTGTTTTATTTGAAGAATATTTTCCATCAATTTAAGAATATGTTCAGTTTTTCAAACGGAGAGAAAAAAGAAGCATCATGTTTCCTTTCCACTTATATTTTTAAAAGCCATACCTATAATCCTTTTCAATTCCCGCAAGTCTGTTATTGTCTAACTCCTCAAGCACAGTGATACTCAGATCTAGAAATGGAGAAATATCAACCTTGTGCAGCCTGACAGTCTCCTTGACATTTGGAAGCAGAATGTACTCTGACTATTTATTTTTTATGATTCTGAATGTGTTTTATCTCCAGGAGCTTTGTCATTTTTAAATACGTAAGAATCTCCTTGCACTTCAGAACGTTTGTTTGGGGAGAAAGGATGTTACACTACAGAGGTTCAGCAATTCAGAGAAGACAAGAGGGGGTCAAGGCAGTGCTGACGGTGAGTTAACACAGAATTTTCTCTATGCAAAGGATGGTTTTAGTGCCAGGATTTTTTGTTGTTGCTGTTGGTATCTGTAGCTTTAGGTGTTCAAAGAACATGTGGACGAGGCATTGTGGGACATGGTTTAGTGGGCATGGTGGTGTTAGTTGATGGTTGGACTTGATGATCTTACAGGTCTTTTCCAACCTTAGTGATTCTGTGATTCTGTGATTTGTATTTGGGGCTTCAGCTTGCACCACCACAGTCAACAGAAGAACATCACTATGATAAATATGAAGACCTCATCACCCTTCCAGTGATTTCTTTAAGTCGTGCATTTTCCATAAAAACATACACTGCCAGTATGTTTTTCAGTAATGTAACACATCCCATAACTTGCATTCAACACCAACAAGGGATACTGAAGTATCTTTAAAAATTATGCTGGTCAGTTTAGAGGGTCAAAACCATGTTGCACATCGTGGTCTTAGTGTGGCCAGAGTATGCCCAAGTAGGGGGATGGCAGTGGCCAACAGGCACCTACAGCAATGGAGAAGATCTGTCATTGCTGGGAAGGGAAGCAGGTATGGTGCCAGCGTGATGTGCTCTAGTATGCTATTTCTATTCCTAGTAACAACCAATTACTGTAATCAATACCTGTTTCTTCCTTATATAAACCCATTTGCCTATCAGACTTGGCTATAGACTCGTCCCTTCTCTGGAGACCTTGTTCTCTGGGGACTCAACACATATCTTGCCAACACAGTATGGTCAGGTATCTCATGGCAAAATCCCATGTCATAAGATAGATTAAGTTTTAGGTTTTGATTCCCTGTTTCCTTTTTTGGGCCATCCCAGGGTAGGTGCAGAATTTAGGCCTTGTTTAAGCGAAACACTTAAACATATAGTTAACAAAGACGATCCAAATCTATGAAGCTCCTGATATAGGTAAGTTAAGCGCAAAATTAAGCATATATTTTGGGGGATGAAGACTTTAACACTTATTATACTATTCATACTATTCTTAGATCTTTATGGGTTTGGACAAAAATTCTTCATGAGGTCAATATAATAAATTTTATCCTAACGGCTAAATTTAGAGCTATTCCAATGAAAAGTGTGGTTGATAATTCATCTTCCAACAGCAGAAACTTTTAACAGAAACTGGCTGTCCAGTTCCTGTATCCCAAATAATACTTACGTCACAGGTATGCAAAGTATTTTAATACTGTAACGCACCTGAAAGGTGAAATAACAGTAAAAGCACATTTCTGCTGACCTACTACTTGCTGAAAATATCTTTTGATTGCTTTGTTGTGATGGACAGCCTCTGTGGGGGCTGAATTAAACAGAACAAGGTTCTTCACTTTCTAAATAATATGTTATATTTACAGTCTTAAGACATTTGTAGGGGGAACATGGTCTAGCTAAATTTTGCTGTTTTGACGATGTGATCATGGAAGTGTGAAATTTCTGCAGATGTTCATGAGTCATACTCTATACTTGGTATGGCCCAGCTTTTCCCTGGAAACAGGTTCATGCATTTCGGTCTGATCAGTTTTCTGACTTTGTTCACATCCAAAGTGTTGCTAGTTTCAAACATACTAGTTTCTTTTCTGGCTTGAATTCAGGCCACCAGCCCCCATGCACCCCAGATTAATTGAAGTAGTACAGGCAGATGAAGGTTCTTCAAGCACACACAGTTTGCTTTTATTTGCTTTTTCTAATAAAACCGTTCCCAGGGCACTAAAAGAACAAAACAAGCAGTGTGCACTTACAACAGATCCCCTATATAGAGGTTAAAATTCTGAATTATAGTCCCAGATCAAAAATCAAATAAAGGATTAAATAGATGCCAGAATTTTCTAACCTAGGACAACATTAATTGTTCTCTAACGTTGCGTCAAAGCTGTATGTTTTTCTAGGACAAGCAACAAATACTGCGCAGGGGTTTAAGATGTCAGGGACTTCTCTCAGAAGGAAAGGGCAATATTTATCACAGCACTGCAACATACACACTTATCCTTATGGTTGCTGTTGAAGATTAAAATAAAAAAAAGCCACAAACACTTTTGGTTAGAAGCCACAAACCTAGCTCTGTTTGAGGTCTGACCCAAAACCTTCTTAAATCAGGAGGAACATTTTCATGGGCTTCAGGTGAGGGTGAAGCCCGAGTGAGTCCCCCGCAAATGTTACCCATCTGATATCTCAGAGCTGCTTTTGATGATCAAATATGCCTCTTCTTTGCACCATCTTCTCTAGGGGCTTCCTCTGGGCCAAGGAGCTGTGTTTTGACAACCTCTTAGCTTGTGGGGAGGTGCTTTTTAATCTTAGCTTGCTTGCTAGGCACCACTTTGTCTTCCAGGTAAACTCCCTCCTTTCCCTGCTAGGAGTCTCACCAGAAGATTTGCTGCAACCGCGTTTCATGTGTGCCTCAGTACACAAGCTTCAAAAGCTAAACCAACTCTTTAGGAAGGGAGGTAGTTACAGAGAAGTTGCAAATATCTCCTGCCTGATGGCACAAGGCCAGTCCTGGGCAGGGAAGGTGTGGATTTAAAGCCCGCGTCTGCTGGAGTCAGAGGCAGCAGACAAGGGTGAAAGCCCTGAGACAGTTTCAAGGCCACCAAAGTTTTGTCCTCGTCATATCTGATGCCAGTGACACAGAGAGCCCTCCCGTGGTGCAAAGACACTGAACACTTCCATGCTTTCTTTACGCCATCTAAACACCGTGCACCAGCTGGCAGGATCGGGCACAACAGTTGCTTGAAAAGTTGCAGGACACAGACTCCATGCAAGGGTAAAAGTGTCTCTTCTCCTGCTTCCGAGGTTGAGGGAAAATTCAGCAATTAAAGCCAAATAAAGAACAAATTAAGAATTATCTTGATGCTTTAGGACAGATCTGACATGAAACCAAACATTTCTGAGATTCAGAAAGTACGCTTTTTTTTTCTTTCATTACTTTTCACAGTTTACTCCCTCACAAACCCAGGTTGTGGCTGATTCTAGATGCAGCAAACCAGCACATTCAGCAGGAAGAGCTTCTGTTATTCCTGGCACAGCTGGAAGCAGGAATTTCCAAAAAGCCTGTTCTCTGGGAGTTTTCTGGCCAAACTTTCAGACTCAAGAGGCTCATCTAAACTCCAGATACCATATGACATTCCCTGAGCTGCCCACTGCTGCTGCCGTACAGCCTGCATGGGAGAAGACGTGATTTATGAGGAGGACAATAAGGGAGCCCGACCCCACGTGCACAAAGTCAGCATGCCCGGGCATAAGAAGCATTCCCAGTTTTCCTCCTGGCTCTGGTCTTGCTGCCTATGGTCCTTCTGCTCGAGAGGAAGAAGCAACCATACCCATACGTGCCTGTAGGCAGCAGCCTAGGTAGGTATGGAAACCCTGCCCATAGCTCTTGCGTGTCTTAAACTGATGCTCGTAATACAAGGTACCCTCTCATTTATATCCAAACCTGACAAGTCCTCCACTTTCTCTACAAAGGAATATGTGTATTTAGTCGCTCTGAAAAAAGATGTATTATTCTCTTTAATGGCCTAAAAAAGTACAGCCTGAAAAATATCATATCAATTCTTAAATTTTTATTACAAGCTTTGACTACGGCTGACTTCTGTGCTATTAATTTTAAAATGTCTCCTCTGATGTTTTTCTGAAACATAGGATGATGACTTTCTGTAATTCCAGCTAAAGCCACAAAACTGAGTACAGCCATCAAAAATGAGAACTATCCTTTTTTTTTTCCAGAGCCAAACAAATAAACTTAGCCAAACAATGGAGAAAGAAACTGAGACAGACTGCTCACACAATGGCTGAGTGTAGGACTAAAATTACCATTAAAAACGAGTATCTGTCCAATGTCTTCATGCCAGAAATAGCTTAAAATATCAAATCACTGAGGTATACTGCAAGACCAAAGATTCAACAATAAGAACATTAATTGTAGCCATTAAAAATAAACATTGAAACTTGGAATACCATTAACAAGTACAAAATCAAGAGAGAAAAAGTTACTATCTTAAGATACAAACCTGGCTCAATAAATGAGATACCTTAAAAGCGCTAAAGTTTAACCACTTTAACAATGCCATTTGTGTGTATTTTACCAAAAACAGTACAACTGCATAAAACCAGTTGTATGACTATAAAATTGGCTTGTGGGGCAATTATTTTCCTCCCCCTCTATGAAAGCTGTAGTAGCAACTTTATACAGGAGTAAATATATCCATAGTTGGGTATAGCATGTTCACTATGCAGCTGTACAGAGTGACGGCATAGTCAGGAAATTCCTTAAACATACATAACCTAGAAATGTTCCAGAAATTCAGGTCCTGGAAATACACATCTACCAAGAATTCTGCCAGCTTTAAGGATTTTGCAGCAGAGGCACCCTTTTGGAGCAAAACAGGGATCCCAGGCAGCACAAGGGAAGTATCCAAGTGGGAGGACATAGGAAAGGGGTTGTGTGTCCTCCATCACGAGGATAGGAATTGCACACCCGGGGCTATAGTAGACCTAATGGTGAAATACACATGAACAGCTTCAGCACTTCTCTAAAAACACCTAATTTTTACTGAAATAGATGGCACTACTGTGACATCACCCGCTTTTCACCTTCTCACTCTCCCTAGCACACACATGAAGCCCACACACATAGAGCAGGAAAAACTTGAGAGACTGTAAAGGAGGTCTCATTAGTAGTGACAAGCCATTAAATTTTATCGCCACTGCCACAGTTACCTCCACTCCCAAGTACTAATTTTACACTTGAGAAAGACTGAAATCAACCGCTTCCCAGTCAGTACTGCTTAATGTTCAACTTTTAATCAAGTTAAGCTCTAGCATAGACAAAACTATATTTCTTTTACTTTTCTATAAGGCGGAAAATGTGCAGAATATGATACTGAAACAGAGGCATTAGCTTCCTTTGATGAAGCGGTCCAAAGCCTAACATCAGGGATGAAGATAGAATCACTTCACTCTTCAGATTTGGGTTTCATAGTTTCATAGTTGAACAGTAGTTCAACTGTTTTCTACCAGTTTAGCTTTCTGACTTAGCTCTTAAAGGGAGCCAGCAAACTTCAGAGCCAGCATGATGGAGTAGCATGAGCTATGCTTTTAGGCAGCAGACAGTTATTAGTCATCTTAGCTGTGAGTTGAAATGTCATCTTCCATTTTTTCATGATTAAAACTAAAAATATGCATTTACCAACAGAATGTAGAATAGAAATATTCTGTATCTGCAGTTAGACCTAGGTGAATAGTACAGGATCATCTTTCCGAGAGTCATTCCTTGCCTGCTGGTTTCTAAAAAACTAATTCTTGCCAATTTAAAATCTTCCCAAAGTATATGCTGCCAATCAGAAATGACATAATAATTTGCGTCCTCTGCACGTAGACAAACACATAGCTCAAACACACCTCCATGCACAAGCAAGAAGACCCTCAAAGGCGGGCTGACCACTTCAGCAGAGGTTTCCCAGCCAACCATCATACCCCAGCACCCAACTGTGCTTACACCCCTTGCAATTAATATCCCTCCTCCTCTCCCAGCAGTAACCGTGCTCCCACTCCGAGGAAGCATCACTGCGGGGTGGGAGCGACTGCTCGAGCCTCAGAGTTTATCTGTGAGTCGTCACCCTGCACAGGCTGGTCTCAGTTACTGCCTAGCCCTCCTCCAGGTTGCACATCTGGGCTAAATACTTGACCTATATAGAAAGCTTGTGACAGGAAATACCTAAAACCAATCCAACTTGGTTTTAAAACCTTTTATAAAGTGTAAGTCTCAGTTTTATGGAGACCTGGTGTGTCCGCTCTAGCAGTGAGTTTAGACATTTATGTGTTTTTTTTCTAAAATCACATCTGTTGTTGTTATTTCATATGAAACAATAAGAGGAATGAATAAAAACAAACACTTCTCATAAAGCATGGAAGTCACCGTAGTTAGTGCCTGGAGCTATTGCTCAGAGAAAGTTGTGTGGTTACAATTAACCTGAACTCAAACTTCGTGCTCCTTCCCAACCCTGAAAAAGGAATCCTTTTGTATTTGCTAGAGCACAGTAAAAGAAAAAAGTGAGTTTAGTTGGCTTGCTTGCTTTTCACTTAATTATTCTTTTTAATGGACTTTTTTTTTAATTGCATGGTTGATTCAAGCTCAGCTCTAAGACAGTAGTAAAAACTCAGAAGTGGTTACTGCATTTAAAGTCCCAAACAGTGGAAAACTGTTTTAGTGAAGGGATAAAAAATTGGCCAAGTGCACATAGAAAATAACCAGAGATATACCCAGAAGTCCTGAAAAGCAAAAGATTTAGGAACTCATATAACAGAGCTTTCTTCTTTCCTTTAAAGCACCCTGTGTCCAAGCTGTTGCACCCTTGAGAAGCACCCTGAAAGCAGAGTATTTAAGAACTCAAAGCAACAGGAAGTAAAACTTCAAGACACAATTAAATCTCAAAGATCTGAGAAAATCAAATCCAGGCCTGGATTGAAATGCGACCACCCCTGTTTAAAAAAAAAAAAAAGAATAAAAAGAAAAAAGAAAGGAGAAGCGTAAAAAGCAGAGGAGTGGAATTGCTGGGGTGCAAGGAGGGGTGCAGGAGGGACGCTCCCCCTGGGAACAGGTCTATGACTGGCATTTGGGCTCACTGTGGGGACACAAACCCCAGGGTGGCACAGGAATCCCACTTAAAAATGCACCATCGATGAAGAAATGTAAGGACAGAGCCCAGCTTGCACAGGCAATTAATTATTTCCTAAAATAATTTCTGAAGAAGTCATGATTTTTAAGGAGGTCAGAATACACGCACGCGCACTGCAGTCAGGCTCTCCCTCTCCCACATTTCACCAGCCGTGCTTCCCATGAGCTTTTGCTCATCTTCCTAAAGGATTTCAGCTTCCAGATGACTTTTTAGCTTTCATTGTCAATGGCACTTACCGTAGTCCATCCATTTGACTTTCCCCTCTCTACCTGCCTTCAAGCTAGTCATGGAAAAGCCAATTTAGGGAACTAAAAAAAAAAATTAAACAAATGCTCCAAGCCCAGGCAAGCACCAGGATTCTGTGGTTTTAAAAGCTGCGTTAATATCTTTTAAATTTTGAGCACTCAGCATTTTCACAAGCCTCCAGGCTTCCTGCCTGTAGACAGAGAAATGTTAAAAATACCGTGAGAAAGACATGGCTCTCGATATTTCTGAGCTGATCAGAGGGAAGAACTGGATGTTCAGCAGGGAAACTCTTACGAAGGTCCAGCTTCATGCTACAGGGTGAAGGAGCTGAGACAGTTCAAGCAAGGTTCAGAGAAATATCTCAAGGGTGGGCACCTCTCCAACTCAAATGACTGAGTGTTCAGAGGTCCTTCCTCCTTATTCCAGCCTCCTGCAATCTCGCAGCTCTATGCAGCCCGCAAAAGATTCCCAAAATTCATTCTGTCTAAACATCTTTTCTGCTTTGTTTAACAATTCAGCCCTGGCCCAGCAAAGGCTCATAATCACAGGGCAAACATTTAGGACATAGGAGGTTTCACTGATTCAACGCTAAGTGTGTCAGAAGCTTCAAATGCTACGAAATGTGAGTTATTAGTCAGTTTAAAACTGCATGCATGCATCTCTGCTTGCTCAAGGCTGAAAGCCCAAAGATCCGAACTGAAGGCAATGCACTTACCAGCCTGCGGACCCCATGAAGACTACTCAGGAAAGCATTCAAATAAACCCTAATTTATACTATTTGCCCTGTGAGGTTTGACATCCTTCTGCTGGCAAATAGCATCGTGCTAACAAGAGCCCATGTTGGCACCAACAGAGCCCTTGTCTCCACTGCAAAACATGAACGCGCTAACGTGAAAAGTGCAGGCCACGATTTGGGACTTATCATTGACTCAACTGCTGCCTTGGAGAGCCCATCCTCCTTCCCACCCACAGGAGGTGGAAGTATTTAGTAAGCATAGGTATTCTGCGCTTGAAAAGAGGTGGAATAGAGAAAGCTTCGAGGCGAGCTTCCCTGAGCGTAAAGAAAGCCCATTTTTCAACTTGCTAACTGGGAGGAAAAAAATCTGATTCAGGATCAATGAACAGAAATATAGAATGGTTTTGCAAAGGAATAGTTCTGTGCTACTTTTGCTCCACTTTTTCAAAGAGCTCTGTGGCATTTTAGCTGCATAACTCCATACCAGCATTTTTCTATTGTATTTTGAAACGTTTCCTGTTCCATTCTTCTTGTAAGAGTGTAAGGGGCTCTTTCTCAATCAGTGAGTATGATTGCCATTTGACTAGCATTCAAGCACCAAAAAACCCCAAGTACATATTTGCTGTTTGCACATCAGCAATATCAAGCAATTCAGATGTGTCTGCAATATTTTGTATTCCACACGCTACTAGCCTTCATTATGATTTGGATTGTTTAGAAAGCAGACCTACAAGACTTTTTTTCCTCCTTTTCATTTAATAGTTTAAAACAACACCAAATGCTTTCAGCTGCTGGCTGAGAGCTTTGCTCTTTGTTCATTGTGGACTTGCACTACTGCTTGCAAACAGACATCACCCTTTTTTTTTTTTTTTGTGTAGAAGTGTTTTCAGATCCTAAGCAACAAGCAGTAGTTTTGCAGAAAAATTGGATCAAGAGTATGTTACCTCTCATATTTTCTTCTTTTTTTAAAGAAAGAATTCAGTCATTCAGGCATTCTGGATGTTGTTCTGTGTGATTTAAGTGACCAGATACCTCAACCCTCATTCCTCCTGGGCTGCAAGTTTGGCAGCTGAGGAATTTATCCATTTTCTTCTCTGAGCCTCGTGCATCCCACCCATCTCTGGGCCTCTGCAGTACCTGGGCTCACTTTGTCAGCATTTTCAAATGTCTTTGGAAGGAGACTCATAGCTTTCTGCCTCTTTTTATGATCCCCCAATCATCTGTTCCACTACAAGATGGAAACAAGATTTTTTGAGGCCCCTTTTTGTCACTTACACCTATCTAATGAAGTACCTGATGCAAAGGAACTGGACCAGATATGAGACGCTCATCTGAGGAGCCTGCAAGAGTTTTGGACTGCAGTCTTCTGCTGGGATCCAAAAGCATCCAGAGGGGCCTGAGGAAAAAAGTATCTGCCAAAAGAGCTGTAAGCAATTTTTCTCTTTATCTTAGCTGGGGTATGTGCTGGACCATGGCTAAGACTGGCCCTGGCTACGCCTGCTCTCCTCAGCCCTCTATTCACCAGCAACATAAGAGCTATTGCCTCACCTCTGGGGAAGCCTCCGGCTCCAGTGCCACGCACCGAAGACTGGGGCATGTCTCCGTGCTGTTGGGTCATCTGCATCCTGGACTAGATCCGAGTTGAGATTTACTATGGGAAATTCCAGCCTTCCCTCCAGCCATGTGTATAGGCCATATATAACCCAGACGTACTTTTGGCAGAGTTCTCGATAGAATTTTTGGTTGGAATTTAAAGTGCGCAAAGAAAGTGCAGTTTAAATACTCTGTGGGATAAAACTTGGTCTATCCTTTGGGGTAGGGTACTTGCCATCCAGCTTGTGATGGCAAATATAGTTCTAACTGTTTCTGAAATGTTTTCTTTAACTTCTCAGTACATAAGCAATTCAGGGGAAAAAGAGAAAAATCATGTTGTCAAAGGCTGAAGTTTTAAGTTCTACTTTTAGACAATCACATATGCAAGGCTGTTTGGCTGAAATAATTGAAATTTCTGCTCTAAGCCAATGACAAATCTTTGGGAGGGTTGAAATCCGGTCCTGTGTTCAGACATCCCCTATCATATGTATGGGGCAAACTCATTACACTATGGAAAATTATCTTGGGGGAAAAAAGAGTGTCTTAAAGCCAAATCTGGCATAAGGGGTGGTCGTAATGGTGTACAGTGTAATGGTGTAATGTAGTAATGGTGTAGGGAATGCTTACATCCAGATTTGAGATCAGGTCTTCTAAGATACTTTGAACTTCTCCCTTCATTTGACAGATGTTTTAGGAGGACCCTGACAGTAGAGAGGAGCCATAAACCTGTCACCATAAAACACTGTATCTCTGAAGAGAACATAAAAATACTCTAATTTCTGGGAAAGAATGAGAAAGGTGGTTTTCAGTTGCTCCCATTGCAAACATCACCGTCTCTCAGCACGTGCTTAGGCATTTTACAGTAAATCTTGGATGTGTTAGAGGAAGGAGATACTTGGCCTCACTCTGTACTCTCTTGTCAAACATAACTCCCCTTGAAACGGGAGACTGGTTTGCTTTCTAAAGTTCATATGGGGAAACAGGTAAAAGGCAAATCTGGGGACAATGGAGACTGCAGACCTCCTGAGGCCAAAGAAAACTCTGGAAGTCAAGCAGCGACATTTGGAGTTCCCCCTCAGGTTCCCTTTTAGGTCTTAGCCAGGGGGATCAATTCCGTAGAGCCAAAAAGAAGGGAAATGGCAAGAAAGCCACTAGATTTGTGATATGTGGGAGAGTGAGGAAGAAATCATCTACAGGAAGTGCTCAAGACCCATAATCTGAGCAAACAAATTAGATTTAGGAAGCTCTGTTTGTTAGACATTGTCTGGATGAGCTATTGTGGTCCAAAAGAACAAGCTGAACACAGGACTCTGGTGCTTAAGCCCAACGGAGTCCCATTACAGAACAGCTGAATGCTGTACCTAGCATTCAGCTTTGGGGCATATCCAGAAGTGTCTCCTTCTGGATGGTGAAGATCTATCTACCGTGTACTAGGATTTAAAACTAAGCATTTGTCTGTCCACGTTTCCTGAACAGTACACTGCAAACATGTCCAACATTCCAGGCTCTGCGTAAACATGGCCACCAGACATGGCAATAGAACGGGATGTTTCCCTTTACCTGACTTCAAACGATTGCCCAGATGGCCAAAGGACTCTCATTGCTGACGTGAACGCACTTCTCACAGGGATAGTTGCTGAATGTCAAGCTACTGAGGCATGCAAGTGCTTTCAGCCCACGCTGCAGGAGATACTCCTCTTTTCATACAGCTTGGAAGGAGCTGAATGTGGGCTGGAGCACTAAGATGAGTGTGATTCTCCAACTTGAAGGCTAAGGGATGAGAAACCCTGCCCTGATGATTATTTTGATATTTGTGTTAACTCCCAACGGATGAAATAGAGAAATATCAACTGCAGTTTCAGTCACCGCTACCAAAACAATCACTACCTGTGGCCATATTTCTAAGGACAGGAGCTTCTCTCTTAGATTTTAACCTGTTGTCTTGAGCACCAGACCACAACTCTTTCAAAACTTCTGTATTTTTAGAAGTTTCTAAATATAAAATTGCACATAACCCTTCAATATCGACTTCATGAAGATTTAAGCTGGGTTGTTAGTTGAACTTGGTCCTTGGGAATCATGTTGATTATAGCAGAATAACACCTTTGCCAGGTACATACCTCACATAATTCACAAGTAGCCCTGATGTATAGTCATACAAGAAGTCTGTCAGGCAATTAATTTTTTTAAAAAAGATAAAACACAAAATAGATCTGCAAGTGATCAACAAAAAAAAAAGAGAGCTCAATTAATCAGGTACAGTATTCACTTTGAAAGTAATATTCTCTATGTCAGTAGCTAGAAACTACGGAGTAGATAACACTGTGTAGCAGAAAGAAGTAAAAAGACATGTAAGCTGCCAGTAGATGACCTATGTTTAACTTCTGTATGCCACAATTTTTATTACATTCCTTGTCTGGACTGTTGGATGCAGCAACACATTTGCAAATGCAGCATCTTGTTAATGCTTGTGTGAAAGCAGGGTCAGCACTATATTATTTACTGTTTACAGATCTGTACATTTACAGGATTCTCATGTTGTAAATAACCACAAGTAAACAGAAGATTAATCCTGTATCTGGGTGCTTTCACTACTAAATCAGATATTCAACTTCACCCATGAGCAATAGTTACTGGAAGTCACTATGTGTTGCTGAAGCTTGCCAGCTTTTGTGTGATTTTCTGCAGTATCAAATGCCAGCAGACACTCTGGGTCACAGCCCCATGCACTGCAGGTCTGGGGCTCACTCATGTGTCAGGATAGGAAATCTTTCACTCTGCCTAATCCAAAAGTAAAATGTGTTTCTCCAGCTCTGCCATATTAGTAGTAGCTCATGTAGTTTTTTGTACAAGACATTCTTGTAAAATATACTTTACAGTGTATTGGGCCTGATTCCCATTTGTAAGACAGTGCCTTTAAACACCCCTCCAGAATCAGAAAGTCACTTCAAAGCCTCTTTTTGTTTGGAAAAATGACGCCGATCACTGGGGAAATGTGGAATAACACCCTTATCTTTCCTCGTCTCCATTTAACCTATAGTAATCTGGTACAAATCCTTGCTTGCCAATGCCAGTATGTTACCCACCAGGAACAAACTGTTTTATAACCGAAAGACGACTTAGACATTTATCAGCAGACTCTCCAGTATATCCCTTGTAATTTAACTCAAACAGGGCTAGAGAGACTAACAGCTAAACCCAAGTACTCCAAAGATGCTTTAAATGATCCTCACATACTTCCTCTGATGTCTTCATAGGCACTCTGACTCTCAGAGTCACCATCTGGCATCTCTTCATTCCCCCTCTTGTTTTTCTCACCTTCTTTTTGTTGCCATTTTTAGCTATGGGTAGAAAAGAGAAACAGTTTTCCTTTTACACCTGTCAAGTTGATTTAGCACTGCCTGGTGACTGCACGAAGAATAAAACGCCTTGCTCCTCTCTGATGGTGCTCCGTCCCTTCCAGCACACAGCAGACACCCAGAGTACCCTGTTCTTCCCTACAGTGGGGTGATAAAACCACAGGGGAACGGAATCATAAATGTTCCTTTTGCTGTGCTACAAGGAAATTAGAAATGAGTTTGCATCAGAAGTAATGAATTAATATTGCACCGTATTTTACTAATGGTTTAATGTAGGTGTTTTTCATCACTTGGCCAGATATGTAAAAACCCCACCAAGCACCTTTTGAAGTCAACAGAAATAGCCAGGGAAAGGCTTCCAGAGGAGGTAGGCGAGCCCCTGAAAGAGGTAGCTGTGGTGCTCAGTGATCAGCATCATCTGTGGCTCAGGAAAAGAAGTGCCCATCAGGAAAATAATCAGACAGCAGCAGTCTTGGGGCTGGCCACAGTGTCCTCTAAATACCCTTATTCCATTGTCCATCCACTTTATTCTTGCCTGGGTATGGATGGTGTGTTCAGGCAGGGTACTGAGAAGTAACTTCTACATTGGAGACGTAACTGCACAGGTATGATGGCCATGACCATCCCTGAACGTAATCCCACACAAAAATGAAGGAAACTCAAAAGTCGTCTTTGATTCTTGGTCTATTGAATTCAACGGGACCAAACTGTCCGTTAAGGCAGCTCCCAGGGACAGAAAGATTAAAGGTGGTTGTCTGTTTCTAACAGGAGTCATTATTCCTATCACCTCTGTTTTCTCTCAGTGAATGTTTGTTTGGGCTGATTAAAGGCTATAGAGTGTTTTGCATGTGTAATCACAGTGTTTGCTTGGGCTGATTAAAGGCTATAGAGTGTTTTGCATGTGTAATCACTGGATTTTAAAAGGCAAATAATTTCGGCTACATCAGAGCTTTGTTTGTTCCCATTTTCCTTGAGTACCCAAAAACCTAGTGCTAAAGGCAGATATTTATATGTTCATTTCAAAAAGCCGTGCTTTATAAAACAGGCAGTACCACAAGACATAACCTGATCAGATGCCTGACAAGAAGACCAGATCTGATGCAACCTTTGCATAATAATAATGTAAGCACAAGCAACCACTGTGTGTGAACATGACAATCAAATCTCAACTCTGTACCCAGACAACAAATCTTTTGGTAGTCTGCTTTTTACATAGACAATGAACTGGGCAAGACTCAAAAATTCCAGGAAGAAAAGGCTCAAACTTTGAAAATTCAAGAAATTGCTTCTCCTGTACCATACTTTTCACTGCTTCATCTTTTTGATCGATTCTAAGTTCACATAGCTGACAGAATTCTTCATTCCAAAACCAAAAGAAATAAGAGAAATTTGATTTTGAACCATCAGATTGACCTGTCTAGCCAGCTCACTGAACGGCGAATAACATTAAAAATCAAGAATGAATGCAAATAATGAGTGACTCGTATATGCTGGCATTTCAGGAATAAGTCTAGACTCAGGTTCATACTATTAAAATCTATTCAGTGAAATCATCCCTTTTTTAAAGAGGTATTTTTCTCATCTTAAAAATTAGTTTGAATTCAGAGAAGACTGCTAGGAGAATTACCATAGAAAACGGTTTTCTCTGGCATAATCAAATGTGTTTATTCTGATTTTTTTTTCTCATGTTACATTATTCATTGAAGCCATGAGTAAGGAAAGATGCTAATCAAAAAGGTTTTGCCAATTTTGAGGGCATTGCTCATTATTCTTTCTTAGTCATCCTTTGTCCTCTTTTGTTGTGACATTCTTTAAAGGATGGGCTCTTAAATGGAATGGCTACGTTACATTTCATTATTCTACATATTTGTAGTAAGTGCTGAGGAGAAAATAGATGCTGGTAGATAAAAGAAAACTCATTAAAAGCCACATGTTTTCATCTTTGCTTGTCACATCTGGCAATTAGGACACGATACAGGTCATATTAAAATTCATGGGATATGCACCTAGGGCCAATGTGTACGTTCTTAAAAGCTGGTAGTATAAGAAGTTTAAGCAAAAGCTTTAAAATTACAATCTACATTCTAGGTCACAGGAGTGCTCCAATTTCTCTGGGCTTCTCAGGAATGGAAGCCAGCTACAAGGTTTAAGAGAGAGGATACCAACAGGCTAGAAAACAGCAGCACTGGTAATTACCCAGCATATGGTTAATTCTGTGCCTATTTCTTCTTAGTTCCTATATGAGTAATTTATCACTGAATAGTCTTCACTTATACACCAGCCCATCTATGTAGTCATCCCCCAACCTTCATTGTACCCTCTGATTCAGTTTCCTAACCCAAAAGCCTGTTTCCTGTTCCCCCTGAATCTCTTGTATTTCCAGCTCTGCCCCATTTCCCTTCACACCTTCCCTCTAAGCTCCCTGACATGCTGCTGAAAGCCACTGCCAGCTGTGCTCCCTGCCAGACCCACGCTGGTCACCCGCCCCGCCTGGCTTTCGGCCCTTGCATTCCACTCAAAGGCACCTTGCCAACGTTTCTAATGACTTCTTCCTAGCCAGAGATCTGAGGCATTACCCCATCTTCAACGTGCCAGCAAAGTTCAACATGCTGGACTTCAAATGTCTTTGGAAAACTTTGACTTTGATGACTTTCTTTGCTCCTAGAATTCCTCCTAACTCTCTAGGTATGCCTTCAGCCAGCCTGTGTTTTCAGTCTCTCCCCTTTCCGTCTTTGCTCCAGCTAATCCCACCCAAAACCATGACTTTGGCAAGCCACGCTAATTCACAGGCTACCTTTGCCTTGTGTATTGCCTTCTGTTCTAGCTGGAAACCTGATGTATCTTGGTAACCTCTTCTTAAGTGCTTTCAGCTATCAGTTCAATGCCTTACATATCACACTCTCGTATCTTCTTCCCAGTGAACATATTCACCATTCAAATGCCAGTAACACCATAAACTTGTCATGTTTTTAACTTTGCACTCTCTTCAGGTCTTCACCACCATTTTGCAACAAAATCTTTCCAGTTTTTCCTGAGTAACGTCTCTATGATTCAGCTTTTCCTCCTTATTCACTCATTGATCTCTCTCCAAGTCTTTATTATCTCCTATCTTGATAAATGCCTCAATTAATGTACTGTCGGTCTATTTTTATGCATTCAAATTCTTTCCGCAAGATAATTTTCATGGTTGCTTGCATTGGCCATTTCATCCTCACTGACTCCTTCTCAGACACCTGGTCCAACGAGATCCTGACCCATCCAAGAGAGCCCTGTGTCCTACATAAATTTAAAAAACCCACTAACAAAACTCCTTAAGAATTACATTCTTGAACAGGTGGCAACGTTACACAAAAATAAACAAATGTGGGGCAAGCAAACAGTGATGCATCTGAAGAGTTTCATCAAGCCTGGGGAAAGCAAAAGATAAGACAAAACAAAGGAAGTCATGACTACTACACAGACACATACGTTGGATTGGATCAAACACTAGAAGACCTGTGAAATACAAAATAAATGTGCACTAAACCCCTTTCTGAGCACTGCCATATAAATAAACATTACTCTTTTATTTTCTACAGGCAGTCAGAATTGAGGTATGGCCAGAACAAGAGCTACTATAAGAAGTATAAGTTTTGTAAATCAAATCAAAATAATTACAGATTTAATTGTGGCAGATTTGGGCGCAATAGGATTGACGGTGGGAACTGTTCATTCACGACCCAGACCACTGTGCAACACTGAGCAGTGTTCGTGGGGAGCTCAGCCCCATAAACCTCTCAGTGTGTGCAGACAGACCCCCAAAACATTTCTAGGGGTCTGCCCCACAGATGGTAGCTGAGACGGCATATATTAAACTCTGTTAAAGGCCTCATAAAAGAAAAACATTGACGTTAACAAGACTCTTTCCACTGATTTGAATGGGCTTTGGATAGAGGCCTAAACAAACAAGGATGGAATTAGAAAATGGAAATATGTATATACAGAAACCTGTCAATCCAACTGTTGACCTACCAAGAATGACCTAGTACCACTTCATTTATGAGTCATTTAAAGGGCAAGGAGGCAGACTGATATTTTTAACTGTTATCTGAATCGAGTATTTGCAAATACTGATTCTAACAATACATTAAAAAACCGCACATTGCAACCCCACTGACATCAATAGGGTTTCTTTCTACATTAATATTTCACAGATTGAAAATATCTATATTCTCACCACCTTCAGTAATTAGCTTAAATAAATCGAGTCCATGTCGTCTGTTATGTGCCATGTCCTTCAGACTTCTGTGTTTGATTTCAACTTTGATTCAAAGCTAGGGCTGATCAGTACCAGCTGCTCAGCCAAAGGGCAGATCACACGTTCCCATTCCTCCACTTTCTTCATCCCAGCTCCCGGCCAGACTATTGTTTGTTACAATTAATTAATCCCGCATGCCAGCGAGCCTCACAAAAAGCAAATTTTTGTATTTACTGCATGTCCAATAAATTAATTCCAGTTCCGTATATATGTATAAACACATAAATGTGTATATATATACACAACACACATATTTACACAACCAGGTTTATAGTTACTACTCATGGATCTCTGGTTTGCAACTGCTATTATTGTTTCTAGCTGTCCTCTGAACAGGCCAAATGTGAGAAATTATAGGTATGTATTATTGTTACTTAGGCACCTCAGTGAGGGGCCAGATTTTCAGATCTTCTTTTCAAACCGATCCCCGGTGACATGGTGACATGGCACTAAGCACTGGAGCCACTGGAAGAAGGAGCTGGCCCCTGCCTGCCTCTGGGAGAGGAGAGCGGAGACATTGCAAATATTATAGCCAGAACTTTTAATGCTATCTGCAGTTAAAATTGCCTGACACTTCCTGCTAAAAACCTCCTGTTTTCACTTAAGTCTTTAACAAATGGTAACCATTCTCTTTGCTGGGTGTTTGCCTTGGGGCTTATTACGGCTAGTTCAGTTAAAATAGCTCAGCTGCTCCCGAGGCAATACACTGCATTTTCCCATATTAAAGTCAGTCTAACAGCCAGTTTGTAGAGTTGGTGTCAAGCCTCCACGTGCTGGAGCAAGGAGCAAAACTTTGGTGGAAGGGATCAGTTGTTTGTTGTACCTCTGGCCATTTTTTTAAAAAGCTCAGGGGCTTTGAAACCTCTTATTGCACGTGGCTGGTGAAAGCTTGGAAGCTCAGCTGTGTCAAAAGAGGGCAAGCCTGCTGTGGAAGGAGGGACTGAGCTATTTCCAGCTGCTGTTGGTGGTGCATCATGAGCCTCTCCTGTGCTCCCCTTGACCTTGTGCTTGGCCATGCTGAGGAAGAGGAGGAGGCTGAGGAAGGACATCACCTGGCTGAGTGCAGACATAGAATGACACCCTGGACTCAGAGAGTCAGGTAGGGTGGACAGTAAAAAGCAGTAAACTGGAAGATGAATCTTGCACAGGTCAGTTGGTTGGCACACAATGGAATGTTTTCTGCGGAATGTTTGAGGAGGTCTTTTTTTTCCCTTTCTAATTCCATAATTTCCTGTATAGAAAAAGGAATGTGATTCCATTTGTCAAATCAAGCATTCTTGGGAAATGACCCAATTGAGACTACCTGTAAGACCTTAGTATGCTCCCCTAGTAGGTCAGCAGTGTAATATAGTTGGAATTTTGTACTGCTGTGCCAACAGTGCATAAACCAAACCAGGTTTGGAAGGGATGAGCGTTCCACAATGCTGGAGGTGGTTATCAGTACAGCTGCTGCCTTCTCTGCACCTGTAAGCTGCTCAGCGCAGAGGGTGGGGAAGAAGGAAGATGCCTGTCTGTAAAGATAAATGAACGTGGCCCTCACAGATTGGATGCTGTCCTCATCACTCTCATGTTTGGTGGAGTATGTGTGAAGCCGTGGTGCTGGGGAAATGGGGAAAAAGCCAACAGGGAAGGTAAAAGCAGAGCTGAACTGCCGAACAGCCCACTACAGGCTAGAAATCTGCATTGTCTCCACCACACTGAAGAAGAAAAAGCCTGGTACCTAACTGGGTAGCTTTAAAATCCATGTGTTGCCCATGGTTGGATAATAAACCTAATAAGCCAGTCCTTGAGACAGCCCAGGTAGCATCGTCTGCTTGGGAAGCTGCTGCCTAGCTGCTGGTCCCTGAGGGAGCCGCGGGCACAGATGTCTCGTGTCTCTGCTTCCCCGGACAAGGTATATTTGCTGTCATCCTTGATTTCTACCCTGAGTTATACTGGCAATCCAAACTGCCTGCCCCACAAACGGTTTTCCAGACTTCAGAAATGGTATTTTCTTATCGTTATTTATTATTATAAAAGCTCGTACCCTTGTTAATCAAAGGCTAATTAATTTCTGTTAGTGTTAACATTAAATTGAAAATATTTTGTTTACTATCTGCTAGATGTAACCAGGGAAAGTTAAAGCCACTCTACAACCCTTGATCCTCTGTTTTGCTGTACTGCACGTATTAACAGCTCTAAATTGCAAACTTTGTGCCATATACTCCAGTTGTTAACATTAAAAGTTTCTTTCTGAAGTAAAGGAGAGTTCAGCTGTAGCGGAGTGGGATTTGGCCCCAAATTTTACAACTCTGAAGTTCACGGGCCAAACTCACTCCTAAGTGTCCCAAACCAGTAAAGTCCCTACTGTACATTCGGGAAATACAGAAAGAAATGACTCTTCTTTCAGGGCGGTGCAAGTAGGTCTTGATGGGAACAACTGGATGGTAAAAGCTGATCAAGCTTCTGCAAACTTTAATAATTGCATATTTTCATCCACTCAGATGCAGAAAATAGAAAATGGAATTAAGGGTGGCCTTTTTTATTGTAAGGCATTTTTGGTGCTGTTCAATTTCTTTATTTTACAGGTCAATAATTAAATTGAGCTTGTTATGGCTTAGTCTTTTACAGCAAGATCTTTGTTTACATATCTTCCCCTGGAGGGCTTTAAAGTGAAATCTCCAAGAAATTCACAGGTTTATAAGTAAAATTAATTCAAGAACCTCTCTTAGATTAAGATGGCAAGGGGTAAAGTAAGGTGTCACCATATGCAATCAGCTTTTACTACGGAATCTGTCTCTCTTCTTTTGTTTATAGAACAGCAGCTTTAACAGCAAGCCAGTTGTCAAGTGTAATTAAGAAGGAAGAGTCCATATACTAGCTAGAGTGCAGCATAATTAATACATTACCACTCTGAAATCTCTTTACTTGATGAGGAAAGGGTTAAAAAGCCTGTAAAAGTTCTGTAGATCAGGCTGTAGGATATTAAAAATTAATGTGTTGTCATCATCATCACCACGAGCACATTTATTATTATTACCAAGGCTGCCATTAACTGGATATTCATTAATGCTAAAAGTCACAGTCAGCCTGAGATTCAGCAGACTCCAAGCTCTGGAGGAGGAGGTGGAAAGTTACCTGGTGGAGTTTCAAGAATGGATTTTCCTTTTTTGTTGCTTTTCTTCGGTTTTAACTCTTTCCTGCTCGGTTTGAACCCTGGCTGCTCCTCTGTCTCTGCAGCGCGGATACGTCCTTCCTCTCCAGGTTGCTCCGTGAAAGGAAAAAACTCTTCACCGGGATATGGAAAGGAATAATAATGATCCCTGTTGCTAATCTCCTGCAGGTAATAATCCTGATCGTCCATGGGTACAGCCCGGGACGCTTTCCCCAGCAATGCCAGCCCAAAAGCGCAGAGAGCGAGGCAGAGTTGAGAAGAACATGAGCCTTTCTTGCCAAGGGCAATCATTACCCTTTGCTTTTGCAGAAATCTCCTCTGCAAGTCCCAGAACTTTGTTTGGAAACAGGGAAAACAGAGAGCCTTGGCAGCTGGCGAATCCCCCCTAGGACCCGCAGAGGGCTAGAGGAGCCTGCCTGCAAAAAGTGCCTCCGCTTTGGGCTAGTTTTGCAAAAGTTGCGAGGAGCGCAGCGGGACGGAGGGCTGCGGAGGGAGGGGGCAGGACGGGGATGCATGTGATCGTCGGGCTCACCAGCCAGACAGACGGACAAGCGCTCCGCTCCGCCGGCGTTTGGCAGGTGGGATCTCCAGCACGGTTAGCTTGCTGCTTCTCCTCTCCTGCCTCTCATTTTGTTGCTGTTGTTGTTGCTGCTTTCTCCCAAAAGCAGAGTTACAAGACAGTTTCGGCTAAATCCCCTAACCGTTTCTTTAGCCTTCCTGTACGCAGCTGATCCAAGAGAGCATTTATTCAAAGAAAAGTAAACTTGGCAGCCAGCCTTTGCCTCCCAGCCTGTGTACAAAAGTCTCTCCCTCCCCCAGGAGATGCTGTGCAGATGGGGGTGGGCACGCGGAGCCGGGAATGAACCCTGCCTGCGCTGTGGCACTGGGCATACATGAAGATATGTGTGATGTGGGTCTGTGGCAAATAATCCTCAGTCCATATACGTTGTGCTGTATTCCCTTTCATGGTCTTTTTTTTTTTCTTTTTAGCTTTTACAAATGTAGGATCCCTCTCCAGAACCGATCTCAGCCTCCCTTGTTTATATTAGTTTATAAACATATAAGGTATCTTATAAATATATATTTATATAAATATATAAGCTATCTAAACTATATATATTTTTATATATATACTATCTATTAGTTATATATAACCGATATAACTCAACACATAGCATGTGCCAATTTATAAGAGGCTTCTCCCAGGGTATATGGGAGCTCCCTGGACACAACCCAGCTGAAAACCAAGTAGGACATGGTTCATCGGTGGCCCTTTTTCTCACTCTTTTTGGAATGATCCTGACTTTTGTTCTCTCTGAAACATCTTCTAAACAGATTAGGATGTATTGTGCTGGCAGCTGCACACATGCAACCCAGCATCATTGATGGAATCAATTTGTCTGAGAATAAAATCTTATCTTTCATCTTTTTCATACCTCTAAAATAACCTTCAGAGCTGAAGGAAATGTGCAGCAGTTGGCTCACATGAAATATGAATCCTTACTCCTGTGTTGAAAATACCAGCTTATATTTTCATCATGTATATTGTATTTCTTGCCATTGTCCAGTCATGTAGGAGAAAGTATTACATCTGTTACCCCACTCTTTATTCTGCCTTTGCAATCACATTTCATGTGTGTTTCTCATAACTTCAATACCATAATAAACATAATTTCATATCTCAGTACCTATATCTTTTGGTATATTTGGTTTCCAGACTGAGGGTAATCCAGTCCCATATATTGGATGATCATCCTTGCTTTCTTAGTCACGATCTCAAAAGCAATTTAGTGATTATATCGTGTCTGTTGTCCTTCCTTTTTAGACAAATTAAAATATGTTTTCACTAGTAATTCTATTTTCGTTCTTCAGGTTTGCTTTTTTTTTTAATCTGAAAACTGTGACTTTTTCTATTTTAAAGATAGGAATTTTCGTTTTCTAAAACTAGAATAAAAGATACTTCGCTTTTTCACTGCTTTACTGAATTAGAATTTTTTTTAAAATATCCTTTAACAGAAAACTGCTTCCCATCAAACTTTTCAGATAGTTTTATCTGGAATAGATGGCTTTGTCAGCTTTGGCACAGAGTGTGCAGTGACGGGGTGAGGTGTGGGAGCTCAGACCCACTGGACTCCGTGTGTGAAACTGGCTGCTTGTTCTCTGCATTCAGTGCCAGGCTGAATATCCTGGATATCCCGTCTCAGCGATTTCACAGATGTTCTTACTCTGTTTTCCCTTTCCAAAGTATCCAGTGGTCTCCTCCCTTGGTCCTAACTTCGGAGGGCAGAGCACAAGCTACAGAAAATCTGTATAATTTTGTTACCATTTGCAGCACAGTCACCCTTTTGCAAATATTGTGGACATTCACATACCTAGAGAAGTAACAGAAAAATAAACTTTTCCATGACATCATTAATGACCTATTTTTTGGTAACTATAGGAACTTTAGCTGCAAATTATTATTTAACTCATTGCAGTGGTCGAAGAAGGATACATAGAAACAGAAGAGGACTTACATTTCCAAGCATAACAAGAAGTATTTTCATAAAATATAGAGTCAAGAGTACATTAATTAGAGACCTGAGGAATGTGATTTGGGGGAATTTCACATTATTTGTTTTTGGCAACTTTACATGTGTACATTTCAATAATGTATGTATGTAAACATCATGTATTTTCTCTCCCATAGAATACGTTTTCTATAAAAAGACAACTGTGTGGGCTTTTTTTAAATTTATCCTGTATATTATAACAATGTGTCAGATTGGATTTGGACCTCTCTAATAGGTGAGTATGCATGGTAACTGTATATATGTAGATGCATGACTATAGCTGCATAAAATATAGCACCAAAAATCTTCTCCTGCCAGTATCAGACCTGTGCTTATTTAATACATGTAAAAAATGCATTTAAGTGACACAGATATCCACCCAAACGTTAACCAGATCACCCATAACAATACCTTATTATCCATGTACCAAACAACTCATTGCTGTATGTTCATGTTGTTTAAGTGAGGCGTTGGTGGTAAAATTAGGTGCCAAATCACGTGCCAGCAGTCTTTTGTCTCATTCTTTCATAGAATCACAGAATCATTTAGGTTGAAAAAGACCTCTAAGATCATCAAGTCCAACCGTAAACCTAACCCTGCCAAGTCCACCACTAAACCATGTCCCTAAGAGCCTCATCCACACATCTTTTAAATCCCTCCAGTGATGGTGACTCCACCACCTCCCTGGGCAGCCTGTTCCAATGCTCAATAATCCTTTCAGTGAAGAAGTTTTTCCTAATATCCAGCCTGAACCTCCCCTGGCACAACTTGAGGCCATTTCCTCTTGTCCTATCACTTGTCACTTGGGAGAAGAGACCATCACCCACCTCACCACAACCCCCTTTCAGGTAGTTGTAGAGAGCGATAAGGTCTGCCCCTAATTATGCGATTAGGTCTTGCCCCTAATAATTCTTGAATTCACTGGCAGATTACAAGCAAATGAGTCAAAGCAGTGAAGATCGCAGTGAAGTTTCCATGCGTTGCAGCTAGCTGAGAGTCCCTGCAAGGGCCTCCTCACCAAGTGACCTGAGGTGAAAGGCCGGCACGTGAGCTTGCACATTGCTGGGAACAGGAGAAGCCATGCCTGAGCGTGTCTCTGGGGACACCCCAGACAGAAGAGAAGCTTGGTGAGGAATTCACGGTCAACCATGAGGACGTACCCAGCAGGACACATCGAGAGACTCGAGGAGCAGCAGGTTTGCTTGCATACCTCCACTTCTCCAGGTAAGAACTTTGCAGAACTTCAGGCAGTGCCATACCCACTCCTGCACCTCCCACAGTCACCACAAATAACTCTCTCTTTGCTTCATGTGTACTTACCTTAAGAAAGATTTATTCACCCGAACACACCTATCAATAGCTATTCCTGGGTCTCGACCTGTGTCAATAACCGGCTCCCCTATATTTCTTTCTCTTGAATTTTAATACTTTCTGTGGGTGTGCATATGGATGCACTGCTGCTCCTTCCAGACCCACCTCTGCTTTTGGGGTGTGCATGCAGCCAGCCAGCTGGAACCACACAAAAGTTACTCTCTAGGCAGAATTTTGGTCTTCCTCACTGTAACATGGTTCAACCATTTTTTTTCTCTCTGCAAACATCCTAGCAACATACAACTTACAGGAAAGGAGATGTTTTTTCTTCTTAGAGTGGCACAGGAGTATTGAGTTCACGGAAAGCTCAGATGTTTTTGGTCTAAGGGCTGTTCCTTGGTTTTGCCTGTGAAATATCACAATAACTTTTAAAAACTTGCAGTTGATGTGGAAGGAGATAGAGCAAACTAATATTTTTGTAGAACAACTGTAACTTGCTTTATCCTCCCACCCTGGACGGACGCCAGCGATAATGTGTAAGTCATTCCACACTTTGCTTTAAATCTTTGTCCTGCTGGAGTGAAACACAACATGCTGATATCTGCAAACGAGCAGGGCTTTCCCCCTCTGTTCCCAAGAAGTATTTATTTGAAAGATGACGGTTTACCCTCTAAGCTGAGTTAACACTTCTCAAGCCTTGTATTCTGAGCCAGTTTCAACAACAACCCTGGAAAAAGAGGCACTCCCAGCTCCCCCTCGCCCCTAGCCGCAGGCAAAAAGTTGTCTTTAGCTGGACCAGTCCCCGTGTCACCGCCGAGCTGGAGATGCTCAGGTGCCAGCAGTGGGAGTGCACGCGTGAGCCACGCTTCCCTGCCTTTCCTATGCCTCGAGATGGTGTTTCCCAGCTCTTATTTCACATATACCGTTTTGACAATATACGGCTTTAGAGGAAGTAGTGGTTTGTGTTTGAGAGAACTGGGCTCTGCATGTCGCGCTCTTCCCCTCCCACCTCTGCAGCCTTGTTTCTCCCTATCTGGTTGTCAACAGCCGTAACTTCATGAAGTTTAGATTCAGGAATGCATTTTTGCTGAAGAGAGGTAGAGTTGTATGTATAAGCACTGTCCTGGTGCAAGATCTCCATTTGTATTTATACTGCACAACCAATGATCGCACGTTTATGCTTAATTCAACTTCAAACTGCTTGGTGTCTCCTGCAACTTCTCCGTTGGAATACGTGCATCGTTTTTTAATTGGAGAGAAGCTTTGTAGTTGGAAAGAAAAGATGAAGAAACAGGCATCCCTCTTTCTTTGCCATTCCAGGGTAACTTTCTGAGGTAGCGCATAAGGTTTCTATATGCCTTGGCAACAAAACAACACTAAAAATAACTTTCCTTCTGAACACCAGTGAAGTTTCTGTTCCTTTGTACTTCAGATCTGTAGTAAATCATGGAGCACAGAATGGAGCAAGAAAATAGAATTATACTTTTTAAACAGTCATTTTCTTTTCCGCATAAAGCATTTACTCCTGCTGTCAACAAGGTCAAACCATCTCAGAGGAAGTGGGAACCTAAAACTGACTTTGGGAAATACAAAGTAAACTGCGTTTAACATTTATGCCTCTCTTAGATGCCTGTTTCTTGCATATGTAACAGAGAGATAGACTATCTAGCTGTCCTTCTGCTTACCTGCGGACGCTGCATGCACCCCTGGGGTATCCAGGCATTTAAAAGCCTATTTGCACTTGTTGATGAGGCAGATGCTTGAAAGAGCGGCTCTTACTGCAAAAATGACTGGAAACAAAACCAAGCTCTCATATGGAGATGTTGTACTCATTTTTAAGAGGCATTTGACTTTAAAGGGAATGTCATTGTTTTACCAGGTGAGGGATGTCAAAAATAAGCAGGATGTTAACATTTGTCTCTGAGCATGTCAAATAATGATACAAAATATGAGTGAGTCTAAATCACAGCCAGTTCTGCTCCCCTCCCTCACAAGCAGGCTGCTGTTTCCTTTAGGAAAACAGATTTTAAAAGACACAGATTACATTAATGAAGGCAATTATTTCCTTTAGCAATTGCCTATTTTAACTGGTTAGAAATGCAGCATGCATCCTGACTGGGGAAATTAGCCCAGTGTATTCTCTCTAACTTTTCTGGTAAGAACAACATGACCTTCAGATAATCATTCAACATATTGCCTTTGTGCTTGGGTCTGAAGAAGGAGCTCGGATTGCCATGGAAACAAAAGTTCCTTGTTCTCTTATACTTCCCTGCGCTATGGTATCATTTTCGCTATATGAACCCTTTTCTTAGCAAGAAATGCAATTGTGGGATTGTTGTGTTTTGAGCATCCCAAAGACATCATCTTAGGTGATGGCTCAGTTCGTGGCAGAAATGCTTTGAAAGTGGAGCAGAGACTGCACCCATCATCATTATTATTTAGGGATATTTAGATCACATACATCTAAATCAGTCCATTTCTGTTGGAGAAATGAAAAATCTCTATGTACTCTTTTCCAGAGTTTTCTTTACTTTTTTCTTCCATGCTGAACAGATGAGAAGAAACAGCAGTTTAAGAAAGACAACGTTAGCCAGTGACATAAACAAAGCCAAAAAGAATTTCTGGCATTTTTGCAAAGAATGCAATAGTTCTTTTTTTTTATTATGGGAACTACATTTCTTCATGCCCCAGAATGCCTGTAGATTTTATGTTGACAACACATTGCCCTGGCATTTGGCAGCCACTGCTGGATCAAAGCCAGCAGGATTATCACTAGGAAAGGGACTGAAGAGGCTGTCTTGTGATTAGAAAATCTGCAATGCTAGTAGTACAAAAAGGAGAACTAATAATATTTTTTTCTATTATTATTTCTTTTTGATTGATTTATCAGCATTTGAAAGACTGTAAGTCTGCATGAGTCAATGGTTGGAGCCTTTTGCATTGTTCAAAAATGGGGAAATTTTATGCGCATTTTATTTTAACTGTAAGACTGAGCCAGCATTAAGACAACAGAGATGACTGGATGACAGTAGTTTTATGGAACAGTTGGAGAAAATGGGATGAAATGCCCCCGCTGTGCAGGCAGCCAGGCTGCGGGTGATGTGCGGCTGGAACATCCTTTTCGGTTTACTTGTATGAAAACAGCCACTTCCAGCAAATTCCCATGGACATCACCTACCTGCCAATATTTGAATTTCAAAAAGTAATGACTCTCAGACTCTCAGTCTGGTATTTCCTGGACCAAAATTTCTGTACATGTGCCACGCGGAGTGTGAGCAGTATGTTTAACACATCCCAGGCAGCAGCAGGGAAAGGCAATGCAGAGTTTGTCTGAAACCTACTGAAAGGCCGTTTTTCCCAGGGTTTCTTCAATATCCACAGCCGAAGTGTAGCCTGAGAAGTCACGGACAAAAGTCTGTTGGGAACTGAAGATGACACATAAATATAGTAGTCTTTGTCATGCTAAATGCAATAGAGCTGGCAAATGCAATGTCATCAGAGAGTAGTCCTTAAAATGTCTGTATTTAAGGATTGCGTTTTAAAGACAGAACAGCATGGAATTATTCCTTTCAGATACAAGCAGTATTCATGGCTGTGACTCATTTGGGCGAATAAATACATAATGTGATACTTCCATATGATAACTATGTCTCTGCATAGCTTATGTCCAAATCCAAACAGATTCAATGGAATTCAGTGAAGTTTCATTATTTATAGCTGATGCCTTTGTTTGAAGGTGGGAAGAGCTGATTTTGTTTATCTTCATAATCACATATTTTTGACAGTATGCTGGAAGTACCTTCCATAATGCATTCACTTACGAAAACAGTGAAAATGCAAGAATTTATGGGAAAGAAAAGCTCTGAAGTAAGTTTTCAGTTGTCATCCAGAAGGCATCAAAGATTCATGTCAAACTTACATTACTGGATAATGTAATTTCACAGCTGTGTAATAAACTTGTCCCAACTTGACTTACAGCCATTAAAAAAGGGCTTGTGCCAGCATGTTGGATAAAGCTGTTTGAAAGGTGAAGTAATAGGCTCTAAAGATGCAGTGAAACTTTAAGGCTATGCAGATGTTAACTAACATGTGGCATAACAAAAATTATAAAGTTCCAGAGAATTTTTTGCCATCTCATATCACAAATACCCAACTGTTTGAAATGCACTTATAGATTTTTCCGCATAAGTCCTTGGCACTAATTCTGCCATGGAAGCGGGATGGTGAAAATTGCCTTGCTTTTTTAAATCTATCTTAAGTATTTAGTTTCCGAAAATCATAGAATAGCTTAGGTTGAAAGGGACCTTTGGGAGACCAGCATCTGCCTTTTTAATCCCCTTTGTATGTTTAAACTATAAGATCTCTAAGAGTTTATTTCTCACAGTGTGGCTGTATATCCAACTCATTAATGGGATCAACATTGTTAGAGATATTATTGACTTCAACACAGTTACATCATAAAGAGTATTATTAACATTTGGGTTACTGAATTTGAGTTTTGGAAGTATTGAAACTTAGCCAAATACACCCCATAGTGCAGTTCAGATTGGTTTTGCTTGCTTCGTACTGGTTACGGCAAACACAGTCCAAGTAAAACACCTCAGCTTCACTTGAGGCCAGATAAGCTTGTCAGCTGAGTAGGGAGTAATTTCCAGAAGCATCCATCAGTACTTAAATGACTTATCTCAGTAATAATGATAATAACAATAATAATAATAATATTTTTTAAAGGAAATCACTTGTGACTAATAGTAAGAAGAACTGCTGTCTCCTTCGCAACGGTATCCAGACAAGTGAGTTTCCTATTTCTTTTTTACCGCTATAACTGGATTGATAACAAAACTGGTACAAAATGATTTCAAAATTCTCCTGGCATTTTTAAGGATGCTGTTATGCTCTGTTATTGTTTCTGACCTTCTCTTCTTCTCCTGTCCATGGTCCCTACACATTTGCCTTGGGATGAGCCTCCTCTTTGGCCATGATATTGTATGTCATTGACCACAACGTGTCGGGGGAGAGGCTGAGCCCAGAGGGCTGGTAGAGCAAGGACCATGTTGCTTCTCCAGATGGTGAGGTGTTATATAGTCAAGCAGCTCCCCAATTCTTCAGTGTCACTTTCCCAGACTGTAATACAAATGTTGCTACTGAGACCTGCCTTCACACTTGTGGCTGTCTTCTGCTTTGTCACTCCTTTCTGTTTCTCAGTGGCCACAGTCTCAGGGCTTCATTTCATAGGAAATCTCAGATTTGCAGGGGTTTTGGAATGAGATCAGCAGACCTCCTGCAAGGCTGGTAACCCAGGGAATGGGACATCTGCAGACCTGAGCCTTGAGGTTGGCCTGATATTTACGTAGGCATAACACTGCGCCGTAATTATCTTTCCCATGGTTTCACAGGTGATTTGAAGCCTTATTCAATATGATGCTTCTTCTGAATATAAACAATCATTTTCAAATGCATTCATCGTCCGTATTTTATTTACTTCAGACAAAATCCCGGCAGAAACTCACAAGAGGCTCCAGATCATTTGCAGGGAACTTTACCAAAGGCCTCTTTGCCAGCATGTGAGGAAAAATGAAAATTTAGCTCCTCTGTCTCCAGAGACCTCCATCTTGCACTCACATATTTTGATTATTTAATGCTGAGTGACAGCTTTAGGTTTTGAGGGTACTTTACATGTATTCTAAATGAGATTACAGTCATATGAGGTCATGATGTTTTATAAATTGTAGAAGTCACTTGCAAACACTCATCTGAAAACTGTGATTATATCAAAAATGTCACACCCTTCCTATACATCTGGATTATCTCCAACAAATTCAAACTGCCAAGGGTGATACAGAAGCATCATTTTTCCATCCTTACTCCCTCAAGCCCCTTGGAAGATAATTTATTTAGTAGTGTCTTTGGAAACACCTGTCCCATTGTGTTGCACTGTCACCAAGCTGTCTGTCTGCTCATCTTCCCAGATGTCTGTCCATCTGCAGTGCCCATCGCTAGTGATGCTGGAATCCCTGACGGATTTCATTTGAACTGAATGGAAGAATCAAGATGGCAAATAAATTGCCTTCACAGAGTATGAAAATTGGCTGAAGAGTGAAAATGCAGCCAAATCAGTAACTCCTGGGGTGGAAAGCTGCACTGTGAATTTAACGATTTTCTGTTCTGTTTAGCTAGCCGATTTCACAACATGCAGATAAGTTCAGATCAACCCAAGCACATGGATCCTTTTGCCAAGACAGCAATTTGGGGGTGTGGAAGAGAGCCAAAGGTACTCAATCAGGACAGGGGAGCAGGAGACATGAAGAAAAACTGAACTCGCTGTGATGAGCAGCCATAGGCATCAAGTTCTTAGAGAAGAGCCATATAGGGGGCACAGAATGGAGATCCAGAAGAAATTACGCTCAGCGTCCGTTCTGCCTGCACATGCTACCTGTGCCTCAGGGCCCCCCAGCACACTTGCTGCAAGCTTAGGGTTTTTTTTCTTATTTCTACATCAGCCTCCCTTTTCCCAAAGGCTGCAGTGGTCTTCCAGTCCCTCTGCCCCTGGCCAAAATAGTGTCATAGGTCTCCCCTGGGGGGAAATGCACCTTCTGTAGAGGAGAGGTACTGCTGCTCTTTTCGTGCGAGAGACAACGACGGTCCGAAGCTGGCATTTCTGCACCAGCTTTTCTTGTGTGTTATTTCCACAGCCCTCGCAAGGCTAACAGGCAGGGGAGGAGGGCAGACTGCCGAAAGATCTTCCTGAGTAAGCTTCCAGACATGTAGGCAGCACATCACCAAACAGAAGGGAGTTTTATAGGCACATTTGATTTAAATCACATATATTCATCTTAAGTGCAGAGGAAAAAGGAAACTTCAGTCACAATACCTGTCCTACCAATGAAGTTGCCATATGTGGAATTCAGGTTGCAGCTAAGAACTTCTGGGCTTTTTAACAGCTGTGAATATGTGTTGTGGTTGGTTTAATAAACTAATATGAATAGAGTCTTTGGCAGCAGATCATCTTCCCTGAATTTTTACAATGAGCCAAGCTGTCAACTACTTCTTTCTTTAATCCCAGAGTGGCAATTATTTTGGTTCTTGATTCAGCAGCTGCTTTGCTTTGAGACCTTGGTGAGCACCGTTTGAGCAGGGTAGTAAAGTCCTTCCCTGTCCTAAGCTGCTTGGCAGTCTGTGAACGCGGGCGAAGGGCTCTGAGCCATGAGGAGAATGCTCAGGTAGACATGAGGCTCATCCATGGTCATCTCCCTTACACGCCTGTACACCGCTCGCATGTCTCAGCAATTCACTGCAGGGCAGTGTGAGTTATTCAAGACTCTCAAGAATCCACTCAAACTAAGAGTTTTCCAGGATCATATTTTCCTGTATTAAATGCTCCGTGTCATGAGCCTTCCCATATCCACAAACATCTATGCCTCCAGGGCTGCCCGGTGAATTGTGTCTAAGCATCCTGAGGGCCAGCACAGCAGGGAAGAAGGATGTGATGTGCCTAGAAAGTTTTCTTCTGCTGTAGCAGATGTGTCTTCACCTTGGTAGTGGAAAATTAGCTTCAAAAGTTCGGGTCAGCTGGAGGATCACTTACAGCTACTTTCTACACAGTTCACTTCTAACTGTGATCCATCATGCATACCAGACTAATGGATTACAGTGCAGCAACTTTAGCTTCATCTTCCTTTATCGTGGAAAATCTGGGTAATGGTATTAAGTGTATTTTTACATAAATAATTTGTATGAGGAGCCCAACCTTGTAATTGCAATGGAAAATATTTGTTTCTTGTTATTTCGTCTAATCATGTGTAAATTCCTCCTGCCTACTTGTCTAAGAGTGTCACGGAAGAAAAAGTACTTAAAAGGCAATGTTGAAAATGCCCTGGAAAACACCAGAAGCTTAAAAGAAAACAGTAGGGTAGAGAAAGGCAAAGCAAGAGACAGTAAATTCCAGACAGACAAACAAATTCCACAGATTACCATTAATCTGGAAAAAAATCCTTGCAATTTCTAAGATTATTGGAAGCAGGTGCTGGTTGCTACTGATTTAGACTTTCTAGTATTTAAATACTTACTCCTGCATAAATAGCATTGCCATTGCTCATCTACTGCAGCGACAGCAGGAGAGATGAACCACATCCGAGGGTTCAGATGCGAACCCCAACCTCATCCCGCCTGTGACCTGCCGGGAATGCGAAGTCCGCTGCCCGCAAACCTTGTGCAAGCATCACTCCCGGCTCTAATTTACAACAACTTTCTTTTCAAAAAGCCCTAACGAGCTGGTGTTTACAGAGCCCCGCTTGTGCGCGCCAGCGGTGCCGGGGAGCCCGCGGCCGGTGGTGCAGCCCTGCCCGGTGGGCAGCCCCGCGGTGCCGAGGCGTGCAGCCAGCTCCGGGCTCCGTCAGGCCAAAAAGGACTTCCTTCAGGCTGCGTCAATTAACAATCCCCTGAACTTCTATCTCAAATCCCTTTCAGGCAACCCAGTTATTTTGTAGCTTGGTCCTTAATGCCTGTGCCATCATTTCACATAGTTCCTTACTCCATTTATGACAGTGGTAGTGTTCTCAGTGCCTCAAATTTTTCCAATAGCTGTTTTTGCTAAGAAAATAGGATGAAACCAGAAAGTTTTATTATCAGCCTAACAGCAATCTATTGAGGTAACACTGCCTTTACAGACAGACCTTTCTGCTTGGTCTGTCAGTCTTTCATCTCCTTGTCAGAAAATAAATATCTGCGCTATAAAGAAAGGCTTAAAATGGGGCAGTTGTGATTCTGGCCTCTTTGGAGTGGACTGTAATTGTGCTTCTATAAATAAAATATCAAAAGCTATTAATTCCGGAGAATCAGGAGTGCATGTTCATCTTTAAACAGATAAGCAGCGATACTGCGCTCATTCAAAATCAGATTTAGGACTCAAGAGAGAGGAAAACTTTTTTTCCTCTAAGTTTCTCCCTTTCCCCCAGGCACAGAAGTGCTCCTTGCATATTTTCTCTTTGTCCAGTTTCTTTGTACTAACAACAACACGTGGTCCAGCCACGAGCACCGAAAGCTGAGGAACAGCAGAGCTGAGCGTTGCTTTGAACTCTGGCACTGACGTGCTGCGTCAACCTGACCACGTTGCTTAAACTTTCCGTAACTCACTTTCTCCATTTATTCTCCTTGGAAAAAATGTATTTTTGTGCAGCTGATAAGAGTTATTAGCATTATTCACTTGTACTTTCATGTGCGTTTGTATATTGAACACAGGTTCAGTATTACCAGATAACTTTGGTTTTGAACATTCATGTCAGGAAGATGAGTTAATAGGCTGACTATGGATAGGTCTCCACTACCCTAACAAGGAGAAGGCAGGAAAAATCTTGGCATCTGTTCAAATAGTGTCACCTGGTTGCAGTCAGTTCTCCAAATTATTTCTTGAAGAACCTAAAGCTTGTGAACTACCAACAAGTTATACAGTCATCCTGTTTATAAAAGGGATTGTAAAAGTCTCCCTTCTGTTAACACAACTTTTGAGGTCTCTTCTCAGTGCAAATTTCCTGGCTAAAATGGTGATAAAGTATAACCATAGTTCTCCTTTGCCACAAAAGAAAGAAAGAACAGGTAAGATGCCAACTATATTAATAGTTGACTCATGTAAAATATACTTTCCAAAGCAAATGAGGCAAAACTGAATATTTATACTTTTCACTGAAATTAGGGTATTTCCCTAATGGGGAAATTTAGTGTGCAAATTTTTGAGTTATACTCAAAATATAACTTTCTGCATATAACAAGTGTATTATGTGCGTATGTTTTTATAGAAAGGTATAGGTGCTTTGTAAGGTTCCCATAAAGTTGCTCAAGTCTAGTGTTCTTAAATGTTTAGTTATATGATGCTGGCTGTATTTTATATATGTATGTAAATTTGTAGTTGTAATGTATATTGTATGCCCTATATGTAACAATATCATAATACAGACTATTAGGAAACACATCTGTATGAAATAATGGATGAAGCTGGGAGCACACAGGTGGACTGTGTTTGCCAGAAAACCACATTATAAAGGCTGCTGTGAAAAGACAGGCTCTTTGACAGCCCTCAGGAGAGGGAAGGGGTGAACATAAGAAAGAAAGGGGAGAGAAAGGAAAAGTTAGTTTTCTGAAAGCTTCACAGTTCCTGAATTTAGGGTTAATATAACAAGAGGATCACATCTGTATAAACTTCTCATAGGTAGTTCACAGAATCACTAAGGTTGGAAAAGACCTGTAAGGTCATCAAGCCCAACCATCAACCCAACCCCACCATGCCCACTAAACCATGTCCTGCAGTGCCACGTCCACACGTTCCTTGAACACCGCCAGTGATGGCTGGCTTTGTCAATGCTGATTTCTCGGAGGTCCTGGCCATGGATCACTGTCATTTTAGGTGTAAGACGGATGGCTAAGCCTTTGCCCAGCATCAGGCAGAGGTGTTGCAGCGAGAGCTGCCGGCTGCCTGAGCCTGATGGACGGTGTGTCCGGGGCAGCACAGCCCCTGTCTGCTGGGACAGGCTCTGCGGGCTGGACGCAGAGCTGACCTCCTTTACGAGTGCTGCTAATGAGGGTTTAAAAATGAGGTCAGGGATTTGTTTTTGTCCAGAATAACATGCAGCTGATAATGATGTGTAACTTCTCCTTTCTCCACACTTATCATTAATTCAGGCTAATTCTGAAGAATAGGCTCATGATCTGGATGGTAAAAATTGTTATAATTGGTTATTTAACTCCCTTTACAGAAGCACAGAGGAACTGAATGCCCTTAGACAAAAGCAGCAGAAACTCTTCAAAATGTCTGTTGACATTCTCGAAGGCTGATGTCATCATGCAGTTTTTCTTAATAAAAGGGTGATATGTGTGGGTGCCTACAGTATTAATTAACTCTCCTTTCTGTATGGCTCTGGGTAGTTAATGATTAACACTTCTATCGCATGATAGTGGTCAGAACGAATTAGCTCAAATTGCTACCGTTACATCTCTAAATAAAGGCAGATCATAATACCAAATAAACAGCAGCAACGGCCAAGCCAGCCTTTAAGTATAAAATGCAAATGAGCTCAATACAAATAGCAATCCTCGGCCATTAGTAAGAGGGTGTGAGTGTCCCTCTCTGCACGGGTAGATGCTGTTTCAGGGGTTTTCTTGCTTCTTGATTGTATTGATGCTTGTTCTAAAAACAATCCCTCCTGTCCAGACCTGTTTGAGTCCCTGGATCCCCCCCAGCATGTATCCTGTGACAAGCCCAGGGCTGGTAGATTAATTTAAACTGTAAATGGAATTTTTAGTAGACACTCAGAAAATGTTACCGTATCTCCCGACGGGCAATGAATCAGCCCCGTGAACAACTTGGAAGCCATCTTCATGTGAGAATAGCTGCAGGCGTGTGAAACCCTGTCTGGTTCTGATGGGCTCCCCAAAGTGCTGTCCGTCCATCACGATGCCCAGCTTCCACCAGGACCTCGGTGCCTGCCTTGGGGCAGATGTGCTCTGGAGAGTCACTGTCAGTTATTTCAGACCTTTTCACTCTTCCTGACCGTTTCAAGACCAATTAATGGTGGCAGCTCAGGGTTTACGTTGCTAAACACCAGGTTTCCATCTTTTCCCTCATGTTGTTGGAGCGGTGAGTTGCGATATACTTTTTCTGTTAGTACATTATTGTGTCCAGCCCTCTGGTCTCTGGGGGTTCACCACATGGACATTGGTGGTTTGGAGCTCCCCAGGTGCATTAGCCCCACTGATTTTCCTTGAAGTCCATGGGCCACACTGGGCAGAGCTGCGTGTAGGCAGACACCAAGAAGTAGCTGCATTCCAAGATCAGGCCAAATATCTGTGACAGTTTACATTACACAACAACCCACTGCAATAAAAATTACAATTAATAACGTCTTATTGGGACCGAGCTACTTATGATGTATCTGGCCACATAAATTCTCCATTGTCTGTTAACAAGTCAGTTCAGGCTATGGGCTGTTCCTTACCCAGAGCATCAGTAATCTGTATTTCATAAAAATAAGACTGTGGGAAAGGAAAGCCGTAGTAACTTTGAATCTCTGCAGCCTCCGTGTTCTCTGTCAAAACCCAATGAGCCAGGCCAACTGGAACAAAAGTTATTAGAGAAAACGTTCTCATGGTATGGATATAAAAGCCTAATTAATTAACAAAACAGGCTAATTAGAGCATCAAACTGGGATATGGTAACATCATCCAGAGCACTAATAAAATTAATCACATGTGCACAATTAAGATGCTGTGAAGATTTGGATGAATAGATTATAACTTTGGAGTCTCCTTTGAATATCGGGAAAAGGTGAGGGACATGTTGTGACCGCGCCATTGTTCAGATCGACTGTTGGGCATCAATTAATGCAGGAGGCACTATAGGGTAGGATACACGGAGATTTCTGCAGTGCCACCGGTGACATCGACTGAACCAAGGTCAGCTTGTATGGCTCGAGGGAACCTATTTACTTTCAGCTTCTTGAACATTTCCTTCAAATTATCTCAAATGTGATGGATCTATTTAAATGAGATTGTGTGTAAATGCCCATTATAACTAATAATGAAAGCAGTTGCTGGGACCATACATGTTTATTTACCCAGCCTCCAGCATGGCTCATGCTGAGACCCATCAGTGCTGCCACAGCTACGTACACCGGGCATGCTGGTTTGAACTGATCATGCAAGACTGAAGCACATGTAGGTATAAATTGCTGTAAATCTGGTGCAGAGAAAATTAGTATTTCATTCTGCCTGCCTAGGTTTTCTGGAATAGATGACCCAGTCATGGCTTCCACTGAGTGAATTTACTCTCCAAGCTCTTGGAGGGAAGAAAGACTATCCTTAGCGATGCGTCTGCAGCCAGCTTGCCCTGTCCACTCCTTTCTCTTCCTTGATGTGCCCCTTAACGCTTGTGGTGGGCAGAGGGATATAACAGGCTGTAATGCTCCTTCTGTCTATCAGAAAGGGTCCTTGTTTCCTCCTTTCAAGCTTCAGCATGGAATGCTCTGCATGACTGAGCCCCTGGAAGCCCCCAGATCAGGATGGAGTGTTCAGTTGGGCGATGCAAGGGAAAGCCCAAGGGGATCCAGCTTTTGTTAAAGGTCCATTTCCACACTTCTAATGAGAGCCATATTTTGACGAGGGCCATGAAAATAAAATAGACAGCCTCAGTCTTTGGGTTGTTGCTAGACTTCATGGGATTTGCAGGCACTATCATCTTAATTTTTTTAACCTTCAGGTTTCTTCTACTCTGGATGAAGTGGTTGTGCTATGACATACAGTCCAAAACAATGCCAACCATACCACAGAAAGATGCCTTCTCTATAAGAGTGAAGAGTGTGACATACACATCTCGTGGCTGCCTGGTTCACACTAAAGACAACATCTCAACTTGAGTCATTTTTCTCGATGTTGTTTTGAAGAATAACTATTTCCAGGCGAAATCTGAGACTTAAAAAATTTGAGAAAGGAAGACGGGGAAGAAAGTATTTTTGAATTTCACCACAATTGAAATGCCAGTGTTTGCAATGCCAACCCAGGCAACTGTTGGCAATTCTAGAAACATTTCAGAACAGAGCTACAAGAAGGATGCCAGCATAAGAAATACTGCCTTCCAAAACCTAAAGAACCTCTGTTTTTCTGCACTATGCAACTGAACACTTGACTGTAGACTAGAAGTCCCTTGGGTGGAAGTATGTTTCCAACAGCAGAGGGCTCTTTTGGCTCAGCAAATGACGGAATTATCAGCTCTAGTAGCTGAAACTGACTGATAAAACAAATAAAAAGCAGAACAGAAATGAGCTGCAAATTTTTAACAGCGAGGCTAAATTTTATTGGAACAACTTAACTGGTGACAGATGTGATAGAGAAGTGAATGACTTTAAAAGTTATGAATTTTGTTGTAGAAATAACCTAATAAAACTCCCTTTCAAGCCTGTATTGTGTAGTAGATCAAAATGGATAACCATAAAAATCCATCCCAAATTTACAGCTTCGCATTCCTCTACGGAAGATGTCATGACCTGAGGATGTGGGGCTAACATGATTCTAATTTTTAGGTTTTATATGTTGGTATTCTAGAAATTTGTTTTGATGGAAATGTTGTCCACAGACTTTTCGCATTTGGTTGGGGTTTAGTTATGCAAGTTCACCACCCTGATATGTTTGCACAGTGTTTGGAAATACCATCTGAGGCTTGAATTTAAGATTTGGAGAGAAATCAGGGTAAAGTAGTTGAAATCAGCTGACTTAGGGTTCTCAGTCACTGGAAAATGATACCTTTTTCCCATAGGGGCATGAAGTGGACATTGTAGATCTGTAATTTAGTAACAACAAAGTTACCTAGTCATGCATCTTTTATTCCTGAGGCCATTTCGTGCACTCAGGATCTTGGAAGATAAGAGGACAAATGAACAGATGTACATGTAGATGCAGAAAGTTTATACTCTTGCAGTGGCTGAGTTCATCATGACTTCAACCAAATGACTGGCATCAATATGACTTCTATATTATTAGGCACATTTCATCTTCTCTCAGCAGCGCAAGCATTAGCAAAGTGCTCTGGTATATGTTCTATCTAAACAATAAAAAGTGGTCCTACTTAATGGGAGACTCCACACCACTTCCAGATCAAAACTCAGTATTAGTGTTTGATGTTTAATGTCATGTCAAGAGGTTTCTTACAATAAAGTAAATAGCGTGTATTTGGTGCATAATCCTTTTCAATGAATTGGGATAATTTTTTCTCAGTTCTGAATTTGTTACTGATATTTATTGTAGAAAACATTGCCGTATCTCTCTGTACTGTGTGGAAATTGTGATTAATCTCTGCTTAATCTGCGTCTGCCAGTTAGAGGTTACCTTAGCTCAGCATCATGCGTGAATGCACCAAACCAATCTGATCGTGTATACAGCCTATATGTGGGGTCTCTTCTTGGGGCATAGAGAATATATGAATGTAAACTAAATACAGGCAGCTCTCTAAAATTTATAAATAAATACCATATGTCAAACCTTTTCACATGCCCTTGTGTAAATTGTTGTTTTGTTTGCACTATGTAACCAGATGTTGTTGTATAAAATATCTCCCATGCTGAGAGCTGTTACTAGAGGCTGCAAAGAGCACATGCCGTTAGCAAAAGAAACAGTGTTCTTGCCTTTTTTCCTTCTATGTACAAGAGTTTATAATATTTTATCTCTTACTCAGAATGGATTCAGTCTTGATTTACATGCTCCTGAAAGAAGAAGCAGGCTATATTTATGCAGTGCCCAGTGCCAGCATTTCCATTAGCCTTGAAGACTGCTCATTCTCCTCTTCCTTCGAGGTAATGTTGCCTTTTAGCTCCAGCCATTGGGCTGAGGCTCATGCAGAAACCTGTTCTCTTTCAAGAGCAAGTGAACGGCTGTCCTTCCCTCCTGGGCTACCCTGCCCAGGGAAAAGGGTGCGAACGTACGTCTCCATAAATGAACGAGGTATTGGCCTTAAGCTGGGACAAAAGCTTTGCCTTTGTTGCTGAGTCTTTCAATATATGTTCTTGGGCTCACTTTCTCTACTTTCACACAAAGAAATAATATCAGGAAAACTGAAAATTTTCCATTCTGGGGCATTTCATTGCATACCACCTGACACCATACTTTGCACCTTCCTGATGTATTGCAGAGCTGTCGCCTGTGTGCCACATTCACGGCCAAAGCTGCTGAGCCAGGTGGTGGCTGAAGATCTACCCTGGTCTTTAACCTTCCCCGGATGGAGGGGTGGCTTTAGGGAACAGAGCTGGAGACTTTTCAATTGACTTGAAAGATTCTTCCCCTTCTGCTTCCCAGGGCCTCCTTCATGAGCAATAAAAGGCTGAAAAAAAATGGACATTTGTGAATATTTCTCTCTCAAAACAACTGTAGGCATTTCAATGCCAGCAACTTTTCAGAGCTAACTGCTCCTTTTGGAAGCACACAGTTTTTTACATCCAAAGGTATCCAAGGCAGGATCTGCATGTATGACCTCCTTCAAATTATTAACGTTGCAGATCTTGAACCCCACAGAAGACGAGCTTGCAGATTAAAGGAAAAGAGAGGGGGGAACTCACTGACTTTGTCGAGTGCTCAGAGGGGTGAGAACCTGCCTAAGAAGGACCCATTCTCTCTCTGAGAGCAAAAGGCAAATCAAGCCACATTTCTGAGTCTTTGTGACAAAGGAAAGACTTCAAATAATGAATACAGTACCGAACAACAATCTGCTTTGGTCTGATCAGCTACCTTTATCACTGATCATTGCAAAACCTCTGAGCTGCCGTTCGCATATGGAGATGTTTTAAGCAATTAGAAGAAAGAGAGACAAGAGCTGTTCTGCCACTTTGTTTTGGAGTTCATTGAAATGGCCCTTGTCGTATGATATAACAGACCACCAGCTGCTAGGAAATTCAATCAGAATACACCATTACAGTGAAAAATTAGCCTCCTAAGGAGCAAGTTCAGTTCTGTTCGACTGAACAATGTGTTAAGAATATCTCTGAGCATATGGCTTCCCTATGATCCCCATTTAAAAACAATCTGAACTGATTGATGAGGGAAATTAAAGGGTACATCTAAGCATTTCCTACAGCTGTTGAAACAGAAAATTATTTATTTAATTTCCCCCTATAGGAATATAGGATTTAAATTTCTATAAGGCCCCCAGCTATACCAGCATGTTCTTCAACATGATCAGCAATAGGGGCATAAGGCCTGGGTAATGCTTGTCCCATAAATGCTGCTTTTAACCGCCTACTGGCTTCACTCATGGCTATCGCCATCAGATAGCAGAGCCTGTCTCTGGAAATGAAATCATAATGTATTTCAAATTAGCCATATGTTACCATTTTTATTACTCCTATAGATATCCCTAAGCTCATAACAAGAATTTCTGGTCTTAGGTTTGGATGCAGAAGTGGATCAAATCAAAGTCACCAGTTCAATAAGGGGAAGTGCTCATCTTTTTGGATTTGAACAGGTTTGATGGACTGTACTAGGGAATCCTCATACCCAATTTTTGGTGCTGGTGTCTCCATATTTATGCAGATACCTGGGACTGGGAGATTCCCAGAGACTTCCACCTCACAGACTCTGCAGAGGCCAAGATGTGCTGCCTCCATGGCCACTACAGATCACCATCACCGTAGCAGAGCTGGCAAAAGCCTTGTAATGTGCTATGGAAAGTCCTTACAGCAAAGGGGACAATGGGCAGATAAAGAAATAACCTTTTATATCACCTCTGCATGAATTTTCAGAGACCATCTGTAGGTATTTGTATCTCTTAGTGTCCTGCCTCATCATGTTCTCATCAGAAAAGCAGAAAACGGAAGAGGTGTGCAGAGGTAGAGACTCTTTGGCTCTAGGTCAGTTTATTTACAGGATGATGAAATATCTTTGCATGGAGTTATAATTAAGGAAAATATTTTTTGTTCGGGTCCAGATACTGGTATCAAAATTAAGTCTTGAAATAATGATGATAAAGTCTCCAAAATGTTTTCTTGTTTTTTCTTGAGGCCAAACTAATATTTAAGAAAATAACAAAGGACTTCTTGCAAAATCAGCTGGTAATATGATATATATAAAAATATCTTTTACTCAAAGCTCAAAGATGAGCTATTCATTTGATTCGTGACCAAGCGGAATTGTGTAATACATTCCCTTTGATCTTAGATTCATCTGGGAAGAAAAGCATCACATGACCCCACGTCTAAGGATCTGCCGTGTCTGGAAGGTGAGATAACTGCCACTTCTGAGCTGTGCTCAATTTCAGTATTTTGATATGTAATCTTCTCAGCTAACGATACAGTCCTGCCTGTCTTGTGCTTCTTAAAACCTATATTCATCATTAGTGCAATAGTGATGCAAGAGTTTCTATGTCGGAACTCCCAATAATGCCAAAGATTTGGATTGTCCTTTTGTGGCCTTTTCTTATCTGTGAGTCAGTACTGAGTCAGTATTTGCTTCTCTGATAATGAACAGTAAAATCTATTCATCTTTATAAATATGGGGAAGCCAAGTTAGTCTTTTAGGGAAATTTACTGAACTGCTCCAGAACAGAAGAATGCAGCTACTTCGCATTTCTGATGGTGTAAAAGGCTCTGCCTTCTACACATCACCACTTACAGTGTTTCAATAAGAAACAAAACTATTGACAGGGCAATGGAACAGAAAACCTGTAATAACCTATTGTTAGGCAGTAGCCATAACAGTATCTGTTATACCTTTTAATAAGCCAAACAGTCATAACTCAATTAATCTCAGACCACATGGCTGAGGTAGCTGGATATTATCAAATGTGAGGTATCATAAGAGAAAGATGAATCAGGAGGAATGTAATAGTCACTGGTGAAATCTGTAAGCTCTTAAACCAGGATCTTCAAAAGTAGTTTGATGCCTTAATTTTAATGGAAATTGGGAGCAAGCTGTTCCATGGCAAAATGTAAGTTCTTCGGAGAAAAGGACAAGGAGCAGAACTTTTAAAAAGTAACACATAATTCAAAGCCTGGAAGAGATGCTTTATAATGAGAAACTTCATGTTTGTTCTGCTTAACAAAGTGAAGATTGAGAGTCTCTTGTTTGCATTGAAAATATCTTTGCAAGTTACAGGGATAATCAAGTTATCGCTAATCTATTCTACCTTTAGAAAAGGTGTAAGTGATCTTATTCGTCTCTTTAGCTGGCAAGCCTATGAAAAGACATACAAAGCTTTTTTTCTGAGACTGGTAACTATTAATGACTGTGAGAAATCATAGAATCGTTTAGGTTGGAAAAGACCTTTAAGATCATCAAGTCCAACCGTTAACGTAACCCTGCCAAGTCCAACACTAAACCATGTCCCGCAGTGCCTCATCCACACGTTCCTTGAACACCTCCAGGGATGGTGACTCCACCACCTCCCTGGGCAGCCTGTCCCAATGCTTCACCACTCTCTCAGGAAAGAAATTTTTCCTAATATCCAGCCTGAACCTCTCCTGGCGCAACTTGAGGCCATTTCCTCTTGTCCTATCACTTGTCACTTGGGAGAAGAGCTGGACACGCTCCAGCACCTCAATGTCCTTCTTGGAGTGAGGGGCCCAACACTGAACACAGCATTTGAGGTACGGCCTCACCAGTGCCGAGTACAGGGGCACGATCCCCTCCCTGCTCCTGCTGCCCACACTATTTCTGATACAGGCCAGGATGCCGTTGGCCTTCTTGGCCACCTGGGCACACTGCTGGCTCATATTCAGCCGGCTGTCGATCAACACCCCCAGGTCCTTTTCCACTGGGCATCTTTCCAGCCACTCCCAGTCCCCAAGCCTGGAGCGTTGCATGGAGTTGTTGTGACCCAAGAGTAGGACTCGGCAAATGCACAGCTACATATAACATCTCCATAGTGTGGAGGTAGCACAAGCATTTCATAACACTTCCACTAATGTCTTTCATCTTCCTCCTTTTCTATTGCCATCTAAACTGCAATTTCTCCATTCAGTACCTCTCTTCTATGCATCTCATCTCCTTTACCTTTCTCACCTGACTATGTTTCTCTGTTCAAAGGGTCCAAAAGGCAATGTTTCTGTGTAATTCAGAGCCTGGAGGATGCCTAGATCTATCTTAGCTGATGGATGACCCTACAAAACCTTTTATTCTAGCTCCTTCGGAGCAAACTTCAAGGAGTCTATTTGCCTCCTTTGCAAGGTGCACTAGTCAGTGCTGGCTCCTTCGTGCTCTTTTGGCTTTTGTGGCGTGAGCAACAGCATAATTTTACTAAAGATGTTGGAGAGGTTTATGGCACTGGACTGCTGTGTAAAAGAGCACAGTGTATCCCACAAAATGTTTTTTAAAAAGTCAATAGAAGTCAGTGTTCTTAAACTGGAAAATATGTTGCATTGCTTTTCAATCCCAGCTTGTCCTAACATTGTCCCTGCTGCTATATATTGATCAGGGTTGGTATCCTGATTTCCTGATTAATATCAGGAAAAAGATCTTAATACGTATTATAGAATGGAGTGTAAACAGCATTGTTGCTATCGAGGTGCCTTTTTTGCTGGCTTGTGCCAATGATAAAACTGCTTACACATTGTAATTGATCGTTAGTAGAGCTGACTTGAACCATTCATGCTGTCTGAGTGATTAAAATTCTCCAGATGGATCCTCAAAATACAAAGGTCATATAATTAATCTTCCTTTAAGTGAGAAATTCTTTCTTCAGGGTCTTTCTGCAAAATAGAACGTAGTATATAATATACTTATCTCTGCATAGTTCAGTTTGGAGTGTTTTTATGCTGTAACACTTCTCAGGTTAGGAGAATGGTCCTGACTTAAAGGACAGACACTTCGTACTTACTACTGCACAGAGCTGTTGTATTTTCCTGTCATGCCTATGAACGTCATATGAGCAGCAAAGACCTTTATCATGTAGGTGTTAAGTAACAAGCTTAAATTCTTATGCCATGTTTTTAATCTCAATTTGTCTGCTCCTCTAAACCACAAAGATTCTTGTGGGGTTTTTGATTTGCATTAACTACAGATGTATTTGTAACAAGAAAGTACGCCTTTAAAAAGATGCCAGCTTTTTTTTTCCTAAGTAATGGAAATACATACTTGTTAAATTATTAAAATAATCTAGAAAAACTTAGAAAAGTCATTGGCCCTTCTATGCAAAATGTTCTGGTTTTCCAAAAGCTTTCATTTAGATTCAATCACCAGATGTTGAATCCAAGTGCAGATCTAAACCATGAGTTTTAGCCTGCATTTTCTGCCACATATTGCCTCTGATGTATCTAGAGATCACAGAATCACAGAATCAGCACGGTTGGAAAAGACCTGTAAGATCATCGAGTCCAACCTTGGGGGGGGGGGGGGGGGGGGGGGGAAAGATGGTTGAAGTTTTTCTCATACATAGGACAGGTACAATCCCTCAGAATAGAACTGAAGTGCAACTTTGCTAGTAAAGCAGGAATGGAACTCAGAACAGAAGACAAATTTTAGTTGATGCTTTCTGAGTTGCAGAAGGGTTGAGAAATATTTAATCTTCAAAGTTTCAGGCAGAACTTTGTGATGATTTATGTGGCAATAGAAAAACTTTGCCTGTAGGCAAAGTGATTACAAACAAAAGCGTCACCTCTTGAGGTCTCACAAAAGGCATGGAGTGAGGGATTCTTCATTTAGTTATGCACAACCTCAGCATCATCCACCACATTTTTTTTGGTTACCATATTATTTTTCACTACTATCTCCTTCTCCACCTTGCTACCCGGCAAGTGACTCTTGCTCAGCAAATCACTGTGTCTTTAAGTTTCCCCCTAAATGTTTTTTAATTTCTTTAAAAAATCTAACTCTATTGGTTTTTAATTCTAATTTTAATTCAATTCTAGACATAGTTAGTTTCCTGTGGTTTGGGACAGATGTCTTTATTTGGATATTGAGGAATGTCAGTGGCAGATGTACAGCGGTGGCTATGCTCTAGCTTTGGACTCCTTCAGGCAATTTTCCCTGTAGATGGCAGGGCTCTCACTGCCACCAGACTGGATTTTTTTTTCTTCAGGAAGACTCCATTAGGAACTGAATTCTTTTAAATTATCGTGTCTTTTTTACAGATCTCCACTTTTATAATGACTAATTCAATCTCACTTAAATATAACAGTAATCTAATTCTAAAAGCCAACAAGATTCTGTTCCTGAAAACTGTCTTACGGTTTTAAAGGACCATATAATTTTTAGCAAGGCTGTTCCATTAGGAATTTATTTCTACAGTTTCTCTCTTTTCTTTCAGAATTATATTCATTGTCTTCTATACTTCCGTCTTTTGTTTCTCTCTTTCTCTTTGAGTTATCTGGGTGAAGGAGGAAAACATGTGAAGCTATTATTAAATTCCACCTAGAGCTGTCTATCCTGGATAGGGTCAGATATCTAGGTCACCTTTCAAATTTTGTCCAGTGTGCATTATATAAAGAACAGAGTTTAAGACACCTGAACTTTTAGTCATGGTATTTAACAAAGTGCACATCTTTGTACATTTTAAAATGCATATAATGTTTCTGATGTTTAAAAAGTATCCTAACAATAGATATATTCATTAAAAATGCAAATCAAAGAGAAAAAAAAAAAGGTCAGATTAATCCTTGAGAACTCAACTCCAGTATTTTATTACGGATAAATCTTTATGCCATCTAATGGAGAGAAATAAGGCACATCTAGAAAGTTGAAGAGTTTGGGGAAAGCAGTACCTGAAGATCTTAAAAAGTAAAAAGGAAAGTTCTAAGTTTTAAAGAAAATGTAAAATGTCTCTCTTTTAAGCTTTAAAAATGTATGTAAGAATGTATAAGCTTCAATCAGCATTTAAGTCTAGAATTCCTTCCTAAAAAATAGATGTTTATTTTAAAATAGAAATAAGAAGTCTGAGACAGTCAATGAATAGTAAAATACTAAGGGGTTTTTTTCAAGCTGAAGGTTTTGCCTTAGCCTAATTTCTTGTCACATTGACCCGTAAGACAGTTTACATAAAGCTAAAGTAAACGGTGTGAGCCTGCCGAAGAGGATGACATGAGGCAATCTATGACGGACAATTATGGAAGAGCATGTCCTCAGAAAGAGTTCCCTGACACAGTTGGCCAATCCACAGGGAAACGGGGACATTTGCAGCAAATCTTTGATCCTCACCAGTCATTCTCATAAGCTGTCTCTTCTTCAAGAATGCAAGGAAAGGGAGAGGATACTCTTCAGCTCTCATTAAGAAGCAAGAAGCTCATCTAGGTGCCACCAGGGATCAGCTATCTTCTCTGCTTCCAGATGCAAAACTGAAGAGTTGCCCAGACTCCAGCTGTCACCACGGCTAATTCCCCAGTACCGCAGGTGGACTCAAAAGCTCCCGTGCCAGAGCTGCTCCTTCAAGGCTGAGGGGTGATCTGTCTTCTCTGTCATTTGGATGGAAGGATTTGGGTTTTCCCCCTTGTACAGCGTGGGAACAGCTTTACATGCACAATTTTGCGCATACACCTCTCTGCTCGGCCCTGGGAAGCAAGCTAAATATTGTTTTCAGCCAGTCATCTGCACTAAATAAAAGCTCTGCTGCCTTTGAAATATGCTCATAAATTTAAATCAATACTGAGCCTGGAGTCTCCACTCCTTGATAAGAGCACATTTTTCATGTTGCAAGCATATTGCTGAGACTCTAGAGGCTGAATCCTTGTCTGCCGGCCAACTTCTGGGGTATCATTTTTTAAGGCAAACATTCTAGGTCATTATAAACTGTGCTAATCTCCCTTGTTGAAATTTACATTTCTAAACCAAAGAGGGATCATGATGCATTTGTCCTGTCACTTGCTATGGCATTTAACCAGGAGGTTAATTCATTGATTGACTTACAGCCTCTCTTCAGCCTGCTTTGCTACTAATCTTCCATACAAATGGGGTTAAGGAATATAATTTAGATTTACTAGCATAAACAAAGTGTACAGCCACCCCATTAGGATGTAAAGCTTAGGGAATTCAGGAGATAGGAAGAAAACAGCATAGCTGAAGAAGCAATAAAAGTAACGGTAAAATCCACATGCTGAAAATGGTGAAAATTAGAAGGAACAAATTGGGCAAAGGAAAGTTTCTGCTTCCAGCAGTCAGGTATGAGCACAAAGGCGGAGGGGAGGGAGAAGAGAGCAATGTCCCTCCTACCTTGTAATCTGTGTTCATGAGCCACCCTGGCTGCAGATCACAGGCTCCCCCTCCTTGCGGCATCTGAAATCGGTGCCCAACGGGTAGGGCTGATGGTTCCCCTGTTCCCCTAGAAGTCTATGGCAGTTTGAAGACCCCCAAAGGACAATGCCATGAGCCCCAAGGTGGCTGTCACTGCTGAGCCATGTCATGGCAGCTGCACTGCCATGGCTGTAATGGGCAGAAATCGGGTCCAGTTGACTTAAAGCACCCAAAATACACAAACTAAAAGAAAGAAGGAAATTAAATAATCTCATGGCTTTGAACACCTTCCAGCAAAAGCCTCCAGCTGAGAGGGCTTGCTTCCTGGAAAAAAGCAAAAAATAGAAATGCTGGATTTGTTTCTAGCTCAGTTTCTCTGCCCACCTCTCATCCTGCACTGCTGCAGAGCAATCCTACCCCTGCAGACTCCAGGGAAGCTGTGAAAACCCAGCACCTCTCCACATCAATCCCTCAGTGCTGCTGTTTCAGAGCAATTTCTACCCTGAAAGTAGATCCTGTCAGTCTGTCTATCAGCCCAGCCACATGGGAATAACTGCTGATTATTAGAAGTATCATGAGCTCACCAGCTTGGAGACCCAGCGGGCTCCAGGGACTCTCTAGCATCAGCCATCATGAAAGAAAATAGCAACTTTTGTCAAAGTAGCACAGGTTTTGCAATGTGCAGGAAATATTCCTTGACGTCCACCGTCAACCTTGCGCTGCTGTGGTTGTTGCTATCAGCCAGCTGTGCCATGCCATGCCTCCATGAACCTTGTCTCTCCCATGGCGTGGGACTGGGGTGCTGAACTGAGACCTGCCGATTTCACCACGTGCACTCAAAGCAATTCTCAGACTTATGGCATGTATCACTTTTGACCCCCTAAGTGTAATGAAGCTGCAGGGATAAAGCTGAGCAGGTTGTCCCACCACTCATCCAACTACAGGAACTCCGTGGAGATGGCAATGATGGAGGGGGAGGCTGCTGCTGACTTCATTTGTGTTGACTGATGCTTTGATGCGGTTTGGGAGAAAGGCTGTGATCTTGCCAAAATGCATGGCATGGAAGTGTGAATATGTGAGGCAATTAGCAGCCTCCATCTCAATTAATGAATAAGTGTTAGGCAACCTATTTTTCTCCCTCTGCCTCCCTTTTCTTCTCTCTCCCATCCTCTGGTTAAAATGCTTTAACAGTGAGGAGCTGTTTTCCATTAAGGGGAAAATTGGTAAATCTCAGGTTCAGAAACAAAGAAACAAATCATTGAGTGAAGACGTTGCAGCTGCCTTTTCAGAGCACGCTGTGTTTGACCAGCAATCTCCTGCTTTCTTTGGCAATGAAAATCATCTTCTCAGTCCATGGTGGCAAAGACTGCTATTGAAAAAGGCTTAGCGAGATGTCGACTTCAATCTCCTATCCGCAAAGCATTCAGTCTTGTTTTGGAAAAAAAGCAATGAGTGTGCTTTGAATACAAACTGATGAAAGCAAATCCTTGCCAACACAGACTTTTCGTCAGGTGAGAAGGTGAGAAACCATCCCTAATTTTAGTGTCTTCAGTCTGGTCGTTGTTCCTTAGCCTGGGCGACCTGCCTCAATTGTGGGGTTTGTTTTCAGAAACATCAAAATAAAGTTCTTTTTAACTGGCTGTACTTTATATTCTAACAAAAGTGCTTTACTAGAATGATAAACTGGCAGAACTCTGCCTCTGGCCATAGCCCATGCAGCCCACAGGCACACAGTTGACTTCACAGGCATTGAGCAGATCTTAAAAAAAAAAAAAGAGAGGAAATATTTTAATGAAAACACCCATTTTTAACAAAAATCACATCTTAATTGAAAAAAAGATTATTAAATCCATTCTGTTTTCAGTTAATGAGAGAGTATCTAAGACATCTTTAAAAATTACAGCGTTTTGATAAAACTGTAAAGGGGTGATGCTCACTGGCTTTATAAATCACTTTTTAAAAAAACTTTAGGAAGTTACTGTGTAACGAAGGTTTTCCTCCTTAGTTTAAAAAGAGAATAAGCCAGGGAGTTATCACAGAATGACTATCACAGTCACCTTCCCAGAGAAATATTTATTCAATATTTGGCTGCTTTTCATTCTTTGTCTGACTTCAGTCTCACAAAACCAAAACACAGAGTTGAGGGACGTTGTTTGGGACTTGGACAAGAAAAATAAATGCAAGAGTGTTTTCTGATCTGCTCCAGTTAGAAATGAAATTGATTGTTCTCTATTTTTTTATTAGTGTGTCTGGACAATTTTGACTTTTTTTGGGAAAACACCAAGCCAGAAGTATTCAAAATGTTCCCAAGATACAACAGGGTAATTGAAGTTGAGTTGTCCTATTTACCGTTCTCTTGGAGGAGCTGGACTTTTCTGGTTGATTTGTCTTTCCTTCTTTACCGTCACCACTAAGTGGTAAAGGATGCATCTCAAATGTGTATAGCAGATCCCAAAGAGCATGTGAATTTAAATATTGGGAGTAGGAAGGGTTTAAAGGCAAAAATATCATAAGTCCCCGGGAAAATGTCACCGGTACATTTGTGACAGATATCTAGAGTTCTCAGAAAAGGTAGATGCATTTTGTGTGCAAATATCACTGATTTCAAACACTGCTGGTGTGGATGCGGCAACACAAAGAATAAATAACACCCCCAGAACTGACTCAAGAGACTGAACATTAATGGAAGCTTTTCTTTCTTTTCTTAAAGATCTCTGTTCATATTTTAGAAGGTAAAACCATTGTGGCTTCACCACGTAATATGTCCAAGGAAGGCAGAGGTTTTTTAGGTTAGAAAATGTGGTTTTGTTCACGCTTGTATTCTCAGGGTAAGGATTACCCTTAGATCTCAGTTTGTTGCACTTTCTGCTATACAGGCTGGTCTCTTGTGACTTACTGGGGAATATGTTTTCTGAAATAAAAAGCTTTTTTTTTAAACAAACTGTGACATGACTTTCATCCAGCTGACAAAATAAAACAGTGAACATTTTCAGTAGTATGTAGGAGTGGGTTTGGGGGCTTCTGTTTACATGCAAGAATTACTTGAGGCAATGAATCAAATTGCTGGCATCTAGTTTTGTCAGGACCCTACAGTCTCTTTTTTTTGGTATAATAATATTTACTCTCAAAGCACCCCCATCTACAGCCTCAAAATGTCAGCGCAATAGATAAATTTCCCATACAAGTTACGGCAGATACTTCCTTTTTTCCCGTACCACGAGGCTGTGGTTTCTGCTTCAGTTTGCTTTCTTTAGTTCTCCTCCTACACTCATTTTTCTCCAGTGCAACTTCCATAAGTTATTCTTCATATCTATCAGCATGAACAAATGCATACTTGGAGACAGAAATATTATTAAACAGTTTTTGCAAATCTCAAACCCAGCTTGTTTATTATATTTAAATAAAAACAGATTTTTCCAAATTTGCAACCATGTCTTAGTAATAACTCATGGTACATTTATAAAATATGTTTTGTTGCTTGCAGTCACCATATGCTTTCCAGAGGTTGTTCCAAAAGCACAACCAGATATCTTCTCTAACTGAAGTAAAGAAAAACAAACAAGATCAGCCCAGCAGAGAAATTTCAGTGGCACGCCTCAATCTGTACGGCTTTGAATCCTGATCGTTGCTGATTCCCCTAGTCCAGCTGAGGAAATGCACTCTGTGCCTTTGTGAAGGTTTCTCGAGGCAAGGTTAATGCAGAACCCACCAAGCTCAGGTTTTGTGGAGCTGAGGTGATGACCTACCCCAAAGCCTTCCTCTGCTTGACCCCGGCACTCATCGCCCTGCGGTCCCCAGTAGAAGATGCCGCCATCTGTGGAGGAACAAGTCCATGGTGTTACTCAGCATCCTTCTCTCCTTGTGCTGGGGACAAGGACGTGGGTCACCAAGGACATGGGACCTAGGACAATTTGGTGGCCCACCTCTCAAGTTACCAGGTCCTCATGCCATAACTGTGCTGTGTGGTAGATGACATGGGCAACGTGTACTGAATTTGGTGGTGTTAGTGCTGCAGTCAGTGGCACATGTCGCATTGACTTCGTTTGGATAGGGCTTTCATTTGAAAAGAAGAAAAATTAACTGAATTTTCTGATTACCAAAAAAACCCCCCACATGATTAATCTTAAATGCTAATAAAAATTTACAGAAACAGTTGCCATGTTGAGTCCAGGCTAGCTAAAAAAAGTCATTGTGTTGCAACCAAGAAAATATATTCAATTTTATAAATGGTAGAGCCTGTGTTGTTATTATTATTATTGTTATCACTGAAGGAAAGAGGGAACAAAAAGAAGAGAAGATCCTATTATATTTCTTAATGTTCTAATGAGTCTTGAGTCACAGGTTTTTTTCTTCTCAGGTTAGAGCATTAATAAGAGGGTAATTTTCTAGTTGGCTGTGTGTCAGGACTATAATCCTTATCCTACTTTTTAGAACAATTAGCACTTACAAGACTGTGATTATGCTATGTGCTAATCCACAGTAACTATTGCATGAATTCCCAGAGAAAATATCCTCAAAACCCCACAGTTCTATTTAACTTACAATCATACAGCCAAAAAATCATGTATTCAAAACTCAGGCGATTGTGGATATGGTCGTTATCCTGAACAGTAGAAGACCTCAAGTACTCTATTTGCAGATATTTGTGATTTTGTGGTGACACGCTCCAGCACCTCAGTGTCCTTCTTGGAGTGAGGGGTCCAAAACTGAACACAGCATTCGAGGTGCGGCCTCACCAGCGCCGAGTACAGGGGCACGATCCCCTCCCTACTCCCGCTGCCCACACCATTTCTGATACAGGCCAGGATGCTGTTGGCCTTCTTGGCCACCTGGGCACACTGCCGGCTCATATCCAGCCGGCTGTTGACCAACACCCCCAGGTCCTTTTCCGCCGGGCAGCTTTCCAGCCACTCGTCCCCAAGCCTGGAGCACTGCATGGGGTAATATGTACCAGTACAAAACCAAGAAGAAGTATAATGTAATTGATTATGGAAAATGGTGTCAGAAGGGGAGAGGAAGTTGCAACAAAAGGTTGGGATAAATAAAAAAGAGTGGGAAGAAAGAAGAAGAGAAGGGCAATAACATAATGAGCCATATTATTTTCTTAAGATATGGGAACATCCCCAAGCCTTGATCTCTAGATGATATAAATCTGTGGATGTACGTTGATATCAGCTCAACAATGTCAACATAGATAACTAAGTATTCCCCTCTCAGACTCTCAGCAAGTCACTCACCAGCTCTGCCATCCTTTGGGAAATTGCCTTAAGGGACTGGGAATGAGCCTGTGACAGCAGCAAGGGGTGATAAAAGTTAAGGTTTGAGGTTTAATGGATTTAAGCTCCTCGGCCAGTGCTGAGAAAGCACTTTGCAGGCCTTCATTTTGATAATCTTGGGCATTGGAAAGTTATTTTAAGAGCCTGAGGAAAATCTAGCCTATCATTTCAGGATGGCATGCTACAGTCACCTTTGCAGCCTGGAGAAAATTACCTTGTTGAGAGCCTCAACCACGACACAGGGAGTTTTTCCTTAGTGACATCAGCTGGTGTTGGCAAATATCCTGCTCATGCTGAGAGAAGTGAAGAGCTTGCATAATTTGGAGTGAGACAAAATACAAAGAGACCAGCTGCAGGCTCTGGACCTGTCCCAGGCTTTGTGGCAGACCCTGACAGCAGCAAAGTCGTTTGATTTGTGTTATTTGTTCCACTTTCTCTATCGATGGTGTCCAACACAACATGATGGCAGCTGGAATTGTGACAGTGTCTTCCTGTACATTTCACTTCACCTGTACAACTAGTACTCAACTACTATTTTATAAAATTTGTTCCTGTTTCCTTCTAAACTGTCAGGATCAGCCTCATTCTGCATCCTTAAACTTAGCAGAAATAAAGTGAAAAAGTTCTTGGAATAATGAGCCAAAATAATATCATATTTTATAAAGACAGTTCCAGTCCTGCCATCAACAAACCAATAGCATTATGTAACTGGGCAAGTCCTGGCTTTTTAATAGAAACCGTAATAAATATATTAAGTGAATACATGTGGTGCTAATTGGTTCAAGTTCTGCTCTATTTTCTTGTGTTGGCAGTTCCTTCTCCTTTAGCCTAGCATAGATTTGGTATTTCCTAAGAGTCTCAGGTGTTAGAACAAAAAATACATTTTTATTTATATAGTGTTTGTCATGGTAAAAGCATAGAAAGGCATTGTTTTAAGGTCAAAAATATAAGCAGAATGTCTTGTGAAAATAGATGAATGCAAATACTTGACTTTTGAGGAACGCTACCTGTAGAGTAACCAACTTGCCTGCAGCAATAATGAGGCCAAGCCATGGGCTTGTGTTCACTGCGTAGGCTTCCAGCATTTGCCTTGACCCTGCAAGAGGGCTGGAGATCAGCCAGCCACCCGAGAGCAACGCACACCAAACACTCAAAGAAGCCAGCCCTTGAAGAACAGCACTGCACACACCCTGCCGCTGATGAAAGGTTTTATTACAAGTTGCCTCGTAATGAATATTTTCTTTAGAGGTCCATCAGCTAAACTTATTTAATGTGTAAGAGTCTCAACTTTCTTTTAAAAAGAAGTTCATTTCTAACCCACATGGCTCAGAAGGCAAACATAAAAATGAAATAGGAAACTCGTGGATAATGGGGACATGCAAGCTTCAGAAAAAGCCCAAATGTTTTACTTTAATTAATCTCACATTTCATGGGATCAGACTCACATTTTTCAATACATGGGATTAGCAGCAGTTCACATGCAATATATAATATTTTTTCTTTTAATTAAACCTGAATTAGCTGAAAGTATAGGATTTCTTATGTGACCAAATGTTTGTTAGAGATTTTCTGTTTTCTTGCAGCTACACCATGGTCCAAGAGCGGAGATCCTCAACCTTATCCAGGAGCGCCAGAAAAACTGACATCTGTCAGAGGTCTGAAGCAGTACCTTTACAGAATGAGATGTCCTACTGATGCTTTGGCTGAAACACATCTTTGGTAAAAGTTAAGATGCTTTCCTCGATATTCACACACAAACTGAAAGGTGGTGTATGATAGTAAAGACTGCTAGGAGCTGAGGATTGGTGAGAGACATTAGCCTTGTACTTGATAACGTCAATAAAATCCAGTGTATTGGATGGATGAGTAGAATCAGTCTAGTATCAGCACTCCCAAGCCAACTTTCAAAGACATTTTTTAATTTGGACCTGTGTGCAGTCCACTTAGAAGCAGAAAAATGATTCACATTTACTTCATCTAGTTAAAATTCTAGTTGGATTTTCTTCCACAAGCAATGGATTAAACTGGATTTCCTACCAATCACTTAGCATGGATATATAGTACGATAAATTGCCCTCAAAAATAAAAGTGCAGGTCTCTTATTAATGGTAATACTATCAAAAAAACTGGACAGATGCAGATTTTGACTCTTTCTCAGCTGAAAAGGTACAGCATTCTGTAGATGAAAAACAAGATTATTAAAGGACAAAGTTGAATCGATAAATACCAAGTTGCAGAATGCGCACAGTTGTGGTGGAAGTGCTCTCCTCTTCCTCTCTCAGAAGACCCCGAAGTTGGCACGGTGCTTTCAGCTAGGTCGCACACAGAGGTGATTTGCAGACCTATTGCCGTTGCAGTTTGACATCTGAAAAATACTTTGGCATAATAATTAGGTATAACTCCTCCCACTAATGACTAGTACATTGAGGATGAGAGACATAACTATAATGATGAAAATGATATTTGGAAATGGTATAAAACAGTACTCAATCACAATCAAGCTAAAAACATGGTGGGTCTCAAATACCCTGAGGAGGATTCAGAGTTGAATAGAAACAAGACCAAATCTAGATGAGGTAATACTGACCTGGAGAAAGGTGCTTCCTTATCAATGGAAAATTTAAACCAGGCTATGTGCTTATAAAGACAGAAACAGTGACAAATTTCTCCAAATGGTGAGATTTCAATAGAAAATTATCCCTTGGCTTGAAAGTTTTCCCCATTCTAAAGAGGCTTGAAAGTTTTCCCCATTCTAAAGACAGTTTCATAAACAAATGGTCCATTTTTAGTTTTAGTACAATAGTTTGTGTGTAGCAGTTAGTTATAGTAGATAGTATAACAGTTTGAAGCCAAAAAAAGAACTTCTTACAAACACACTGAGAAATGTAGTTTAAATTTAGTAGATGAAATGCCAGAAAAAAACAGAGAGGAACTGATGGAAAATGAACTTCCAGTGCGACTGAAACAAATATTGGCTTCAAATACTTTTAACCAGCAAGCTGACAAAATCAGCGAAACAGTTGGAAAACATTTGGATGCTCATTCTGTCAAACAGACATTTTTGATACTTTAAGAAAAGGAGGGGGTAATTTAGTGCCTGAAGAGATAGCTCAGTATTTAGGGCTGCGATATGAGGTTTAATAGAGAAGAGGAACCATTATAATGAACTTGCCATTAAAATTACGCTGTTCATATTGCCGTTAAATGGAGGAGATGATAGCTATTTTGGTATACCATGTTCTATTATCCAGAAGTTTACGATGGGAATTGCTTTTACAAGAGATGAGCTCCCACACAAAAGGGATTAAATTCAATAATTTTTAAGCTACCATTTAAAAAGGGGGGAGGAGAAGCTTTACTTAGCCTCATCTTTCAGCCCAAGGGTGTTAAGACCTTCAGCTGTGGTATATCCATGTCATCTGAGCTATACTGCAAGATCAGTCTTGCCTCTTCTCCCAAGTGACGAGTGACAGGACAAGAGGAAATGGCCTCAAGTTGCACCAGGGGAGGTTTAGACTGGATATTAGGAAAAATTTCTTTACTGAGAGTGGTGAGACACTGGAATAAACTGCCCAGGGAAGTGGTGGAGTCACCATCACTGGAGGTGTTCAAGGAACGTGTGGACGAGGCATTGTGGGCCATGGTTTAATGGGCATGGTGGGGTTGGTTGATGGTTGGACTTGATGATCTTACAGGTCTTTTCCAACCTTAGTGGTTCTGTGATTCTGTGATCAGAAAATGGGGGGACGGCTTTATTTGCCATGACTATATGCACCACCCAAATGGCCAGGGTGCCAAGCCCACATTGGCATGGGCATGCTGCTGAGGTGCAGAAGCTCCAGCAAGAAATTTATTAAAATTGTCCACTAACATCAGGCAAGACAGAAGGACAGATATTTTTAATTCCCTCATCTGTATTGGCTAACTTGGCATATTTTGGATCTTAAAAAAGCCTTTGGTCACAGGTACTCATGGCTGATAGTTTCCTCTGTTACGGCATTTTGTATTTGGGTGGTGACATTGCAATAAAATACTTTTTTGACTGCTGGAAGTGCTCTGACCTCCATGCTGGCTGTATAATCTATCCCACACACCAGGATGAGGTATGGATAGACTGCAGGAAGGGGAAGGAGTCCATGGAGTGTCTGACCCTCCCCAGGGCATCACTTGTGCTCTGGCTGCAGGACCAACCAGCAGCCCTGCAGAGGGTAAGACCCAGGAAAGGACATAATACATCTGTCCAGTTACTGCCTGTTTCTATTTCCTTTTCCTTCAGCCAATGTTCAACCAGGCGGAGCTGCCTGCCGTGGACCATGTTCAGGAGAAAGATTGAAGTGCTCCACACTTGCCATCAGAAAGCTCTTTTGACTCTCTGTTGGATCTGTTTGCAGCCTAGGTCTACTCTACCCATGGGAAACAGTTCTATATCCTGCTTGGGACCTCTTGGAAGTCCTCCTCAGCACCTACATGCCTTTGAAAATCTTAGTCAAAGACTCAGAGTAAAAAAAATTGTTTTTAACAATGGGCCTTGGGTTTCTCAGTCACAAATATCTGTGGCTTCCTTCCGATAAGCCAGCCTGGGCCAGGGTTTTCTTAATCTCTTCTCACTCCATACAACACCCCTACAAATCTGAAGGGCTTAGACTGCCAAAGGATACGGACCATTGCTGGCACTGAACAATCCCAACCTACATGCAAGGTAATGGGTATCCAATGCACACAAATCTCATTCTCCTAAAGACATTACATTCCTGTTGACTTAACTGATGCTAGGTTAACTCCTGTCAAGGTACTGAGATGTAAGTAACACTCCATCCACTCGTGCTATGTAAAAGTCTTCTGCAAAGAAACCCGAGGCTGGGGCTGGCCAGCAGGCATCTTCAGGGAAAAGTTAGCACATCAGGCTTTCTACTGCCATGGGTATGGCAAACAGCCTCTTGTCACCCAAGGTATCCCACTGCCTGTTTTTGATTTCCAGGCTCCTAACAGAGGTGACCCAGAAGGGTGCTACAACTCAGGCTTAAGCGCTGAACCGAAAAGAATCCACTTGCAGAGCCAGCAACCCCAGAAAGATCCACTCTGAGCCTGTAAATGCCGTTCGTCATGGTTCCCTAAGCACAGAGGTGAGCAGGACGCATGCAATTGGCAGCCACCCTCCTCCGTTTTAGGGAGGGCTTTTGTAAGGGAGGTGAGGTCAATTTTTAGCAGACGGTTTTATTTATTTACATCTCAGCAGCCCTTTCTGGGCTTTATTTGTATTTATTGCAGGTGTTCTGTTTGTGGTTCAGGGATTGCACAGGAGGTGTGGTGGTGCATTATAACTGGTGCTGACCGTTCTGCTTGTTGAACAAACGACAACTGGCAGCCTTTGCAGTGTTTCCATTTCATAAGCACTTACTGCTCTGTCTCTCCATGATGAAACACATGTCAGCTCCCAGCAGCGTAGGACCACCTGGAGCACATTAGCATCAGAGGGATTTAACAACCTGATCAGAACTTTTTCAAATGACAAGTGGCATGTGGAGGAAGCAGGACATGGAAACCTCACCCAGCCTTTCCAAAAAAACACACTTCCAAGCATTTCCCTGATTTTTAGCACTCCATAACTTCCAGGTTCACTAAGTAGCTGTGTGGCGTACAGTATATCAGAGGCTCTGAAAATTGCCAGGAACTGCAATATTGCTGCCAGAAGAGCAATTGTACCTGTTAAATACTATGAGAGCTGAGCCAAAGAGGGGAGCAGCCTCTCACTGGTAGGTGCTAGGAATGGGTTATCCAAAGGAGTCAAGGATCTTGCTCTTCTAAAAAGAAGACATTGCAGAACATGCAATGATCTTTAAATCAGGATCTTTATACAACTGCCTGCCAAGGATAATATTGCTATAGGATACCCAAACCCCATACTGAAAGAGCACTGGGATTTAAGTCTCAGAAGGTAGGAAATGCCAGCATCAGCCCATGCGTGTGTTTGTGTGTGTGTGTGCGTAGAGGCTGTGGGACACCCTCAGCAGAGGCTGCCTCTACCACCCTGTGTTAGCACAAGGAGCACTGCAGGGCTTTACTCCTTCCCTAGCATACCTGGCTATGAATAATAGCAATACGCAATAGAGAAAGCAATCTGAATCATTACAAGGATACCCAGAAAGAACAGAAAAGATTGCATAGGAATTAAGGTAGCATTTTAAAGACTCTAGACTACTTTAGTTATACCAGCCCAAAGATGTCTTTATCTTTCCTTAAGGACTTGAAATAAATTTAGTAGTTTGGGAAAATGACTTTTAGTGTAGCTGGACTGGAAAAAACTCAGCACAAATAGTAATTTTTGCTTTGTTTTATTTTTCATGTAAAGGAAAAGCATGTTATTTTTCACTAGGGAGGCGGGTGGTAAGTACAAAGAGATCAAACCTCCTTTTAGGATTACACTATTATGACTGATAATAATCTTTTCTTTAGTACATGAGAGCTTCTTCATGGCAATTAAAAAGAGCCCTATAACAACAAACTTTTCTTTCACTGGTTTTCTTTCATGAGAAGCTGGAAGGGACCACTTGGGTCATCAAGTCCCATCCCATGTAATGCAAGGTAGCTGTATAGATGGATGTTTAGTTCAGAAGGGTGCCTAAAATCCCATCTGAGGTGACTTACACCCCCCAGACTACACCACCTATTCCAGCAATTCAATTCAAAAGTACCCCAGGAAGAGAGAAGGAGCGATGTGGGAAATTCCCAGTTACTCCAGTTCGCTGCAAGAGCAACAGTATTGCTGTTGGATAAAACTCCCAAACATGTGTATAAATTTCCATATATTTTAAGTAAGTTCCTGAGCTTTTCTTTCTTTGTTTATTTTTTTCCCTGGACAAACAATTTTTGATATTCCAGTCTTTTCTCATTTATGCATCTGGAAATGCCTTATTTCTAAAACACCAAGATCCCAAGGCCATATAAAATTTTGATGAGACATGGTCTCCTGGGGTTGAGAAGATTCAACATTTCACCTGGAAGTGCCTCTTCTATTAAAATTCGTCCACTTCAGCCTATCGACTCACATGGCTGAGACAGCAACGCACGCTTTCTGTTTGGATTTGCTGCCTGGTAAGAACAAGTTTCTGCTGTGAGAAATGCTGCTCCAGCAGCAGCCAAACACCTTCCCACTCACCAGCCGGCTCCCAGCAGATGTGTTTGATGCACATCTGTTTGCTCAGGACCTGCTGAGCTGTGACCTTCCCCTGGCACATGGTGGGACCACCGCTGGGGAAACACCTCCCACAACTGGGACTTTCTGCTCCTGCAAAGCGCCAGGTCCCCGCAGACCAAGGGAGTGGGCTTCGTGCCATCCCACCCTCGCACATCGGTAGAGAAGAAAGAAATACCTGGAGAAGGCAAGGTCAGAACTTTGGAGAGCTTCCCAGGAGCTTCTGTTGTTCTCTCCATGGATGACTTTGGCACTGCCCCACCTTCTCCTGCTGTCCCTGTGCAGCCACCCCGCATACCCCATGGTGCACATCTGGGGTTTATCTCCAGGAGGGGTGTCCATGCTGATGAGAAGCAATGCAGCAGCACCGTTTCTTACCCAGAATGGGACTTCTGCATATATAACACCCAGGCTGATAAACACAGAGGAATACTTTCGCTCCTGCTCCTCGTCCTTGGAAACCCGCCCTCTGGTTCTGCCTGCTGGGTTTTACCGACCTGCGCTCAGGAGGGGCAGAGCAGGATTTTATTCCCTTCAGTGGATTGCCAGTAGAATTATTTCCTAAGCAATAATTAGAGGGCCGCTAAGATACATGTCCACAAAGCACATCCCGGCGTGCACAGATGTATCAGAGGGCAAGAACAAACTCTGCAGATCCCCGCACTTCACTACTGCTTGTGTCTGTAGGGGTGGCATATAGAGGAATCTTCTTTTTCCTTATTTTACTGTGACTGTATTGCATCTTTTCATTTTTTATTGCAAAGTGTGCAATATTATTTTGTGTAGCCTTTACTTTCAGAGTGGAGCTTCAAGTGGTTGCAGTTGAAATACTGTCTTGTGATTTTGATTGAATTTTTGTTTAATCCTTAGCCAGTAAGAAATCCTTTGAAGTAGCAGAACTATGCTTCTCTGCAGGTCAATGTGGACACACAATAATCAGAGACAGATAGCAGGCGAATGTACTGGAGCAGAAATCACAGATTTGCTGCTAGGTCCCTGACAGCTCCGCATAGATACTCTGCTTTAGTTTTGCTTGCTTCCCCCTTGCTCCAAAGAGACGAGTAACAGTGAGAGGACCTCGCTCCATTAAGTCCCCCCTACTACTGGACTTAGACCAAGCAACAAAATCCTTACTACAGGGGCTGCCAACAAGCCGAGTTGGAGTTTTGTCTGCACAGGGCCCTGCTCCAAAGGATTTCCACAGCTCACCGCTGTGGGAAACTTTCCTGCTACTCTCCCCCTCCCCAGCAGAACTCCAGACTGGGACCACCAGAGCAAGAACCAGCTCACATTTAGGCCAGGGAGGGGATGATGGATGTGGAGCCCCTCAGCTCCTCTCTGCCTTCTGTGTTCCCAGGTCCCACTTCTCTCTCCGCCAGCGGGGCTGGTGGGTGGCACGCGTTTAACTGGAGCAGCATGTGCAAATGGAGAGGAAAAAATCAGCTCAAGGTGGATAAGTCTCAGCTGCGGCTGCACGGTGGCAGCTAATGTGGTTATGATCCAAGATGGCATTGACCGGTGGCGTGTTCTGTATCTGCCGCCTCTTGTAAGAGTGCCTCGAAACCCAACCACCCCTTACACAAGTGCCATAAAGCCTGCAATGCGAAAGCATGACAAATAGCTGGTGCTTTGAGAAAATGACACCAGCCAAATGAATTTTCCCTTCGCTGAGACAAAACTTGTAGCAAAGGGACTCTTTGGATTAGAGGACCAGGCTGAAAGTAACGCCTCTTCTCTCGTTTCCATCCCTCGCCGAGGAGCGCGGTGCCCATCACATGGGAGGATGCAAGATGGTTTTGGCTTCCCTTGGGCTGCCTTGCACACTTCAAGAAGGTGAAGATTTCCCACGTGCAAATCAAATTGCTGCAGTGCTTCAGCTCCACAAGCAATACACTATGCAGGGGTGGGCTTCACCTAATTTTTGTGCTGGAACAACCTGAAAACAATTCTTTTCCCAAATATATTCAATAAATTACAAAAACAAGATAGTAGATGCTGGAAATAAGTGTTGCTGCCCCTTACAGTCCTATTCAAATTGTCTTTAAACATGCGAAATGATTTTTAAACTGCAATGAACATAACGACATGTATGTTTTAGGCATCTAAGTTTCCTATTGTGACTCACTCAGAGATACTTTTCTTGGGTAATATTCTCTGGGCTTGCATCTTAATGTATACATCTTCCATATCCTACACACGGAATAACTTTGAAATATTGTAATTCAGGGAAAAATTATTTATACTTTAATATTCTTCCCGATGTGTTACAGAGTGCAGGAAAAGGCTTTGACATCAAAACGTGCTGTGAGGTAGCAGCTCTAGGTCCCCGTCCAGGCGTCCAGCTTGGCTCTCTTGCAGCCGTGCCGGCACTGTTGGGAGTGTTCACATTCACCTTTGGGCTCAGTAGTCTTGGGTTTGTGTTTAAAGACAATTTACACTTTATTTAGGGTATATTAGTTATACTGAAGATTTCTTCAAGTGGCATCTTGAAGAAAGGCATGGTGTAAGTGTTTGTAACAGCCTAACCTGCAAACCTGAGCCCATATTATTTGTATTACATCTGCTCGTTAAAACTGGGCTAGTGCGAAAATGCTTCGAGGATAACCAGGAACCAGCTCAGCTTATTCTGGGGACTTGTGCGTGCTGCAGAGCAGAAAATCTGCAGCATGTGTGCAGAAATCAGTCACTCTGGGGAAAAGCAGGACAAATGTTTTAGGAAAACCAGGCCTGAATGGGGCTAAATAAAAATGTGGTATTCCTTCATGGTAAGACTGACAATGTATTATAAAATCTTCTTGTAAATTAAGAGTTTTTTCTTTTTAAGCACATGGTAGATATCACATCATGTCAACTGGAAGGCCTCCTAAAAGACTGCATAACATAATGCTGACAGCTCCTGCATCTGTGTTAATATTGCAAAGATGTCACAGAGAAAACTTGAGGTGCTGCACTGGTAACTGATGCGGTTAATCACAGCACTAACTATGCTATCTAAAAGCCTGGAATTTGGTATTTGCTGTGGAAATGGAAACTCTTTCAGAGCTTTGTGCTCTTTATAGATTTCTGGTCTTCTGCACTATTAATACAGAAAATTCCCCTCTTTTTTGCCATAGACCAAGTGCAATAGCAGGCATTTATTTTTGAAATGCAGTGAGGATCTAGTTTAACTGTTTATCGGTCATAAGAAAGAGAGGGGAGGGAATGGCTACAGGGGAGAAGCATGCAAAATTACGCTTTCTGAACAATGTGCATGTTTCCAAGCATAGAAAACTATAAAAAGCCCCAATATTTTATCGATTCTGGGATTTAGAGACAACCAGTTTCTCTCTCTCAGTTTCTGGCTACCTTCACAAAGCTTTGTAGAAAGCTCCATGTATTAAAAAAATCTCAGGATATTGTTCAAGCTACCTATTCCAATCAGTTACATTCCTCATATTCCCATTTGCCTTGTCCTTTTAAAGCGACCAGTCAAGCAAATACCAGGCTGGTTCCTTGCAGCAGAGGAATTTCTCCCCATGCCTCTATGCAAGCTCTGCCAAGCTCTCTGAAATAGTCCTTCACTCTTCCCACCTGGAGCTACATGTGGTCTCCTGCCCATCCACAGGCTGGATTTCCTAGGTAGCCTTCTATTTTTCTTCCAGTGCCAAGTTACCTCATGAGACAAGGAACTTTTGGTGATCTTTTCCTCTCAAGGGGAATATTAGGTTAGGCATAATGCCAAGCCAGCGTGGTTGGTTTTCCCTCTGATGTTTGCCAGCCTCGAGGGCAGGCAAGGTGAGCCCAGGACTGTCCCATTGGAGGCTTCCTCGAGGTCTGATGGGGGTCTGGGGAAGACATAGTCCTTAAAATCTTCTGGGTTCCAAGGAAGGGCATTAGCTGCAAGATCATCTTCCCTTCCTTTAGGTTTGATGGCTACAGCCATGAGCTAGGTATTTTATTGTCTGGGGCAAATCCTTGATGCAGCATTCTTGAAAGCAAAGAAAATGTGAAAAACGAAGAATATGCAACTCTTCAAAAAAGTGGTCCTAAGAACAGCAACAGATTTTTAAACACCCGCAGCTGAGAGCACTTGAAATTTTAAAGCTTTGCAGCCTAAAATTTCTTAGATACCTGCCAAGACAACAGTGAACAGTGAACACTTCTCACTGGTTTGTTCCCTTTACAGTTGGAGGACCAAATCACTCTGGCACAAGACATTTTCGCTAAAATAAATCAACTTACCCCCATCCCTGCTAGGTCTGTGCTTGGGGCCTTTCAGCTCTCTCTGTCCTGACTTCTCCAAGTCCTCCAGCACTTCAGTTCCTGAACTTCACAGTGTCAAAATTCCCAATTTCCTGGCTCTGCCAGCAGTTAACTTCAGCCAATCCTGCCTCCTGCGGAGCTGGACACCTACGGCTTCTGCTTCCTGAGGTTTTATCATACTGGTGCTAGTACACTTATGCTAGTCCAAGTGCTTTGAACCTTCTGGCTTCAGAAGCTCAGGATTTTGATTGCTTGCTGAATTGTTCTGTTTCAAATAGCTGTCTTAACTCATGCTGTGCTGCCTTCAGCCCCCCCAGCCTTTAATTACACAGCAACACATACCTACCAGGGTGTTCATTAAGTAATACACACTTCTGTAGCACATATAGAAGAAAGGAAAGCTATTGAAAATCAGCTTAATGTAAATGTATAAATTCAATACTTCTGAAATGCAGTATTGCAAAAGCTCAGCCACAGTTAGAAGGACAGGACTGCTCTGCAGCACCACCTGCTGAAATGAAAAATGCTTTGTAATCCAGTTTCAGAAAGGTACATATTTGCTCTTGAATCGGGCCAGACATCATGCGCACTTAGCTTTGGGTTGGAAAAAAACGTTCCAGGATTCATCCTGGGGTGTATGACACAGCACCATCAAGGACTGACTTATATATGCCTGTTTGGAAGGTGTTATTTAAATACGGGGTGGGGGGGGATGGGACAGGGCGGGGGGACACGTCAGTGTAAGAAACTTGTTTTCATATTTTGATAGCACTACTGAAGCAAAAGATACTTCAACACCACTCAGTTTGGTAATATCACTGTGAGGCAACACAGAATTTAGGAAATATTCTTTAATGATGCAATAAATACTGACCTGACTGCTTAGTGTGCAAATCTCACAGAAGGATTTTTCAGTGCAGTGAATTGTTCCCATGTCCTTTTCCTGATATACCATGCTACAGGATAACTAAATAATGCACTGAAATAATAAATGCAAAGAAATTGGGCTTATGTTTGCCCGTTGCAATAAGAAAGTGGGATTTTCATTTGGTACCTTGAAAATCCATGTTAGTTGCACTGAGGTTTGAGAAGGGATTTGTATACGGCAGCATGGATCAGAGTGGATTTGAAGGTGTGGGGCTACCCCAGTCCTGGTAGGCTCATGCAGGAGAGAGAAGGGGGATCGTGATGCCAATGACTCTACGTGAATAGCATCAATGCCACGCTGCGTGTAAATTGTACTGCTAAGCATTTTTCGGTGCTTTTGCCTAATTCTCCCAGTGCTCTTTGTGTTACGTTGAGTTATGTTGAGTTATGTTACGTTGAGTTATGAGTTATGTTGAGTTACGTTGAGTTATGTATGCATTTGTGTTACGTAGCATGAGAACCGCTTTCCCTCCACCACTTGGTGCAATTCTGGGGAAATCTCTGATAAAAGCTTTTTGTGAGTGGACCTCTCGCAGGCTTTGAGCCAGGCTAGCAGGCGTTGCCCACCTGGCTGCAGTCACCATCAGACACGTCCCATCCTTTCCCCGGGGTTTCTTTTGCTACCTCCCGGGTGTCCTTCGCTGTGGCTGTGCTGCAGGGCAGCGGAGAAGGATCTGGCCATTGCAAACCGGCCTTTCCAGCTGCAGCTGAATTTCCAGATATGCCCTGCCCTCTTGTGGTATCCTGCTGGCCTAATCACGCCTCATTTCTTGCTGGTCCTGCACCCCTGGAAAATAAACGCCTGGTGACCCCTCAAAGCTGCAGCGGCAGGGGATGGGGTGGCAATGTGCAAGCACGCTGCAGGCAGCCAGGTTTCAGCAAGCGCCGTGCTGCACCCCACTTCTCTGCTCCTGCCCCGCACGCCCTCTGTCAGCATCACCACCAATGTGGTTTCCCACAAACAGAACCTAAAATAAAAGACACATTTTATTTTTGCCATCTGTTGCGCACCCCCTGGCCCGGAGTCCTGCCCTTGGACGGGTCCTCCCATCCAGAGCCTGCGGGCAGGGACAGGGGATGCCTGAGAAATCTCCTAATGCCAACCCTTTCCTCTTCTTAGCTGTAAATGCAGCATTTAGCTGCTCTTTCAGACTCTTAATCCAGTCAAGTAGCTCCTGTTCTTATTTTAGCCCTTCTCCCTCAATAATTTTTCCATTCCCTTTAATATAGTTTGCTCCTTCCCAAGCGTAAATGAAGCATTGGACTCCGTTGTACAAGCTGGGCAGAGGGAGGTGACGAACCCACATTTCTGCAGATCCCATCCCCATCCCTCCTGACTCTGAGGTTAGACCTCCCAGTGCAACGCGCGACAAAAACCAGGTCTGCGGTGAGCACAGCCAGTACCTTTCCAGGCAAGCCAACATAGTTACCCCAGGTTATATCATTATTTTCCTTTCCTAAGCCTTTTCAGATGGTCAGAAAAAATACATATTTTTTTTTTTATTTCATCTGACAGTGGTACATCTCCCTCTGCTTATTTCTCTGTCTGGTTTCTTTTACTTTTTTCCTACCTTGCTTGATTTTTACTTTCTTCAGTGCAATTTTGCCTGATCGATTTGTCTCACCACTCCAGGATTTCATTTGACTCAACTCTCAACTGCAGGATTTCTTTTTTATTTTTCCCCCTTCTCCATTCCTTTCTGTTGCTGTTGTATCGCAGCTTTTGCTTCCTCACCCTGTTGTAGGGCCACACTGCGCTGGGTCCTCCCCTCTTATCAAAGGACAGCAGTTTTCATTGCTTTCTATCTCTGATTTCAACATACTACAGGAGGAGTTAGCATGCATAGACCCAATTAACCACCCAGGTAATTAGGGCCACCTGAGCAGGGCAGCACAGAGGGCAACCCTTGGCTTCTTCCAGGCCTGGGATAGCTTGGCTGGAGATATCCGAGTGTATTTCTGCTTTAATGCCTCTTTAACGGCAGCATGACTGTTCCCCAAGTGGGGAGTTGTTAATCACTGTTCACAGAATCACAGAATCAGTAAGGTTGGAAAAGACCTGTAAGATCATCAAGTCCAACCACCAACCCAACACCACCATGCCCACTAAACCATGTCCCGCAGTGCCACGTCCACATATTCCTTGAACACCTCCAGGGATGGTGACTCCACCACCTCCCTGGGCAGCCTGTTCCAGTGCTTCACCACTCTCTCAGGAAAGAAATTTTTTCCTAATATCCAGCCTGAACCTCCCCTGGTGCAACTTGAGGCCATTTCCTCTTGTCCTGTCGTTTGTCACTTGGGAGAAGACACCAGCACCCACCTCTCTGCAACCCCCTTTCAGGTATTTCTAGAGAGCATATAGTTCTCATAGAAGACCTGAGAAAGCAGCAGTCACTTAAATGAAGCCAATTCAGGCCCAGAATAATATGAATAAATAAATATACACATGCCGTGTGTCACCATGAGGGCTGAGCTTGGAAGGCAGAAAAGCTGGGAATGATCTAAATTATATTGTGCACTTGTCCGATTTACAGATGTGTTAAACAAGTCTATAAACCAAGAGAAATAAACACTGAAGTTTTAAACACTTTTTTTTTTTCCCTACAATAACATTTTTTCAAAATTTCAAAAACTGGAGAAGAAGACCCAGTTCGCTTGGCTGAACTGTGAGCAGCCACTAATGAATGACATCTTGCTACACGTGTGATGCAGACAGCCCCAAATCTTTGGTCTCTGGGAAACCCAAAATGTTCCACAATCGGGATGCGCTAGTTTTATCTTCATCAAAAGCTAGACCCCATGTTATTTGCATGTCCTCTGTGGCTTAGGCATCTGTAGCCTAAAATAAAGAAAGCTTTTGGAGCTGTTCTCAGGGTGGGTATGTTCTTCCACTGCAATGCTCCGAGTACCAGCAGAACCCTTCCCTTTCCTCATTCCTGTTCATTATAGAGGAAGAGATAATTTTGTAAGGGTGCGAGACATACCCAGACTGAGGAAATAACTCTGAATTAGTCTGCCCTCCTTTTGATAGTGAATGACAGTGCCTGCCCCTCTTTTCCTGGGGGAAGATGTCCTGTGCAGCAGCTTTGCCACTGCCGCCACGCAGTAAGTTCTTACCGCAGCAACTGCTGCCTCAGTAACTAAACAGCAATTTTAAAGCTCTTGGAGTTGTATTTTCAACATTTTGCCTGTAGCTTTCCCACATGTGTGACCCATGGCCAAACGGAGAGCGAGCAAGCGGGGAGGCAGGGAACGGGGAGCGTTGTAGTGTGCAGGATGCTGCTGCTGGGTTGGGGATTCAAACTGAAGATGAAGGGCATGAGTCTTCTGGAGGTTTGGAGCCTGGTACCAGCCACGCTCATATTACCTGTCGGAGCTTGTTTTTCCAGGGATTGGGGATGATGGGTCCGTCACATCATGAGCTTGGGACTTCTCTCAGTCAGAATGCAGTCATGGTGATACAGATAGAATCATAGCGTCATAGAATCACAGAATTATTTAGGTTGGAAAAGACCTTTAAGATCATCAAGTCCAACTGTAAACCTAACCCTGCCAAGTCCACCACTAAGATGTGCACTAAGATCACAGAATCACAGAATCATTTAGGTTGGAAAAGACCTGTAAGATCATCAAGTTCAACCATCAACCCAACCCCACCATGCCCACTAAACCATGTCCCGCAGTGCCACCTCCACACGTTCCTTGAACACCTCCAGTGATGGTGACTCCACCACCTCCCTGGGCAGCCTCTTCCAGTGCTTCACCACTCTCTCAGGAAAGAAATTTTTCCTAATATCCAGCCTGAACCTCCCCTGGCACAACTTGAGGCCATTTCCTCTTGCCTTACCACGTGTCACTTGGGAGAAGAGGCCAACACCCACCTCACCACAACCCCCTTTCAGGTAGTTGTAGAGAGCGATAAGGTCTCCCCTCAGCCTCCTCTTCTCCAGACTGAACACCCCCAGCTCCCTCAGCCGCTCCTCATCAGACTTGTGCTCCAGACCCCTCACCAGCTCCGTCGCCCTTCTCTGGACACGCTCCAGCACCTCAATGTCCTTCTTGGAGTGAGGGGCCCAACACTTAACACAGCATTCGAGGTGCGGCCTCACCAGCGCCGAGTACAGGGGCACGATCCCCTCCCTACTCCCGCTGCCCACACCATTTCTGACACAGGCCAGGATGCCGTTGGCCTTCTTGGCCACCTGGGCACACTGCTGGCTCACATTCAGTCGGCTGTCGATCAACACCCCCAGGTCCTTTTCTGCGGGGCAGCTTTCCAGCCACTCGTCCCCAAACCTGGAGCGTTGCATGGGGTTGTTGTGACCCAAGTGCAGGACCCGGCACTTGGCCTTGTTGAACCTCATACAGTTGGCCTGGGCCCATCCATCCATGGGTGTGCACACAAATCTTACCCCCTCTTCCTGCAGCCTTAGGCATCATTGGAGGAAAATGCACTTGGCGGGCGCTAACAGCAGAAGGCAGACGGACGCCTGGGGAGCCCAGCATCCCCAGTGCCCCTCTGGGCACAGCCCGGGGGTGCGAGCAGCCCCTGCCCCTGCCAGCCCAGCCGCGGAAGCACCAACGTACTTACACCTGCTCGAAGGGGCAGTTTTTTCACCGTGCAAACGGATGCTTGGAAATGACGAGGGTGAGGGACAGAAAGCATGTCCTTCCTCTGAAATGTGATATGTTGATTACTATTTGTGTCTCTTCCAAACCTTATTTTCTGCTAATTGTGGCTTAATACGTACACAGCAGGCCTCTAATTTTCAATGGCTGCTTTCAGCCTGGCAGTCCATTAAGCCCCTGCCACGCTGGCAATCATTTTAAGGGCCTTTCTATTGATTGAGGCAGCGCAGAGAGCCGGCAGAATTTTCACAGAAGCCGTGACTTAAAAGCGGGGCTCCCCAGCAGGACACTGCTGAAATCAGTGGAGGAGAGCATCTCCCTGGCCTCAGCTGCTGATGACGCCTTTCCCCTGATGCAAGCAGAGAGCTGGTACAGACAGAAGTGTGGATCGAAACCCTTAGCAGCATCTCTGCAAACTGGGATTCCCAGGCCACTGCCTGACAGCGGTTTGGCAGCTGCTCTGAGCCGACTACTTCTTAATAACTAGAAGTCCTACTAGAATAACATGACCCAACAAATTCCTTCAGTGCAGAGGTAAATGCAGCATGATGGCCTGTGCTGGTGCTGGCAAATCCCTGTGGGAGACTGCAGCACACGCAGGACCCTGCGGCAGCTCCCCAGGAGGGACCGCAAGGACGAGGTTGTAGCGAGGTGGGTGCTGGTCTCTTCTCCCAAGTGACAAGTGATACGATGAGAAAAAATGGCCTCAAGTTGCACCAGGGGAGGTTTAGGCTGGATATCAGGAAAAACTTCTTCACTAAAAGGATTATTGAGCATTGGAACAGGCTGCCCAGGGAGGTGGTGGAGTCACCATCCCTGGAGGGATTTAAAAGATGTGTGGATGAGGCGCTTAGGGACATTTTAGTGGTGGACTTGGCAGGGCTAGGTTAATGGTTGGACTCAATGATCTTAAAGGTCTTCTACCACCTAAATGATTCTATGATTTTTTGATGCTGGGGCTGTGCAGAGTCAGTGCTTCTCCGTGGGGTCCCCAAGTCCTGGGCTGCACTGGAAATTTTATTCCTGTGGCCATCTGAAAAGAAGTGGAAACTATTTTTTCTTTTTGCACCTGCCTTTTCTTTTTTCATTGTAGGAAAAAAATGCATGCATGTCCGCGGCACAAAGTATTGCCTGTGCTGACCACGAGATGGTACTGCAACACAAGCATTTTTGTCAGAGACCATCGCTGCTCATGAAACGCCTCCTTTAACATGCCTGTGTTAGGGGTATCTGGCAGGAGTAACTTTTTGTGACACCGTTGTGCCTTGTCTTTAATAAAAGAGCGTTTGGCTTAGTTGGAAGATGGATTAGTTTCCTGGCAGAAAGATATATTCAGAACTGTGACAACTTCACTGTTTATCTTCAGTTTATTAAGCTGCAGCATACAAGCCTGTGCACTGGACTCAACAGATAACAACATCATTTTCCACGTAAACCAGTGCCTGTTTTTCTTAGCAGGAGATCCTTTGTTTTGACGGTACTTCTTCCAGCCAGCCAACATGCTTGGCCCAAACACGCAAGGTCTTACAGAAAACACATTTCACATTCTTCTGCAGTAGCAGCAAGAACATTTGGAAACAACCCTTTCCTCAGTGCCTTTGCACCCAGGGAAGCTGCACCTTTGCCTGATTACTTTTGTTCAGCAGAGATAAGAGGAAACACAGTACAAGACACACATTTTCTAAGCTCTTTGCAAAGAGCCACTGCTATGCTTTGGCAAACATGAAAATATATTGTCTTGATAGTAAGTTCAATTTCTTAGCGAATTACTGTTCTGGAGATGTAGGTCAGCTCAGCGCTACAGTGAATAACAACAAGAATATTGAATTTCTTCACAGCTAGAATTGTCAACAGAAAGGTAAAGGCAACTGGAAGAACTTGGGATGGGCCTTATCCTACGTAGAGATTTGCTGTGAGGCTGGAGTGAAGCTGCTGAATGGCAGCGGTACACTGTCTGCTCTGTGGATGAAGAAGAGGGGTCTGACACCCAGCACCATCACATCCCTCAAGAAAATCAAATGCTATTTTATCTGAGTCACCAGACCAATACTATTTTTACAGTCTGGACTAGAGAGCAACATCATTGCCTCCAAGATGCCCTCTTGACAATTAATTTGCTACTTTTTGATATTTAGTCATGCCACAACTCAACCGCATAAGGTTGCAATGTGTTAAATCAAGAGATCTTATTTTGGAGCTCATGAAAGAGATGAAGACATAAAAGCGGCCTCATTGGAGACTATTTTCAGAAGGACCACAGGCTCCTAACAGATCAACTATAGCTACAGCCCCTTCCCCATGTGTTATTGTGCTACACGCAACATGATGACACTCAGTGCACCAACTGCTCTTTGTTGAGCTTATCTACACTTGGGCACCTGTGGTCACCACTGTCCGCTTTCGTGCAGGGAACCTTCAGCCTTTCTCCTTCCTGTGAGTCAGAATTAGGCAAGACTTCGATCTAGCAGGGGATGGTTCAGCCTAGAGTGGAAATTTTGACCATGAAGCATGTTTTGATTTAGATTATATACATAGGCAAAGGGTAGAGAGAATCTCCCCGACCACTGGCAGACTGCACGGGTCTGCTGGTAGAAATTAAGAGTTCAGCACCGTACATCAGTGTGGCACAAACTAGTGTGTGTGATTTGTTCATGGAATTAATGCTCACACTAAAAGATAATGACAGATCCATTCATTAGCTTTTAGGGCCGGAAAGATAGTATCATTAGATCATGGTTGTAGCTGACAGCTAAATGGAAATACTTGACCATGGCAGATCAGGTTAGCAAACATTTTGTATAGAGTTATCCTGACCACACAGTGTTGACTCTAATTCAGAGCACAGCTGGCAGAAATCTTTAGTGTAAACAAATCGTTGACTGAAAATGTTACATTTGCAAATGGTGAATTCATTACGATTCTCTGATTCATGCTGCCATGATACTTTTTTTGTACTGGTAAAATAGTCCATTCTCAGTTCTCTAACCATTTTTGGTCTGCAAGCATTTCTGAAATAAAACTAATCTGTTCTGGTTGTCTAGAACTGCTTCCCTAAATTACTTGCTTTAGGCTTTCCAAACACCAGACAGAATCCTTTTTAAACAGCGCATTACCAGTTGGCAAAGGACCTAGAAATGGACATGTCATGACACATGTCATCAATCATAGTCACATGTGAAATGTTGAGGATTCATGAAGTTTTCAGCACTAATTCTCAACTTAGAAACACAGGAGGTGAATAACATGTCCCCATGGAGGAGGATGGTGAATAGTTACCCTCAGTATTTGTAAATGTATTTGTGAATCGGTCAGTAAGCTGTATCAGGGGGTCCAACATAAAGGTCGAAGGGCACATGAAGCCAATTAGAGACGATTCTCTGGGCTTTTGATACCTGCTAGCTAGATGCCAGCTTCATTTGACCCACTCAACACACATTCAGGGAAGAAACAATCAGTTTAGCCCTTGAAAGGAAATTATCAACAGGAAGCATTTTCATTTGTCTCTTAAAAAAGTCCCTAGCTTAGGTAGACTATGCTGGCCAGTTCTACCTGCAGGAAGGCTGGAGACTGTAGCTGACAGTGACCCTAACCAGGTGTGTTTGAAATCAAATATTGAATTACTGCACATCTATACAAAAATTTGGACATGTTAGTCAAATAAAAGCATTCAGATAGTCCAAAGTTTCTCCATAGCTTTCAAAATGTTTGTTTCTCAAGTCTGCATATCTCAACTTTTTAAACTGGATATAGACATCTTCTTTCCTGAAGAGGGAAACACCTAATGTGCAACTAATTCATTAGTTAACGTACCCTTCCTATGAGGATGCAAGATGCTGTGCATCCTGTCCATTTATGCATTTAATAACAAGATTTCATAATGATTTTAAAATGTGTATTTCTTTGCAATGGAGAAGAGTAACTGTGTAGAACCTAACAGAAAACTCCATAAAAGCTCTCCATGGCCAGCAGTGGACTTTACATCAAGCCCATTAGTGGTTTCCTGTGCGAAAACGTGTGAGTGATATGAATAAATGATATATATTCATATTTACATGAACAAAATATGGAAGACAATGGATTTGTTATGCTAAACACTGAATGTGGCCTGTTGTTTAGATTTCAGTCATCCATTCTTACCTGGAATAGAAAATTTTCTTTTACAAGAACTGTGGCTAGGGAAGTCCATTTATCTTGAAGATATAAATTACACTTGGAAATTTATGCAAATGCAATTATCCTTTATCTTTGTTTCAGAATTAAGGAAACATAAAAACCTTAGTGTGAGTGAAGACCATTTGTGAATATGCTGACAAAAAGAAACAAAATTTTAGGTTGAATTCAATTAAAAACTTTAATGACTAAATGACATTGATAGTTTGAAAAAATGAATGAATAACATATATTGAAAATGAGATTATAAGCGTAATTGTAGGAAACTGATGCTAATTCTGTGTTGCAGCATCTTAGAGAAGGTTAAACTTCAACATCCCCGTGGAGAGTGTAAGACATCATCTTTGTATTAACGCTTTTCCACTCTACACTTCTGCCGGGGTAAAAGAAGTTGCAATAAACTGATAAGCAAGATGCTTTACATTCTCACAAGGAAAATGTGGTATAACTGTCGTGAAGTGTGCTGACTGAAGGTGAGAGTCTCAGCTCATCAATCGGCTTCTCTTTGGAATGGGAAAAATGTAAATATCCACGCACAAAAATAGAATTTAAAAAAATAAAAACTCCTTTAAACACTGTATTTGTGGCACTAAATTTACATATTATGTCCTTTTCCATAAAAAAGCATCATCAAAAAGAACTTGTGCCAGTTTTGTATTAAAAGGCCTATAGAAATCTCGTAAAATTGCCTTCGTTGTTGGTAGCATAGGTCCCAGACTTCTGTCTTCAGGTCGTCTAGTGTTTGATGCAGGACTCTTTGTAATCAGAGCTTCTTGTTTCTCACTTAGAGGTCCTGTGGAAAAATAGAATATTATCTTAAAATATTTCACCAAAAATGCCCATGCTAAAGAAGACAAATGACTAACTCAGAAGGTTTGCCAAGGGAAGACAAATGGAATTTGTGTTAGTGGCAATGATGTTTCAGAATATTGAATATTTCAGAATACTGAATATTGAATACAGACTTAGATTAGTAAAATAAATCACTGTTAGTAAATATGGAAATAATACATTTTCCTTTCACATTAATTAATCATCTCTACAACAAGCAGCATAAATCATTTTTGCAGGAAAAAATCTGTTTTCAGAAAACAGCTATGACACTGAATACAACTTCCTGTCCATTTCGGAGTTGCAATTATTTTATACTGTTATTTCATTTTATGATGCGAGTTGTCTAATACCTGGTAGAAACTCTACAAGCTTCACTCAGGTAACCCCTTTTTTTGTTTGTTTTGGAGACTGTCAGTGGGATCAAAGTGGTACACAGGTATAGCGATGCCCCTGTTCCAGGAATAAATGTAAGCCCTTGACAACGTACTTCAACAAGATAAAAACCCACAGACTTTTCCAGTGTAAACCATATTCAGGAAGAAGATGCCAAGCTCTTCATCTGTTCAGTCTGCTACATCCAAACTTTCTCATCATCTAGGCCAGTGTTTGGACCAGCCAGACTATTTTGCAGCCACATTTTCATCCTCTTGCTACTGTCAAATCAACATTGGGCAACATTTTGTCTGCCAGCGTTTCTCCAAGGATTAGCAACAGATGTCTCAATCAACAGAGCAAAAACACAATTTCCCCCTTCTCCCCGGCTAGAAATGCAACCTTTCATCACACTCAGATTTAGATTCTGGATTGGTGCATGCTGGCAACAGCACGCACACCACGGTAGCACTTCAAGTTGTTTAAATTGCATGGGATAGCTCTTGCGCCTATGTAAGTCCATGACAAACAAGCCCTGACTGCCTTCAGAAGCAGGACTGGCTTCCGTATGGTAAGATGTATCCCTACATTCGGAATGGTTTTGCTTTTTTTCTTAATATAGACTTATTAAGATCTTCTAACACCAGCCCTTCTATGGGAATTTGGGAATTTTAATTTTGCTTGACTTCAGGCAACAAGATTAATGCATCCTTCAAGACAGATTCTCATGCTTCTGTTTTGTCTCTTAATAAAGAAAAAACAACCTAGAAGAAGGATAATAATGATTTTTTGCACTTATCTCAAAACAGCCAGAAGGCACCTACCCAGATTCAGAAACTGGAACACCATGTGCATGGTGTATTTCACATTTGATGCATGATCCTCCAAGCGAAGAACAAGTATCTGATCTTTGTCAAAAACTGTCAGCCAGTCCAAAAGATACACAACATAGAGCCCAACCTGTAACCTTACCTGTAAGCACAAAAAACCCAAAACAAATAAAAATTAATTCATCTTACAAGCTTCTAGCAGTAACAAACCAACACTCACCTCTGTCTTCTGGGCAAAAATCCCAAATATGTGCCTTTGAGGAACCATGAAAAGACAGTATCTGAACATTTTTTAATCTTCCTCTTGTTTTCAGTGCAACTTAAGGAAATCTTTGCAAATGGCTTTTCTGTTGGTTTGAGATGTTATTTTACTAAGGGCTTGGCTGTGCACTTGCTGCTTCAGCCACAGGTCTGCATAAAGCACTGCGCAGAGACAACCATATGCAGAAGGATGCTCGGACACCTTAACTCCATGCTCCTCTGTGCTTGGGATGACCCAGCTTGGGATGACGGAGACACTGAGGGCTTTGAGCCCCTGGATGAAGAGCAGTTGAAGGGAAGATGCTTAGTCCCACTACCTTCTCCAGGCCCTAAGGCTGCTTATTTCACCTTGATTATCAGCTGCACCAGATCACGCTGCCATGAGTAGTACAAATATTCTGATTAGGTGTCAGGAATTAGATTTGGGTGTATTTGCTTGTATCCTCTGATTGTAATAATTAGATTTAGATCTAAGCTGCAGTGGCAGTGGCTGCTAGACAGTGTTAATGGTGCATTGTCTGAGTACGCAATGAGACTGCCAGACTATGTTAGACCAGAGATGTGAAAAGGCGGTTTCTCAGCCTGCCCTGACCTAATCTCTGTTTTCCTTCCCGCCTCAATTTTACATAACAAGTTGAAACATGAAAAGGGTAGTCTGGTGTTCTTAAAAGTCCAACCTCCAACTGTGCTTATAAATATTTTTCTAAATCCCTTCAGGCTCAGAAGAGAGAAACATGAATCCCAAGTCATCAGCATCTTTCATAAAAGAGACTTAACATCTTCAAGTCGCATTACCGCAGAACCAATGAAGTCGGATAACAATAGTCTCTTTCGCTTCTTACACTGACTCATGTGACCTACATTGATACCTAAATTCCAGTAAAACAAGCCGTATTTTGAATTATTGCTAAGTCATTATTATCATAATGTATGATTCTGATGTGTGTCTTTTGTAACTTATAACAATAAACCTCCATATTTAGCAGAGTTCTTTATATATGTGTTACACAAGAACTTGAAACATGTTATTTGATTAAAATATCAGCCTAACATGCAATAATACCGGCAGGGCAGCACTCCAGCCCTTAGTTAATACCCCATTTCACTGAACACTGGGGCAAACGTGATGGGTTTTGCTTTTCTTTGTCCTAGGAGATGGAGGTGAGTGAAAGGCAAGCATCAGCTGCATGGTATAGTTTGGGATTGCAGCGCTTTCCCACACGGGCTTAGAAGGTTTTTAAAGCTTTTCACCAGAAAGAGGAATTTTAACTGGTATGTCCCCGTAATTTTCAGTTTTCTTGGGATCAGCAAGAACCTTGATTTTCTTCCCTATACAGTGTGTTGTACCGACTTCTTTTGCATTGCTGTTCTTCTGACCCAGATTGTCTCCTTCTATAAAGCTCCAGTGCTTCCCCCTATACATCAAAGGCATCAGCAGAGTTTCCCAAGCCATTCCTCGCTCCATAATATCCATTTCTGCATTTTCAGTTTGATCACCCTGGCTTGGCATGCCTTTCTCTGGGTAATCTGCTCTTCACTGATTCTAAGTGAGGATAAGCTGCCAAGCTCCCCTTTCTTTACAGATTAGCATCTATCAGTATTGACAATGTCTATGACACCTCTCGTTTCAGGAATATATTAACAAACAGCAAAACAAAATTCTTCTGGTATAGTCGCACAATGAGCACTGTAATGAGCTCACCAGGGAAAACAATCCCTACTTTTTCAATATATAACAAACCATGCACATAACAGACTTCAGCAGCTTGGCTGAAGAAGAAGCTCGAGAAGCCCATTGAGGAGCACAGTTAGCATTTGTGTTTTATTACGAACACCTGCTTGTGGCTCCCTGGAACGAGGCAGCCTCTGTTCATTTCCAAAAGTATCTTCTTCAGAGGGCTGCCTAAGACAACAAATGAAGATTGGTTCTGCACCCTGAGGACGAAGATAAGAGGAAAATCTTTCCTTCTGGTTCTCTCTCTGTTTTTCCCTCCCCACACTGGAAGAAATGCATTTGAGCAAGCAGATGGCTGGAAAATACTGTGATACTGCCTGGCAGCAGCTCGTGCCTGCGGAGGTCCTGGAGGCTATCATCAAAGACGAGCAGCTCCAGTCTACCTGCCAAGGTAAGTAAGAGGAATGTCCTGTTTGCCCTACTGCTGCGGGGCTCAAGCCTGTGCAATACACTCTTTTATGGTTATTTTATCGAGTGGAGGAGGCAATAAATTCACCTCGGAGACAAAGGAGGGAAGTATTCTCTCTGAGTCCTTTACAGCCTGAGCAAATAAAATAGGATTGAATGGCAAACTAGCCAGACGTGCTACTTCAAGTCAATCTCTTCCATATTATTCTCCCCCCTCCAGCAAAATTTGAAGTCAGTTCTAAAAATGTGAATTTTGGAATACTGAGCCTGTAATTCTCACCCATTCCCCTGCCAACAGTTTCTGTATTTCCTTTTATCATTTTCTGATGTGCACAATTTAGAAAAAAAAAAGAAAGGTTTTATCTAGTTATTGGTAGCCTTTTCTTGAGAAAGAATAAATAATTTATTCTGATTTTGAGGCAATTTCGTACCACAAAGATCCTTGCCAGAGCTACTTTTCGGAGAGATCTACAAAAAGCTTACACATTAAACTGTAATCTTCACTAAATGTGCTCTCCATACACTTGCACAATAGAAAGACTGTATTATTACTGTTGGCATTCATCAGGGAACAGACTGAGGAGACAGCTGAGCCAGTACATCAGCTTTTACTTGCTTACATATATATTCGTGTCATCCACTTTACAAATGAAAAGGGAGAAAGTTTTATTTCTTGACGCTTATTTGCACAGCATTTTGGTATTTTAATAATCTTGACCCAACGTACCATTAAACAAGCAAGGAATCAAATGTTCTTGGAAATACGTACGGGCATGGCATTGTTCAGGGTGTTGTTGTAGACACAGGCTCTCAGTGAGTAATCCAGCATGCAATTTTCAAACAGCTGCAGTGATTCTGCCACTTTTTCATGAAAATCTTCCACAGATTTATTAGCACTTGCAAAGTACAGATAATCGGAGTACAATCTGCAAATGAGATACGTGCAAGTAAATGACAGAGGGAATGAAAGAAGATTTATTTACATGACAATGGCAATCAGTTACGTGAGTGGAGGGAAAGGGCACATGTGTGTAACATTGCCCCACCGCCAGCCCGTTCAGCCAGTGACACATTTTCTATTCATTTTGATGGGTTTGGGCTCAGAGTAACAACCACTCCAGGGAGCTACTAAACATCATCCTTGCTTTCAAGGTCAGCATCCCTTGAGAACCTGACCCTCGTAATTGTGTGAGCCAATATTTTCTCCTGAAGGCAAGTTTTTCAAATGTATATACTTTAAATTTGTGTTATCTATGAACAGTAGCACTGGTCTCAGCACCCTCCTATATTTGGTGCTCCACGCTGCCATAGCTAGAAACAGTCCTCGTCTCAAAAGCTTAAAGCTGATTTCAAAACCAATAGAGGAATGGGATGGGTTAGAAAGAGTGATTTTTATACGATTACCAAGCTGGCTACCATCAAGAGTAGGAAAGAGTCCAGATTTCCTTGTTTTTTGCAGAAAGCTCCACCTCCAATCCTATATTGTCTTTCCATCAAAAACTTCCAATTTACAGCACCCTACCTCTTGGGTTTTTTAAGCTGAAATACTACAGCTAGGTGAGTGGTTCACATTTGTGCTACGGTCTGTAGTGCTGCATTCCCCAAGCAGTCCCACCTCTGCTTTGAGGACAGCAAGACGTGGGCCCATGCATGTCTGCAGCTTGCAGGCAAGCAGAGCCCCTGCATCAGCTGCTGCTGTGAGAAAAAGCCACCCACAACAGGAATTTCTCTGAGCTACAGCGGAGGAGTTTCCCCTCAGTTCACATTTTCAGCACAAGCTTTACAATTGCTTAATATCACTTAAAAAACATTATCTAAATTCAACCCCCTTTGGGGTGTGGTGGTGGTGAAACAACCCAAAACCTACAGGCAAGTAAAATATCTGCTTTAGCATCAACCCCTGAAACCTTGATTAAACTTTTCCAAGATAAACATGGTTCAAAGGGACAAAGGAAATGCTCTGACATGGCATAAATATCAGACGTGCTGAACATGATATTTTAACTTAGAAACTCTGACCAGAACCCCAACAATACCGCAGGATTTTGGAGACAATTTTGTAACACTTGAGAAGGTGTCACTTCCCCGAGTGTGTTTGCAGCACAAATATTACACCTCCATAGCACCCACCTCTCGACAAAATTCCAGAAATCCTAGATATCTTTCAGCCTCTTTCAAAAAACACAGGTGTCTAAGAAATTACCTAAAAAAATCAATTTATTTAGGTCTCATTTTATTGCTGCAGTAACCTTTTGTATTGCACTTACGTTATTTATTTTTTAACTTCCCTAGATTTCCACAGGTACTTAAAAATTCATCATTTAATTTAGAAGGTTTAGGCCCTAATCCAGCAAAGCACTTAAGCACAGGAATAGCCCCTCTACACTCATTATTTATGTTAGTGTTTTGCAAGAACAGGATTTTAATTCCCGTATGAAACAAATGAAGACTCTCCGTTCATTTAAAAAGGAAGAAAAGGGATACATTTGTTGCAGGATGCTTCTAATTCCATTTTTACACACTTTTTAAAAGAAAAATCACAGCAGACTATAGAAAATGAGTCAGGTCAGTGGCGCCCAACGCTATCTACAGGAGTCACCAACTAAAAAAGGCAAAGACTGATTTTTGTCCAGTTCTTCCCAGTCTGGCAAATGCACTTCAGACAGTTTTCTTTAAATGAAAAAACCCTCCATCTCAGACCAGAGGGAGGGTACCAGACTTGGATCAGTCTGGTCAGGCAGCCTATTTCAAAGCAACGCCCACCGGTGCTTGAGGACCACAACCACAGCACCACGTGTGTCCTTTCCCTCTGCCATGGCAGACCTTGGGTCCCTCATGCTGCACCCACCAAAGAGCCGCCCCACCAGCGCAGGGTACGAGGACGAGCTGGGGAGACGCTAAGGGGCAAAACCAGCCAACTTCAACTAAATTAGGCACACAACAGTATCTCCTGTTTGCAGAAAAGCACGTACATCAACAAGACTTGGGCTTGCCCAGCTTGTCCCAGGGATGGCAGGACCAACTGCTCCTGGCAGAGCAGGGGAAAAGCTTCTTGCAGGGGGAAATCAGCCAGCAGACATCATGTACAGCATGGGCCAGACTGCAATTTTATCTAAAAGTTTTAATATGACTGCTTAGTATTTCTAATCATCCATTAAAATAAATGCATCATTTTAAAGACATGCTGACATCTTATGGAAAACTACGTTCTTGAAGACAAGTTCACTCTCTGCAGGGCAGTTGAGATTTTTCTGTATTTCTTTCCATCTGTTTTTAATTCTGGGGACATCTGCCTGGAAATAAAACCTTTGCTGATTAGGATTTCAGCTGATCCGGCTCCTTGAAGTCATTTCCCTCAATCACCATCCATTACAATGAAATAATGACACCATTGACATGCACCATCACAAACCTTGGTGTCCTCCAAACATCCCCCATTGGGGGATAGACCAGACCCTGTGGAGGATAGACCAGACCCTGTCCCAGACCCTGTGCAGCACCCACGTCCTCGTGGCTACTGCAAGACAACTGCCCCGCTGCCCTGCATCGCCGGTGGGGCTGCCCAGGCTGCCTCTTCTGCCACGGCTGCTTTTGCTCCTGCAGTTCTGATGAGCTATCAGCAACAAGGGCGTAGGGAATGGTAAACAAAAAGAAACCAATTTATCATAAATACAGTAAGGGAGATGAAGCTGACTTTTTATCCCACCCTTATTAAAGCTGGCAAAGAGTTACACCCACATTACAGAGGGTGGTTAAAGCAATCAGGGAATTTGTAATTTACATGAGGAAGCCACTTCAGCCAGCTCTCGCATAAAATTACCATCTGTTAAATCCTGAGGTCAGGAGATGCCATTAAAAGTTGAGAGCTGTATTTCCTGACATAGGAGATGGAAAACACTCTCACAGCTCTGCCTCTCACCAGTAGCCATGTCCTGCCATCGGGGAAGCTCGTCAAGGAGCACCCGTCCCTTCCCGCCGCCAAGTCGCTCCGGGCAGCTGGGCAGCTGCCGGGCAGCGGGGTATGGGCCGCCTGCACAAGCACCCCATGACTGCCCTTCTCCCAGTGCCCCAACTTGCACCAGAGCCTGGTCCCCATCATCATCTGCACCCCTTTCTCTTCCCTGGGTGTTTCTAGGGTTTTGCCCTTGAGCACTGCCCTAGCCCTAAGTATCCAGAATATCCCTATGGAGCTACAGAAAGAAGGAATTCACACCCCCTTGGTCTGATCCTTTTGGACTCTGCCTCCAGGCCCGCCACCCTCCACGTTACCCTCATCATCCTCCTTCAGAGGACACAGTGGAAAGAAATGCCCCAGAAATCTGGAGGAAGACTGGAGAGAAAAAGTGAGATGCAAGTGGAAAGACGGGCATTCCTGGCTAATGCAATGGAGAACCATTCAAGAACAGCCCACACCTTTGCAAAAGCAGAGCCTTTTCACTGCAAACAAAGTCAGGAAGACCAAGGATGAACTCCTAAGCAGCTGTTGGCTGTGCAAGTTAAAATTGCCTCGTGAAGCTTGATATGAGTGTTGCACCAAGCATTTTTAAGATTAAAAAAAGTTTGTGTCATTTTCTGACTCTGGAGCTATTTGCAATCCTTTAATCACTTTGAACAGCATGCCCATGAAGACATAAACCTTATTATTTAACATGAATTGAAGCACTTCACAGGACCACTTATGCTGAGACCTATAAATGCAGTGCCATACTCAGTCTAGTGAGCCCTGCTGAGAACCAGGGCATATTAGCTCAGGTAATGGAGTTATATTGCATTTGGCAATGTATACATTCTTTTTTTTGGAGTACCTCAGGTGTCCATGCATGGCACTCGCTGTGGCATTTACACTCACATGCCCCTCTTTAAAACACAATCACAATTACATATGGCAAAATACACGGAACAAAACCCCTTGGCAGCTCTCATCATAAACCAAGTGACTCTGTCAAATACCATGTGAACATTTGTTTGCATCCAAGAGAGTGAGAGCGAATAAAATTATTATAGTAAGAAAATTGTCTTGCGTACTTTAGCAATATGATCCTCGCTTACCTTTCAACAGGGTCTCTCAGCATGATGATAAGTTTGGCATTTGGTTGGAAGGCATGGATAAAATCCTGGATTAAGAAGGGAGGTTCTCCTTCAGTACTGTTGTCATAAAAGAAAATCCAAGCGTTGTTGTCCCACATAGTCGAGGCACTGGCCTCCCCTGGAAATTAAAAGCATCTCTGCTAGTAACTCATGCCATTCTTTGTATCGGAGTGGAAATCAGCTGAATTTTGAATTGGTGTAGACTGTTTAAAATTCACTTTATTAATTTCAACATACCGTGCTGATGCTTGCAAATTGATCTGCCTAGTACTCCCCAGAACCAGAGCAGTCACACCGCCTTGTACCTTTGTGAATGTCGTGATGGCTAAGGCAGGTTTTATTTAATTCCACCTGAAATATTACCGTCCGCTAATCACACTGCTTCCTGTTAGTGGTTAACGCTTGCAAATATATTTGATCTGGGCTGGAACGGACTGCTTATGGGGTTGGCCCACCCTCCAGCGAGGAGGCAGGAGCTCGTCGCTGCAGAAGACCTGCCGTGCTCTCTGCAGCACCCAAGGGTTGGTTTTAACACTCCCGATCGCAGAGAAGTAACTCGTTAACAAATTATACAATTTGACACAGACAAAGAGGTGAAAACCACCATTCCAGTGGATCAATAGTGCTTAGAACATAAACAGGAGCGTCTGTGAGCACATGGGAAATATTTAAAAAAAAATGCACTAACCAGCTGAATTGTGTCACTGCTGTTTGAAATACCCCTTTTTCAGAATTAGCCATTATCAGAGCTTTTTTATAGAACTACAATTATTCATGTAGGCTAAGTCAAATGTAAGTATTTGCTAAATATTAGACAAAAGAAAAAGTCTACAGAATAAATGACACATTTGGTTAAATGCCAGATTCTGATATCCTTAACTTCTGAAGAAGCTTACTCTGAAAGTAATGCTACAGGGAGAAACACCATCAGTAACGTCTCTGCCACAACAAGGTATATGATGCTTCAGCTGCTAAATAAATGATCTGATACGATGTTTTGAATTGTGTAATCTTCCCTGTCTTTTTAAGTAATACTGGCATTTATGTGGCACACCACTGTTTAATAAAACATATACAGAAGCTTTTTGGAAACTTCCACTCTTTGACAGTCTAATGAGAGCTAATTCTTGTTAATGAGGTTTTTTGAATCAAAAGGAAGGAGATGAAAAAATAATAATGTTGTAGGCTTATAGACTTGCACATGATTTCCCTTTTTTTTTTCTCTCCTGGGAAAGTCCAATAAAGATTTTAAAAGATGGCCAAAACACAACATGAAATAGTCACTGGCTCCAAACTCCAGCTTTACATAATGTGATTCATTAATAAAGTCTGGGAGTTGTTAGAAAACACATTAATCTTCTGTCATGTTCATTTTGCCTGTTTTCAGAAGGAGGAGATCAGGTCCACTGGCTAAAGCTGAGTGTCCACAATAGCTCTGCTTTTCCGCTCTAAATTAATTAGCCAAAGCACTACCTAATCATTGGTGGGCTTTCACTTGTCAATTAAAACTCAATTAGCCCAGCTCCCACACTGGGTGAAGCAGAAACACAGAAGACTAAATACAGGAGAAGAGCTGAGATAGCCGTACCACAAAAGCATCATGCAGCTATTCCTGCGCCAGCAGAAGATGGTATAATGCAAATGGGTACAAGCACTTGTGTACGCGCGTTTACAAAACACTGCACTCCAGGGATGAGAGTGACCTTGGAAAGTCAATGCTACGTCTCCGTGACAGGAATGGCTAGGCTCAAAAATGCTTGCCTAAATCATGCCAACGATTAAAGTCTATGACCTCATCAAGCCACCTATTCCTCTCTAGAATGCCTTTTATGATCTTCCTTCATACTGCTCTGCTCTGTAGACCTTGGATCATATTTGATGCTCTATTGGATTTACTCCAATTAGCTCATATATAGTGACCAAACCTAAGAACATCTGCTTACACATGTGCTATCTGAACTAAATAAAATCACTGCATTTACACATAAATGGGCAGATTCTCTTAACATCACAGACCAGAACGCTCCACAGGAATTGTTTCAGCTGAATCAGCTGCCACCACCACGTATCTGCAGGCAGAGCATGAGCCAGGGAAGATCACAGGCACACGACCAAATCATGCTAAAGCATTAACAGGGGCTCAAGGCGCTGCTCTAATACAGTCAGTCCAGGATAGGCTGTGTTCAAGAAGGCAAATCTTCCCAAAACAAGATGGCTGTCAAGAATTAAGAGGGGGGGGGGGGGGGGGGGGGGCGGTTAAAAAAAAAGAGAAATCATTCTGGTCTCTGCTGACTCTCATAATTTTAATTTCCTGAAGCAGCCAAAAATACTCCTGACAATTTGACAGTGTTCTTTTCTGTTTTATAATACAGATTTAATATCTGCAAAGAGAGCGAGCCATGCAAAACATGAGATAAATTAATCACTGCTGTAGTAATTATGTCAAATTATTGCAGTGCAACCAAAAATATATTAGTTTTCTTATGGACTTAAAGGACATATGAATTATTAAATTGCCTAAAGAATAGATGTATAACCTCTTTATTCAGTCATTAATGGACTAAAATCATACTGTGTTTTCACAAGACATTCCTCTGAATTTATCCTATTAATGATCACAAATAAACAAGTCCTGCTTAAAATGCCTCAGGCTAGATCAGTGTCGTTCTCTTTGGTTCATCTCTAAGCAGATGGGGTTTTTTTGGGAAAATGCAATTATTATCCACTAAGTATAATATCCAAAGAAGCTTAACTTTTCAAAATTATGTAATATGATGAACTACTGAAATGTTTATAGTTCTAATACGATTTTTCCTTCTAGTCATCTGAAATAAGAAAATGGAGGATTCTAAGGAAACCTGATATTCATACAGATTCGTTTTAGACTAGCTAGCTTTGTTTTGTTTTTTTTTACCAAGGTCATAAAAGTCTGACTTAATGAATATAATCATTCAGGACTTTTCCTGTAAACTTAATAAGAAAAGCAAACAGAACCTTAATGAAACAAGAAATGAGACTACAGGAAAAAGAAACACAAAGTGAACTCTAGAAAAAGCTGTAACAGGAGGTAAGTAATCAAAGATGTATGTTGCCAATTAGATTAGTGAATTTAATTAGTATAAGCACTTCACCCATGAAAGGATGGGAGATGTTATTGTAAGTAGGAGGAAAATCTGCAGCTGTCCTTGATGGCAACATTTCTTAAGACCCCATCTTGCAAATTTTGCTCAATGTTGACTATTTAATAAAGCGAATGATGCACTTAAATGGAGGCTGAGGAAGAATTGAACAAATGTGACTATAGCCAAGTCTCTGGTTTAAACAATGTAAGACATTGTCACCATTTCATCCAGCCAACAATAAGTTAAATTTTTTTGGTTAGAATGAGATGAAAAAAATTATTCTGAGGGTATTCCCTCTGAGGGCAGGCAGCAAAAATCTTGTCTCTATTTTCTGTAGAATAATGACTCTTTTCAACGGGGGGCTGTCTCTTGCACAACTAGTATTTTCATGGAATGTGTCTGGTTTCCCTGGGAAATTTTGAGGTCACAGAGTAAGCCTGCAAAAATTCTCTTCCCCTCAGTTTTCTGGTTTTAGCAGACAGCAAAAGCAGAATTTAGACATTTCTGATGATGTTTCTCATGGGCACTGTAAACAGATGGCGAGCACGGTGGATTGACCCCTGTGTATCGCGGAAAGCAATCCAGGGATCCCTCCCTAGAGCCCAGTCCTAACCACAGACTTCCATAAGGTACAGTACAACAGCATTTCTAAACCTTTTTTAATGCTAATCAGGTAGTTTAATATCAACTGAAAGTGTAAGATTATCTTCAAATAGTAACTTGTACTGTGATTCTACGTTCCATGCCTGAAAAGAAATGCTGTGTAAGATAGCTTCAACTTGACTCTGTATATTCCTGCTCTTAAAACTTGCATTATCTTTGCTGTTAACGAAGCAGCTCAGGAGTTTAATCATATCTATTTCACTCTACCATAGGCTACATAGGGATTACAGAATCACAACGGGTGGAAAAGACCCGTAAGATCATCAAGTCCAACCACCAACCCAACCCCACCATGCCCACTAAACCATGTCCCACAGTGCCACGTCCACATGTTCCTTGAACACCTCCAGTGATGGTGACTCCACCACTTCCCTGGGCAGCCTGTCCCAATGTCTGAACATTGACATCGGACGATGACACAAAAAATGGTGGTCCTTCTTCCTACATGTATCTTCTATTGGAACTTGAGAAGAGACGGTTGGAGCTGTGTTGCTATCATGGAAACTGTCCCAAATCAGCTACAGGATTTCCGCAGTACCCATTGCATGTTGTAATACCACAATTAGTGTGTTATCCCAGACACATTACTACAGCATTTGAACCTGAAGCTACAATCCCATCACTACAGGCAAACTGCTTGTAATGAAAAACTCTTTGCACCTCGAATACTGTGTTCAGTTTTGGGCCCCTCACTCCAAGAAGGACATTGAGGTGCTGGTGCGTGTCCAGAGAAGGGCAACGAAGCTGGTGAGGGGTCTGGAGCACAAGTCTGATGAGGAGCGGCTGAGGGAGCTGGGGGTGTTCAGTCTGGAGAAGAGGAGGCTGAGGGGAGACCTTATTGCTCTCTACAACTACCTGAAAGGGGGTTGTGGTGAGGTGGGTGCTGGTCTCTTCTCCCATATAACTAGTGATAGAACAAGAGGAAATGGCCTCAAGTTGCGCCAGTGGAGGTTTAGGCTGTATATTAGGAAAAACTTCTTCACTGAAATGGTTGTCAGACACTGGAAGAGGCTGCCCAGGGAGGTGGTGGAGTCACCATCACTGGAGGTGTTCAAGGAACGTGTGGATGTGGCACTACAGGACATGGTTTAATGGGCATGGTGGGGTTGGGTTAATGGTTGGACTTGATGATCTTACAGGTCTTTTCCAACCTTAATGATTCTGTTATTCTGTGTGATTCTGTGAAAAGAAAAGGAAAACAATGTTTGAAGGAGTCAGCAAGGTCATTCTCACTCTTTTTTTTTTAAAAGATTTAATTAGATGCTGATGTTCATCAGACATTCATTGCTTGCTCAGGCATTTTCTAAAGATAATCACAACCTTTTAACAAAGTAAGTGACCACCCTCCAGGAAAAAGCACAAACTTCTGCACTATCCATGCACACCAGAGAAAACCATCATCAGGGACCCTGTGCTGTGAGCCATCCACACCTGGGAAAATGCCCCTCTCATGCCTCAGCTACAAACCCAACCTGGAGCTACAGAGACATATTTCAGAGGCTGTATTTGCCGTACCAATTATGATGTTGTTCATCTTGCTGTGCTCTTTTGCCGCTTCGCTCTGCAGCACGCTCTGAATCTGATGTGCTGCTAAGTCAAACAGATCAAGGTAATCTTCCACTGGGTAGCGATCATGAAATCCATCCCTCAGACGAATGATTCCTAAAAACAGTGAAAAGAGAGAAATTTAAAAAAATATATATATACTAGCAGAGAAAGATTAACTGCTGGTGTAAACCAAGACGACTTCATTGACATGGCTGGCACTGAGCCAGCTAATGTCAGCAAAAAATTCGACCAATGAAGTGTAACACTCAGATAAAAGTGCCAATAATGAAGTAGCTGAGATTTGAGAAACTATACGACGATTAAGCCATAAATTCACAGTGATAGAAAATATCTTAAGTGTTCTGTTTTGTAGTTCCTGCATGAATAGCTTGCATTTATTTTTTTCTCA